>NW_023144627.1:7070800-7437050 GCF_012932325.1 Thrips palmi
AGCTCCAGAGTCGCTAAACAGGACTTGAGCCGAACGTGTGACTCCACCAATGGATTGCTCCTCGAACGAGGAATCTATTGGTAGGGTCACACGTTCGGTTCGAGTCCTGCTTAGCGACTCTGGAGCTCAAAACGCGCCTTGAGTTTCGGCCGCCTCCACCGGTCTTCTGGCCCACTGTGGGGCGGGCCGGGCCGCTCAGGCGGGGAGGCCGCGCACGGGTGACCGGTCGAGTCCGTGGCTGGGTCCGTGGGGGGTATCATGGTAGACTGCACCACTAACTTCTTTATGCATGTCAGTGCTTTGTCTTGATGGGGTCGCCAAGCTATCTAGCCTCACCCGGCTACATTAGCTCGCTCTCTCTCTCTCTCTCTCTTGCGAAAGGCCGACGCGGTGCGACACGACAAGTTAGTTGTCTGCTTCATGCGGTCGCAAAGTTAGCGGGTGGTGGCTTTCCTTCGGATGGCATTCGGACAAGGTTCGACGCGGCAGTAATCACAGAGTACACTGCAAGGAAACTCTTTGCCATTTACGAAAGTCATCCTTCGCGCCACAAACTGCTTCGTCGATTTTTTTGGAGCGGGCCGCCCTGTTTCCGTCGAGTTTAGCGCAAAGTCCGCGCAGAATCCGCGGCGCTCCGGAGAGCCAGCGCGCCAGCCCGTGGCTCTCTTTTCGCCCCGTGGCCGCGTCGTGAGTGCGAGAGAGACAGACGCGCAAAACGCTCCGCGGTATCGGAGTGCCTATCGATAGCCGCGGCATGCGCGCTCCCTGCAGCTACACTGGCAGCGCGTAGCGCCGGGCAGCGCCTGGTAGCGCCCCGCAGTAGTTAACCCATTTGAATTAGTCACGCCGTATTGCTCTCTCTCTCTCTCTCTCTCTCTCTCTCTCTCTCTCTCTCTCTCTCTCTCTCTCTCTCTCTCTCTCTCTCTCTCTCTCTCTCTCTCTCTCTCTCTCTCTCTCCCTTTTCCGAGCGGCCGACGTTATCACGAGGAAATAATGGGCCAGTCATATGTGAGGCACGCTGGAATAAAATCGACGAGAAAGTTGCAAAGCATTCCAGGGCGACCAGTGTAGGCACTCTCGTTCCAAAACAAAAACAAAACACTTTTGGTAAAGCGCGCGACGGACGGTCATGGAGTACATACTGCGTGGAATGACCGCTCGCCAAAGGGAGTTTCAGGGAAACGACGAAATCGGTTATAAGTTTTTGAGAACTAAGCTTAGTATTATGACTGCACGGCATTTTCTCAGTAGGGCATTTGGAGTGTACAGGCTCAAATCCTACAATCCGCAACCGCTTATTTTTTTGCATTTTTTCAACAAAAGGCAGAAAAGAAACTTTAGCGCCGCTCGCGTCACAACACAGCGTATTTTCCGCGGCGCTTAACGCAAACACACACACACACACACACACACACACACACACACACACACACACACGCGCGCGCGCGCACACACGAGCACGCCGCTTGAATGTGGGCCAAGCGCCGTGACCTACGCACCAACACACTGTTCCGGCGATTACCACTGTGTGGCGGCGCCACCGATTTTGACTCAATGCCAGAGACGGAGATGGGAGACCGAGGCTGGCGCGTCGGAAGTGCGTCGGCCAGAAAAACAGCCAGAAACACACTCTGTCTCTCTCGCACCCACACGGGACGCACCATGAGTGCGAGAGAGACAGAGCGACGGCTCTCGGAATGAGTCTCCAGAGGAACGCCGCGTTTGGGACTTCCCTGCGTAGGGAATGCCTCCGCTGCGGGAAATGCACAATTTTCCGTGACAACTCCACGCCCGTCTAAAAATAAAAGCAACTTTTCTCGACGTGCGTGAAACTACTACGGCTGTCGGTGACGTCATCTGGTTTTTCCCACTTTCCCACGCACCTTGTTTTGTTGGTAGCACTGCGCGGCCCAGCAGGCGTGGTCGTGGGGGAGGTAGGTGGCTTGGAACATGGCGCTAGCATCCCACTAGCATTTCCGCGCACATTTCACACTGTTGGTCACACTGTTGGTCACACTGTTGGTCACACTGCTCGTCACACTGTTGGTCACACTGTTGGTCACTCTGTTGGTCACACTGTTGGTCACACTGTTGGTCACACTGTTTGGTCACACTGTTGGTCACACTGTCGCTCACACTGTTGGTCACACTGCTGGCCACACTGAGCGCGCGAGACGCTAAGTCCGCACCACGCATTCAAATCACTGCACTGGTCACACACTATGCACTTTTCTTCTTCACAGAGTACCGTCGCTATCGTCGTCTCTGTCGCACCGTCAGCACGGCGTCGCCCTCCATGGGTAGCGGCACGCCACTATATACGGCGAGGTTAGGACGTGCGCTGACGTCACCTCACTCATTTTCACTGCCTTCTTCCGCTCGCCGCGGTCTCTTCGCCGTTCACCAAAACGTTCGGTTCAGTCTTTTATTTTTAACGGGTTTGTCGTTTCAAAAAACGGCGCCACACAATGTCACTTCAGTGAACACTTCACTTTGCACGCTTCCACTTGAACGAAAACACGCGAACGGTTGCAGTCGATGGAAACCCGCGAACGGTTGCACTAGGAAACCCTCCAGCCGCTCCACTAGAAAAGGACAACTGTTCCACTGCAGTTCACTGACACGGCACTGGGCGAATCACTGGAGTCCTGACTGACAGTGTCCTGGAGGCCGAGGGCTTCTCTGGAGAACGGCGCGTCGTCCAGGTGCCACGTCGCGAAGGTGTCGCCGATGTCCTGGAATCGTCCTGGAAGCGTCCTGGAATCGTCCTGGAGGTGTCCTGGAGGGTCCTGGAAGCGTTCTGGAGACGTCCTAGAATCGTCCTGGAGGCGTCCTGGAATCGTCCTGGGGGCGTCCTCGAAGGTCCTGGAGGCGTCCTAGAAGCGTCCTACTCTTCCCTGGAAGGTCCTGGAGGGTCCTGGAGGCGTCCTGGAAGCGTCGCAGGGAAAGACGCCTGCACTGTGGGCTGGCGGGCTGGCAGGCCGTCGCGGCTGCAATGTCAATCAGAGTGAGAAGCGCGCTGGCAGAGGCCGCCGCACCGCGTCGCGCCGCGTTGCCGAGAGGCCCGCTCGGTCCGTCCCACTACGCCCCGCCACGCCCCGCCACGCCTGGCCACGCCCGCCGTATGACCACCGGGGCGGGGCGGGGCGGGGCGGGGGCCGCGGAGGGGGCACCAGGGCCGCATAGCCACACTGCTCAAGAATGCTAAGCCGCGCAGGCACTAAGTCATGCAGTGTGTGTGTGTGTGTGTGTGTGTGTGTCCGTGTGTGTGTCCGTGTGTGTGCGTGAGGACGCGTGGACGTGTCGGAGGGGACAGGTGGGTGGTGGAGGGGGGTGGAGGGGTCGAGTCGTATGTGAGTTGATAAGTTAAGCATTTTGATGCCCGAGGGCCCCGCCAGGGCCCCGCGGCCCCCGAGGGGGCACCGCTGCCGCCGAGGCCGACGCCGCCGGCTGGAGGTGCCGTCTGCGGACACCGTCTATGCAGTGCAGTGGACACTGCAGTGCCGCCGGCATGCGAAACCAGCGGCAGAATTGAAAACCGACGCGCTGAGGAACGTGGCAGTGAGACACTTTGAACGCGCTGCGCGTCGCCGCGTCGCAGTGCACGCGTGTGTGCCCGCAGCGAGACAGCCGTCTGTCCCTCTCGCACTCACGGGGCGTCCCGTACGGGTGCGAGAGAGAGACAGAGCGACGGAGACGACTCCGCGGGACGCCCTGGACGTCCCACACTGGATGGCGCTCCAGCGTTTTCCAGCGTGCCGCCTTCTTTGCCGTCCGCGGCTCTGTTTCTGGGTGCATATAAATGCCTAGCAATGCCGCACCGCCACAAGGTGCGCACGTTTCCGGGCGAGCGGCGCCCCGCAGGACAGCACGACGGGAGAGAGAGAGAGAGAGCAACGCCCTGAAGCTCGCAACCCAAACCCCCAGGGTGACTTCTAGGACTCTTTTCATCATCACCATGCAGCTTTCGAATCAGTGAATGGTTGGTCCTCCTTTTTTGGTAGTGTCGCCGCAGCGTGTGCATGTGTGTGTGTGTGTGTGTTGTGTGTGTGTGTGTGTGTGTTTGTGTGTGTGTGTTTGTGTGTGTGAGGGGACGCCGGGGACGCGTCGCGGCGTCGTCACGAGGCGATCGGAAAAGATGCGGCGGCGCTTACAGGCCGCACACAGACACAAGCACACATACGCACACACACACACACACACACACACATGCGCGCTAATAAAGAACCTTCCGAGGGAAAGGAGTAAAGGGAGACAGACAGACAGACAGACAGACAGACAGACAGACAGACAGACAGACAGACAGACAGACAGACAGACAGACAGAGAAGGGCCAGCACGGCGCGCGAAGCCACGCCTCGAGACCAGTACCGCGGGGACGTAAAAGTCTCAGTGCACGTATAACGCACGCACACACGCACAGACAGCCGGACACACACGCGCGCGCGCGCGCGCGCAGAGCTCCGCGGAGGGACAAACAGATTGAGCGGGACCCAGACCGGGACCCGGCCAAAAGGAGCAGGACCCAAAACTGGTAATCGCCCAAATACAAATCCGCGCTCCGCCGCACAGTGGGCCGGAACACCGGTGGAGGCGGCCGAAACTCTAGACGCGTTTCGAGCTGCAGAGTCGGTAAGCAGGACTCGAACCGAACGTGTGACCCCACCAATGGATTGCTCTCCGAACGCGGAATCCATTGGTGGGGTCACACGTTCGGTTCGAGTCCTGCTTTGCGGCTCTGGAGCTCAAAACGCGTCTGGAGTTTCGGCCGCCGGCGCCGTCTTCTGGCCCACTGTGCGCCGCTCCGCAGGCTTCGCACGGCAGTCCGGCAGTCCCCCCAGTCGGGTCCGGGCCGGGTCGCCCTGGTGCCGAGATGCCCTGGTGCCGCCGACGGTGACATTTCGGGGCGAGTCCGGCCGGCCGGCCGCCGGTCGACCTTCGCGACGTCGCCGACGTAGCCGCGGCCGCCGGCACCGCGCAGCGCAGCGCCGCTCGGAGCGCCCCGGCCAGCCTCGGCGCGGCAGGTGGCGTGGCGTGGCGTGGCGTGGCGTGGCGTGGCGTGGCGCGCGGAGACACGATTGGCAGGGAGGACGACGCGAAGGACGGGCAAGGACGGGCCGGAGGAAGGGCATCATCCGCGTACACTGCTAAACAACACGCCGCGGACATTTCCCGCGGGTATGTCAGTTGACCAGCAGACTGATTCCGAGAGTCGTCGCTCTGTCTCTCTCGCACTCATGCGGCGTCCCTTACAGGTGCGAGAGAGAGAGAGAGAGAGAGAGAGAGAGAGAGAGAGAGAGAGAGAGAGAGAGAGAGAGAGAGAGCCATCAGCACGACGAAGGGCTGCTCTTCCGAGGCACGCGCAGTGGCTGCTCGATTCGCGCGTCCTTGAACTTTGACGCGCAGCGGCTCCAAGTCCCAGTCGTTTCGGTTCGAGTTCGAGAGTTCGATTCCCATTTCTGCCGCCGGACTGGCTGTGTCTCCGTCGTTTCCCGGCCGAGGAGCGTCGTCCAGGAGCGAGTTGCAGAGAGAGAGAGAGAGAGAGAGAGAGAGAGAGAGAGAGAGAGAGAGAGAGAGAGAGAGAGAGAGAGATAGAGAAGAGAGCGCGCGAAACCAAAACAAAAAAGTCCTCGTGCTAGCCTGATAGCTGCCAGCATGGCCTGTCCGGCCGCTGGACGCGCTGGACGACGCGAGTAAACGCGAACAAGAAAAAGTGTGTTGATGATCAACTTGTTTATATTTATGACGTAGGCCGCGGACGGCACCGAACAGGCACTGCCGGCCGAGATGCAACAAACGTTACCGCAACAACAACAACAACAACAAAAACAGCAGCAGCAACTGCAGGGCCGTCAGAACCCCATTCCCCTACCGGGTTATCCAATGATAACGCGTGATTGCGATTCAAATTCGCGGCGTGTGCTTCCCGCCTAACGTCATTCAGATTCGTGTTTCCTTTTCGCAAGTCGTTTCGCTTTTCCTTCCCCGTGACGCGCCTCCACTGCGTTGAGGTTGCCTGCCTCCCGGCGCCGGTCAAATGGGACGCAGCGAATGGGTGGCAGTTGGCCCGACCCGGCATCGTGTTGTTGTTGTTGTTGTTATTGTTGTTGTGGTTGTTGTTGTTGTCAAAAGGGAGCAGTGCTCTCTGACCAGCCAATCGCCACTCGGCTGCCAATGACAGCATCGACGGCCACGCTCTCGCTGCCTCGCGCGTTCAGGTTGCCTACGTCGCCGGGCCGAGGCCCTGCCCTGCCCTGCCGCCGCCGCTGCCGACCCAGTGGGCAAAACTTGCCGCGATGCACCTGTTTCCAAAGGGTAGCCAACCTCAGCCTGCATGCTAGGCAACTTCTCGACAGCAAGGGCAGACACTGCGTAGGCTGGGGTTGGCAACCCTTTCGACACTGGAGGGGAAGTGGGAGGTTTTAGCATGCTACTGATGAGGGATCTATGACAGCGAGAAACCTGAGCACTGAACAGGTGCATTGATGAAAACAACCGAGGAGCTAACGCCTCTGGAACTCGCTGGATGACAGATTCGAGACGGCGGTAGTGCGGATGTAAACACGTGGTGGTAAACACGCGGGTGTTGTCGGCGGGTACCACGTGGGTGCTGACGCGGTGGCGGCGGTCACCACGGCGACCTTTACCTGTCCGGACGACGGCGCCTGCAGGTACGTGGACACGTCGGGCTCCACCATGCACGACCTCAGCGAGTCCGGGATGAACATGACCCTGGCGCTGCGGTGCGCGGCGTGCACGGAGTGGTGCTGCTGGGGCGCGCTCACGGGGTGCACGGGGTGCACGGAGGGGTGCACGGCGTGGTGCTGGTGGGGCCAGCCGCCCACCCAGGGCGGCGGGGCCGCCGAGTACGGAGCCGCCACGGCGAGGCACTAGAAGGCCTGGCCGATGGCTGGCCGACGGCCTGGCACTGGGGGGGCGCCGGGGGGGCGGGGCGCGGGGCGGGGCGCGGGGCGGGACGCGGGGCGCCTAGCGCGACCACGGCCTGCTTGGCCACGAGCAGAGTCGGCGTCCACGGGGCGGCCGCATGGGCGGGCGACGCGACGGCGCTCGGCGCGCAGGTCGCGGACTGCCAGACGACGGCCGCGGCGGCGCGGCTTCGCGGCTTCGCGGCGGCGAGCCCAAGCCAAGCCGACGGGACGGGCGGCGCGGCCAAACGGAACGGCACACCGTGCGGCACTCTGTGCGCTGCCGCTGCGGCGCGCTGCGCTGTGCGGCCTCTCCGCCGACCGCGGCGGCGCGGCACCCAGACGGGGCGTGGCGGCACGGCGGAGGCGGGGTGGGGCGCGGCGGGGCGCGGCGGGGCGCGGCGGGGCGGGGTGGGGCGCGGGCATGCGCGGTGGGCCGGCCGGCACTAGAGGCTGCACTGTCACTGGCCGCCGCGCCGCGGGCCGCCAAGCCCCGCCCCACGCCCAGAGGGGCCCAAGGGCCTAAGTGCGGCCTGTCGCTCTGTCTCTCTCGCACCTATACGGCACACCCCATGAGTGCGAGAGAGACGGGCTCTCGGAATCAGTCTGCAGGCCGGGCCGGGGGGTTCGATACAGAGCGCCCCGGAGGGGGAGGGGGCGTGTGGTTAATCACCCCATTTAAGCACGCCCCCCGACACCTGCCGCCCTTTCATTTCCCGGCACCAGACTGATTCCGAGAGTCCGTCTCTCTCGCACTCACGGGGCGTCCCGCGTGGGTGCGAGAGAGACAGAGCGACCGAATCGGTCTAAGGCTGGAAAGCATTCGTCTGGTTCAAACTTTGGGCGCGCGGCGTGTGGATCGGGCGCTGCGCACAGTGGGCCAGAAGACCGGTGGAGGAGGCCAAAATTCTAGACGCAGTTTGACCCCCAGAATCGCTAAACAAGGCTCGAACCGAACGTGTGACCCCACCAATGGATTGCCCTTCGAACGAGGAATCCATTGGTGGAGTCACACGTTCGGTTCGAGCCTTGTTTAGCGATTCTGGGGGTCAAACTGTGTCTAGAATTTTGGCCTCCACCGGTCTTCTGGCCCACTGTGCGGTCGCTCGCAGGCACGCCCTTCGATCTTCTGTCCCGTTCGAGTTTCGGAAGACCTCCAGAGCGACTAGCAGTGTACTGGCAGCGTTCGCAAAGTCGTCGCGGAAAGTTCGCTCAGAGTGTCGTGTGCCTTTCGGATGAAATCCATCCGCTGTCAGCCGCAAATAGGTTCAGCGAGGACTCTTTCACTGTCTTACTATAAATCCAAAAAATAATAATTTTTAACGGTGTCCTTTTTTTAAAGTGTCCCGGACCGTCTGGATCCGTCCATGCGCGGCTCCAAATTGTTTCCCAAATACGCTCCCCGCGGTGTTATCAGCAGACGCTTCCCCCTCTCTCTCTCTCCAGGCAGCAGCTCGGCGGGCTCAAGTGTTACGTAAGTCACCAGAAGGGGGAAAGGGGGGGGTAGAATGCGAAGAGGACAGGAGGAGGGGGGGGGGGGCAGAGGACACTGTCCGGTCGGCGCCTATGGAACGGCCGCACAGCGCGCGAAGAACAGATCGACTGGTAATACGAGAACCGCGGCGCGCGCGCTCGCCTCTGTGTGTGTGTGTGTGTGTGTGTGTGTGTGTGTGTGTGTGTGTGTGTGTGTGTGTGTGTGCGTGTGTGTGTGTGTGTGTGTGTGTGTGTGTGTGTGAGCAGAAAACACGAAACGGTTCGCGAGGAAAGAACGTAATAGGAATGACAAGGCCGTGACCCGGCGGAAAATGAGACCTCTCTCTCTCTCTCTCTCCCTTTTTATCGTAGCGGCGCTGACACAAACGCAGAGGGGACGATGAAATCTCAATCCCGAGGACACTTGATAGGATGACCACCAAGGACCAAAGGACCAAACCTAAAGAACCGAAGGACCAAGGACCAAAGGACCAAGAACCAAAGGACCAAGGGACCAAGGACCAAAGGACCAAGGACCAAAGGACCAAGGACCAAAGGACCAAGGACTAAAGGACCAAGGACCAGACCAAAGGACAAAAACCAGGAACCAAAGGACCAAGCACCAAAGGACCGCGGACCAAGACCAAGGACCAGGCACCAAGGACCAAAGGACTAAAGACCAAGGGGTTGGACCCGTGAGGCCCAGGTGACGTCATTGGGGCCCCGCGGCTGCTACACTATGAAGAAGGGACCACGACTTCCTTTGGGGGGAAGCGCGGCTGAGTGAGATAGGCAGAGCGGTCCTGGCCGTCCAGGCCACCCTCTCCGAGATAAGGCTATTCAGCCGGCCGGCCGGTTCGAGCATTAGCGGTCCACCGACACACTTTTCAGAAATTTTTTTGTGGATTGTGAGGTTTTTGTTGCTGTTGTTGTTTTTACTGCCTACTTTCGCACCGGAGGCAAGTCCGCCCGAGTCGCGAACAAGGAGGAATGCGCGAGGGGTCAACAACTCGGGATATTCGGTGTACGCTCAGTTGGTAATCATTGATAATCAGTAATATAATCATAATATTCAACCATATTCAGTATAATCATACTATTCAACCGTATTCAGTATAATCACAATAATCGGAAATATTCATAATAATCGCTATAGTAATCACTAAAAATCAAAGATAATCCCAGAATATTGCCAATAATCACTCGTAATCACGAATAATCAAGCCTACGTGTCATGTGCACAACAAATGCTGGGTACATACATGCAACCATTTTTTCCATGTAAGGGCTTTTTTCCTTCCGATAATCCCTGATAATCATCCCATATTCACTAATAATCATTTATAATCGCGATAATCAACGATAATCTCTATAATCTCACAGAATCTTTACCAATAATTTCAATAATCACGAATATTCACAATATTCACTAAGAATCAAAATAATCACCATAATCAAAAATAATCTTAATAATCGCAATATTCTCCATAATCTTAAATATTCGGCATAATCATGTATTCGGTGTACACCAAAATCCAGAGTTGTTGACCCTCGGGAATGCGTGTTTCCCGCCCAATAGCGAAATCGCGACACTTGGCAAAACGACTTGACGAATCGATAACGGCCTCAGGGCACGCGAAGTGAGTGAGAGAGAGAGAGAGAGAGAGAGAGAGAGAGAGAGAGAGAGAGAGAGAGAGAGAGAGAGAGAGAGAGAGGGTAGCTTCCGCGGACGGCGCGCTCGGTGCATCAGACTCCAAGAGTCGTCGCTCGCTGTCTCTCTCGCACTCACGGGGCGTCCCCATGTAGGTGCGAGAGAGACAGAGCGACGGAAAGGGCTCTGCATAGTGCCGTGCAGCTTGCGGTGACTGAATGTTTTGGCAAATCCTTAATTGAGCGAAGTGGGCAACGCGGGCAGCGTGACGCACGACTCGGGGCACGCGTTTTGACGGCCGCCAAGATGAATGGAGGGCCCTGCACTGGGAGGGAGAGAGAGAGAGAGAGAGAGAGAGAGAGAGAGAGAGAGAGAGAGAGAGAGAGAGAGGCACTTGGACGTCGCAAGGGATAAGAGTGTGCAAAAAAACGTAAATAAGTAAGAATTTTCAAAAATTTCGAGATTTTTTTTATTAATTTAAACGAGACTGCAAAATATTTTATAAATTTAAAACTGAGGTATTAGTAATAATTTTAACGTGTGTGTGTTGTGTGTGAGTGTGTGTTCGCGTGCGCATGCGTCCTTTCGGCATGATTTTTCCCCGTTGGCAGGGCGAGGCTCGACGCCAGAAGCGTCCAGTAGGCGGTGGTTGCCGGCGCCTGCCCGCGCCTGCCCCGGTGACAGTTGCCAGCAGCCTGCGTCCGCGCGGCCTGCGTCGGCCTGCGTCGCGGGGACTCGATGGCTCCGGCTAGATTTAGTTGTAGCGTAACGGTCCGTTCGACGGGCGGCGCGCGACGCAGCCCGGCCTGAGAGGCGTCGCTCTGTCTCTCTCGCACTCACGGGGCTCTCCGTCAGGGTGCGAGAGAGACTCCGGGGCTGGCGACGGCCGCGTCAATTAAACGAGATATCGTTTCAAACGAGATATCGTTTAATGAGTTTGCTTCGAGCTTCGCGACGCGCCGCGACGCGCCGCGCTATTTGCATGGCGGTGATGGAACGCTTCCATTTGTGTCTCCGGTCGAATGTGTTAGCGGCCCGCGCGCGACGCCGCAACAATCGCCCGTCTCTCTCGCACGCCTGCGGAGCGCGCCGCGAGTGCGAGAGAGACGGGGCGACTGCACGAGCAAAACTGGATATCTCTACTCCGTGCGGAGCAGTGCGGATGGAGCGGGTCGAACGGCGTGCGTCCCGTCGCGGCTATCACTGCCCCACTCTTCTCCCGGCACAGTTATAGTTTCCTTCGAAAAACGTTGCGCTGCCGTCTGATTCCGAACACTGCTTTCGTCGCTCTGTCTCTCTCGCACTCATGGGGCGGTCCGTAGGGGTGCGAGAGAGACAGAGCGACGAAGCAGTGTTCGGAATCAGACGGCTGGCACCGCGGCCGCCCAGCAGGTAGGCACACTGCCGTCCCGTCGAACAGACGTGCGCACCGGGCTGCCTACCCCGGGCCCGCCCGGCGGCAGCGCACAGTGGGCCAGAAGACCGGTGGAGGCGGACAAAACTCTAGACGCGTTTTGAGCTCCGGAGTCGCTAAACAGGACTCGAACCGAACGTGTGACCCCACCAATGGATTTCTCGTTCGGAGAGCAATCCATTGGTGGGGTCACACGTTCGGTTCGAGTCCCATTTAGCGACTCTGGAGCTCAAAACGCGTCTAGAGTTTTGGCCGCCTCCACCGGCCTTCTGGCCCACTGTGGGACGTTGAGCGTTGAAGGGCGGTAACGGGGCTGTGCCTGCACTGGGGTAAAGCGGGCGGCAGGGGCCTCCGAGTCCTCTCTCCAGGCCCTCTCCGGGCCTAGCCGCCTGGCCTGGAGGCCCACTAGGCCGGCCGGCCCAGCGCCGCTCGGCGACTCGGGCGACTCGGGGGAGGAGTGACGGACGCCGCGACGCCGCGCCGCTGGTGCACTGCTGTGGTGGGGGGCGTCGCGACGCGGGAGGCGGGGGGCGGCGGGGGGCGGCGCGGCAGTGGGGCGGGGCCTGGCGGCGGCTGGCCCCGCCCCCGACGTGGAGGGGCGGCCCGGCGTGGCGGGGGGTGGCGGGGGCGGCGGGGGCGGAGAGGGGTAAGGGCTGATTGGCCTGATTGCGCCTACACTTGACCCCCGCGCCGAACAGCAGGCCGACTCGCTGTCTCTCTCGCACCCCGTCGGACAGGAGCATTTCTCCAGGCCAGGAGCATTTCTCCAGGCCAGGAGCATTTCTCCAGGCCGAGAGCATTTCTCCAGGCCAGGAGCATTTCTCCAGGCCGAGAGCATTTCTCCAGGCCAGGAGCATTTCTCCAGGCCGAGAGCTTTTCTCCAGGCCGAAAGCATTTCTCCAGGCCACGGGAGGTCACCGTGTTGTTTTGCCCAACGATTCCGTAGACAAATTTCCTCACTCTGTCTCTCTCGCAACTCTACACAGCGCACCATGAGTGCGATAGAGACAGAGCGACGGTACGGTTCGGACTCGCAGTCGTTTCTCGCTTCAACGCTCATTAACCGAACGCGAACTCCGACAGCTCCAACCCTAGCCTTTCTTTTTTTTTTCGCGCCCATTTCTCACTTTCCACTGTGGGTGCCGCGCTGACAGATATGAGACAGATGGGGAGTGGCGTTCGTCAGGCCGTCCGTTCAACAGGTCCGGAGGCCCGGAGGCTCGTCCGGAGGGGAGGCGAGTGACAGCGACCAATAAAAGGGCGCCGATACATTTCACCCTCATTTTACGATCCGATTAAAACAAGCGCTAAAAAAAAGGGACAACAACCGTTTGACAGCTCGCGCGCCACCCGTAATAAAGAAAGCGACACAATCGGAAGTGATTTATATTGAAAAGAAATAAAAAAACGTTGGCAACGGCAGACGTTCTGACAAGCTCATTGAGTTGTTGCCACACGCCGTCAACGCCCCCGAGAGCGCGTGCCACAGTGTGCCGCATGCTGCCTGCAGTTATACCCCTTTCCGGGTGTGGCGTGTAATTGGACCTCGTTAAAAATTTGAAACGACGGCAGTTTGAACGGGCAGCGAGAGGAGAATAACTGCCCACATTCATTGTACAAAATTTGAACACATTCCCGCATTCTGCAGGCGAAAACTCCTGTAAGTAGACAACAAGAGTCACAAATATAACAGAAATCTTGCACGTTCCAACACATGCCGACATTCTTTGTACACTAAATCTTACAGTGGGTCACCCCTCGACGGGCAGTTTCATCTGACCTAATTTTCTAAAAGAGTTTAACTAAAATACGATAACAGTTTCTTTTGCGCTGTTTGTTTTGAGTTTTTAATAATGCACTGATTCTTCGGTATCAAATATTTTGATTTCTTTGTCTGTGTAGTATATAGTCTCATCTGCTAAAACTATTTCCTTAAGTGCGAAGGCAGGTAGGGCGCGTTACGTGTTATTTAAATGAATCCCTGCTGCGTGCGTGTCGCTACCGCCTCGCTTCCGTTCTCAAATCCCTGTGACCTCTCTCTCTCTCTCTCTCTCTCTCTCTCTCTCTCTCTCTCTCTCTCTCTCTCTCTCTCTCTCTCTCTAATTCCTCTGTCTCTGCTAATTAGTGATCGGGCGCCACGCGTCGATTTAGTGCGCCTTGTTGCCGACCAACACCGCCGTGCACCACACACGCACACATATACACATTCACACAACACACACACACACACACACACACACACACACACACACACGCTGACAGCCCCAATAAAAACTGCCTCTTTATGGAGACGTGGCGCGCGGGGCTTCGTTTGTAGACTGCAAACGAAACGCAAACCGAACCCAAGTTGGAGAAAAGAAATGACGCCTCGACGGGGATTCGAACCGCCGACTCCGCAGACTTCGCGCAGCAGCAGGGGGCTCTCGTGGGAGAACAGCGCGCGTCGCGGACCCGTCTAGCGGTGACAGTGCAGCGGCCCGCTTACAGTGGGCCAAAAGACCGGTGGAGGCGGACAAAACTCTAGACGCGTTTAGAGCTCTCGAGTCGCTGGGACTCGAACCGAACGTGTGACCCCACCAATGGACTGCTCTCCGAACGAGGAATCCACTGGTGGGGTCACACGTTCGGTTCGAGTCCTGTTCAGCGACTCTGGAGCTCAAAACGCGTCTGGAGTTTTGGCCGCCTCCACCGGTCTTCTGGCCCACTGTGCCGCTCCGCGACGTCGCCCGCCAGCGAGGTGTCAAAACAACTTTGTGAATTAAACAATCCCTCCCCCCCCCAAAAAAAAAACAACTTGCGTGAATGTTTTTTCAAATAGGGTCGCTAGTTCAAAGTTGTCTTGGTTCGATTCGGGTGCTGTTTCGATGGCCTGTTCCGGGTTCAGGAATCGAGTGAGATTGATAACTCCACGTTAGGTGTAGATTTGAAGTTCCCCGTAACAGTGCGCCGAAAACGGCGCCGTCCACTAACAGGGAGCTGTCCACTTATTCCGCAACGTTAGCCGATAGCTCTGTCCTTGTTGCTCCTCACGGACTGCGAAGCGAGTGCGAGAGAGACGGCAGACGTTTCGTAATACGTGGACGAAGGAGAAAGAAACACCTCAGCGCCACTGCCGCTGCTTGCGCTGCCAGGCGCTTTCTGCCTAATTCGGTCGTAAATGCCACTTCCAGCGGCGAAACGACGACAGATTCACGTTCACGCGGCGGGCCGTGCCGGGCCGTGCCGCCACTCATTCACATTCGCATTCAACGTTGATTTACGTGTGGCCCACGTGGGCATTGGGATGAATAGGCGGGAGGGGGAGGGGGCGGCCGGTGCCAAAACATGTCCATTCAGTCAATCGCAGCGAGCGTACTGCACTGGGCCCATCCGTCCACCTCGCCAGGGCACAGTGGGCCAGAAGACCAGTGGACGCGGCCAAAACTCTAGACGCGTTTTGAGTACCAGAGTCGCTAAACAGGACTCGAACCGAACGTGTGACCCCACCAATGGATTGCGCCCCGAACGAGGAGTCCGTTGGTGGGGCCACTCGTTCCGTTCAAGTCCCATTTAGCGACGCTGCAGCTCAAAACGCGTCTCGAGTTTGCCGCCTCCACCGGTCTTCTGGCCCACTGTGCAGGGCCGCACTCTCCTTTCGACATCAAGTGGTGCATTCAGTGCATTCCGCGCGGTTCCGCGGCGAAATGAATGAAAATTCGACGCCATTCAGGAACGGACGCTTCCCAACATGTTGGTGTGAATTTAGCACCCCGGCTGCCAGGCTGCCAGGCGCCAGGCCGGACAGACCGAGCGGCCAGCCGCCCCTTCAAACACACTGCAGCCTCATTGCGGACGCGGCTTCGTCGCTCTGTCTCTCTCGCACGAGCGGTGCGTCCAGCAAGGGTGCGAGAGAGACGCAGGGGCGGCCGGTCCGACACGACTCCATTACAAATATTGAATAGAAAGGTTTGGGGTTTGCGTGTTTGGGGGACGTCGTGGGGTGGCGCGGCCGGCGCGGCCAGCGCAGCGCCGAACCGGTCTCCGTGATAAATCTGTTGTCTCTCTCAGCCACCCTTTTTCGCCACCGCCGCCGCCACGGCCCGGCACGGCACGGCACGGCACGGCACGGCACGGCACGGCACGGCCTGCACGTAGTGCTGACCACACCGACGCCCCGCGCCGCGCCCCGCCACGCCCAGACACCACACCTCATCGGCCCGGCCCTCTCTCTCTCTTTCTCTCTCTCTCTCTGCTATTGGAATCAGAGCCCGCACCCCACCGAAAACATCTCCATCCTCGTCCGAACCCCTCGGGGTGGATGGGGGAACCAGGAGCATTTGTGGAAGGAAAGCTTGTACCTCCGAAATGCACGAGCACACCTGTCGGGCATTCCCTGCAGACGGATTCCGAGAGTCGTTTTCATCGCTCTGTCTCTCTCGCACCTAAACAGGAGGCCCCATGAGTGCGAGAGAGGCAGAGCGATGAAAACGACTCTCGGCTTGTTGGGCGTGATGGGCAGCACCCAGGGGGGCACTTGGCGGTCAGAGCGCAGCCAGCAGACTCATTCCGAGAGTCGTTTTCGTCGCTCTGTCTCTCTCGCGCTCATGGCCCGTCCCGTGTAGGAGCGAGAGAGACAGAGCGACGAAGGACGAAAACGACTCTCGGAATGAGTCTGCACCTCCAGCGCGGCGGCCTTTGGCCGAAGGATCAGCGCGCGCAGCCCGCAGGGGGTATCGCGGACCCCCGCAACGTAGCCCCTTCGCGCGGAGTAGCGCCCACCGCGGCGGCGCACGCGTGGTATCGCCAAGTCACTTGGAAGTGAGGCACAGTGGGCCAGAAGACCGGTGGAGGCGGCCACCACTCGAGGCGCGTTTTGACCTCCAGAGTCGCTGAATGGGACTCGAACCGAACGTGTTCTTGTAGCATGTCATTCACTCGTTCATGGGGATGAGTCAAAGCAGGTAAGTAAGAATTCCAACCTCACAAAAGGAAACACGATTGACAAGACTAGAAATAAACTTTATTATTATGAATTAAAGAATTCTTACCTCACTAAAGGAAACACGATTGACAAGACGAGAAATAAAATTTATTATTATGAATTAAAGAATTCCAACCTCACTAAAGGAAACACATTTGACAAAACTAGAAATAAAATTTATTATCAATTTTTAAAATAACCCAACAAATTATTTTTCCGATTAAGAATAAAATCCTCCTTGCAGATTGTACTGTTTTATTTACACTTATATCACTATATCACTAACAGTGCAATTCGGGGGAAAAGTTGGGGGCAAAAGCGAGGACAGACATCAAGCAGGACAGAGTATACAGGGTGAAGAGAATTCGCTGACAACCAAGTGGCAAATGCGAGGACGTACATCAATAAAGGCAGAATATCATCAATAAAGGCAGAATATCACAGGGTGAAGGGAATTCGCTGCCAATCAAGTGGCAAATGCGAGGACGTACATCAATAAAGGCAGGATATCACAGGGTGAAGGGAATCCGCTGCCAATCAAGCGGAGTCCGCGCACTGGCGGGCCACCTCCCTGACCCAGGAGGGCTCCCTGCGGACGCGCCTGCCCGCGATGGTGCCGTGGCGGGACAGCTCGATGCAGGCGCGGTAGCGGTCGGCCTCCTCGTCCAGGGCGTCGATGCGGTGCCGCAGCGCCTCCACGTCAAACGAGTCGTCGGGGTTGGCGGGGCGCGCGCGCACCCCCGGCCACCGCCCCGTGCGCACGAACACGTCCACGTCGTCGGCCGTGCGCCCGTGCACGTCCACCACGTCGGGGGCCTCGGTGGTCGTGGTGTCCGCCTCGATGACGGTGTCGTCGATCTGGGACCACGTCACGTCGGCGAGGTCGTAGACGGTGCCGTTGAGGGACCGGCGGCGGCAGCGCGAGGACGACGCGGGGCCCCGCAGGCCGGGCGGCAGCTCCAGGCGGCGCGGGGACACCGCGGGGGCGGGGGCGGCCACGCCCAGGACGGCCGCCGAGGCCGACGGCAAGCTGGCGGACGCCGTCGAGGCCGGCGTCGTGGCGGCCTGGCGTGGCTGCCTGGCGGCCGTCGCCGACCTCGCCGCCGGAGCAGCAGCACGCCGAGAGGAAGGCGGAGGCACCGACGTGGGCCTCGGCGTCGCAGCCCTCCTCGCCGGCGCGGCGTGCTTCGCGAGCGGGACCTTGCTCGGCGGCGGCATCCTCGCGGCGTCCGGGACTCGGGTCGCCGTCGACGGCGGCGCGGGGGCGCTCCTCTTGTTGTCCGGGACCCTCGCGGACGTCGGCGGCGGCATGATCCTCTTGGCGGGGGCCGAGGCGGGGGCGGCCCTAGTCGCAGAGCGAGGCGCAGAGGCTGCTGCGGTGGTTGACCTGGTCGCGGCGGTGGCGGTCGGGGCCCTCGGGGTCTGCTTCACCACGACCCGCGGCGCCTGGAGGCGAGATGGCTGGCTCTGAGACATGGTACTGCACAGACACAAACAAACACACTGTAAACAAAACGGTTTTGACAAAATGGCTCATGGGTTCGGAGACTTTGGGGCCATGCCACAGTGTTGCGTCGCTCCGTTTCCCTTGCACCCTTCCGGAACGCATCCGCATCATGAGTGCGACAGAGACAGAGCGACGGCGGGTAGTTGGCGAGGTTCTCGGGCTTGGATAACACCTGGATAACAGTGCACCTACCTCGCGGGATCAACAATCCGCTGCGGTGACGGTGGACCAACCGGACTGACAGCTGCGGCGGCCGCGGCTCGTTCTAGACTGGGCAGCAGCTGGACAGCTCGGTGACTGTGACGGCGATGAACCAGCCGATTCAACAGTGCAGTGACGAACTTCTTGAAATGGCAACGAACTCGACGACAAGCTAGTGGAGCAGCAGCTAGCAGCTCAACAGTTGACTGATTTGGACCGAGTGCGGCGCGGTGCGGCGGCGAGGACGAGGCGAGTGCGGTGTTGTTGTTGTTGTTGTTGTTGTTGTTGTTTGTCTTCTCTCTCGCTCTAGTCGGCTCTAGCTCACTCTGCTGGCGTCGTCTGGAAGTTGATTGGCGTTAGGTACAGTTAGGTACAGTCAGGGTAGAGTCCTAAAAGCCCTTTAGGGCCTTTAGGACTCTAAGTCAGGGTACAGAATGACTTGGAACCTGTGAGTGGGAGAGAGAGGAATAGTCTCTTCTTGCGGCAGTTCGACGATAACGACGATAACTCCGCAGCAGTCCACCCCGGGGCTGTTTTTCGGGAGTATGCACGCACAGACGGTCTCTCCAGCAGGCGGTATGGGCTGGGCTGGATCGCGTACGGCGGCGACCGTGACCGTTGGGTCTTTTTTAAACTCTGCGCAGTTGGCGGGAAAACTTATTTGCACTCCGCTGACGGCTATTTGCAGGACGAATGAGAAGGGTAGAAATAGAAAACATGGCCGCCTGACAGGACTCGTCGTCCGCTACTTTGAATCACTTATTTGACGTTTGAGTCCGAACAATTAGATTTACTCCTTCCTCGCTGCGTTGGAAACATTTCCAAAATGCGGAGTGTGTTAATGGTGGCTGAAAAGCCATCTCTCGCGAGTTCACTAGCTCATATCTTGAGCAATGGACATTGTTCGAGCAGAAAAGGTTGGTTGCTGAGCCGGTTTTCTTATTTTTAGAGAAATTTTATAATTTGTTTGAACATTTTAGAAGTTTGCTTTGTTTTGAACACACGCGATAACTCGCCTCTCGTTTTTCAAGTTGAATATGCTTCACCGGTACATGTAGAGAGGAGAGGTTAAATGTTGCTGCATTTGCATTGTTTATTTGTTACACATTCCTCTTAGTTGTTAAACATTAAGTCTAAATTTATTTATAAATACTTAATAATAGTATGAAACAAATTTCCTTCTTTTTTCCCCACCAAATATGCTTATTTTGGTATACATTCTTTTCAGCTTTAAATGGCGCATGCTCTGTACACGAATGGCAAGGTAATTTCCGCCAAGAGCAAGTTACCTTCAAGATGACATCAGTGTGCGGCCATGTAATGTCTCTTGATTTCATAAGCAAGTTCAACAATTGGGATCGAGTCGACCCGGTAAGTTTGACATCTGTCTTTGTGAACAATTTACTGTCACCAGAGGACTTCCGCAATATAATTTGAATGTTCTTCAACTCCAGGTTGAGCTATTTACATGCACAACAGAAAAGAAAGAAGCCACTCCAAAATTGCGCATGAACCACACTCTGGCTCAAGAAGCCCGGGGTTGTGATTTTCTAGTACTGTGGCTTGACTGTGATAAAGAGGGAGAAAACATTTGCTTTGAGGTCATTAATGCTGTGGAAGGATTTCTTCGCAGAAGTGTGACTGTTCCTGATGTGAGTTTGTTTTCTTTCTTTTTTTAAATAGTTTAATTGTGAAAGTTTAGCAAGGTCTTTGGTATTATATTTTCCTCATATTCCTTGTCTGCCTGTTTCAGGTGGTTTGGCGAGCTCACTTTTCTGCGATTACTGATAAAGATATTAAGGAGGCAATGGCAAATCTTGGCAAACCGAATGAAAATGAAGCTCGCTCCGTAGATGCAAGACAGGAGCTGGATCTTCGTATTGGCTGTGCTTTTACTCGTTACCAAACTAAATTCTTCCAGGGGAAGTATGGAGACCTGGACGCATCTTTAATTTCTTATGGCCC
This sequence comes from Thrips palmi, assembly GCF_012932325.1. Taxonomy (NCBI): domain Eukaryota; kingdom Metazoa; phylum Arthropoda; class Insecta; order Thysanoptera; family Thripidae; genus Thrips; species Thrips palmi. Next base: position 7,090,898 of record NW_023144627.1, read on the forward strand.
TTGTCAAACTCCCACTTTGGGTTTCTGTGTACAAAGGCACGATGAAATCCAGACATTCAAACCTGAGCCTTACTGGGTTCTTCAGGTAATTTCGTAGTTTTTTTCTTCTTTTGTTGATTCTCATCTCCTCTCTTGGTTTTAATTCTGGTACCTCTCCCTGACATTATAGGTGGTTGTGAAAACAAGTGAAGGAAGAGAAGTAAGTCTTGAATGGGATCGAGTCCGATGTTTTGAAAAGGAAATTGCCCAAATGTTCCTTATGCAGGCCAAGGAATTTAAAGAAACATTGTAAGTGTTTTTATATGATCTCAAAGTGCTGCTTACTGTGCATTAGACTCAAGTGAGATGTTTTTTCTGACACCAATGTTTTTCAGTTGCTCCAAAGTGTCCGTCAAGGAAAAGGCGAAACAACGTCCCCAAGCTCTGAATACTGTTGAACTAATGAGGGTAGCGAGTTCTGGACTTGGCATGGGCCCTCACCATGCAATGCAAATTGCAGAGCGCCTTTACACACAGGGCTACATTTCATACCCTCGTACTGAAACTACACATTATCCTGAAAATTTTGACCTTATGTGAGTGAGAGTACTACTAACAAAACTTTTAGAAACAATTATTGATAATATTTTGATGTGTGATTGATCCAACCATTTACTTGACCCTCTAGTGGTACGTTGAAACAGCAGCAGAGCAGCAGCGAGTGGGGAGCAGAGGTGAGAGAACTGCTTGCAAAAGGCATCAATAAGCCTCGCAAAGGAACAGATGTGGGAGACCACCCCCCCATCACACCAATGCGATCTGCCTCCCAATCTGAGTTAGATGGTGATGCCTGGCGCCTCTATGACTACATAACAAGACATTTCATTGGAACTGTGAGTGTTATTGGTTTTCTTATCTCATCGAGAATTCCTCCAGGTGTCTCATTTTGATCTTGAACTAATTTACTTTGGTTGTGACAGCTTTCACAAGACTGCAAGTATCTAAGCACAACGGCAACCTTTGATATGGGTAGCGAGTCATTTTCTTGCACTGGGAAGACTCTTTTAGATCCCGGCTACACTGTGGTCATGCATTGGCAGGCTCTTGGAAAGAATGAAACTGTTCCTAACTTTGTTGAAGGGCAAATTTATGAAGTACAAGACGTAAGTATTTCAGCTAAGTTTCTGGTAAATTAAGTCCTTGAGCTTGATGCCAAACTGATTTACCTAAATCCAATTTCTGTGCAGGCTAGATTAGCTGAGTGCCAGACCTCGCCCCCTGACCATTTGACTGAATCCGAGCTCATTACTCTGATGGAGAAACACGGCATTGGCACAGATGCCTCCATCCCTGTCCACATTAACAACATCTGTGTGAGGAACTATGTCAGTTTAGGATCAGGGCGGCGCCTCATTCCAACCACTCTGGGGACTGTCTTAGTTCATGGTTATCAAAAGGTAACTTTTGTTTCGAACTGTGCCATGCTTGTTGGTGGGCTTATTTTGCGTTTACCAGCTTGAATTGTTTTCAGATTGACCCAGAACTTGTGCTGCCGACTATGCGGTCTGCTGTAGAAGAACAACTTAATTTGATTGCAGCAGGGCGTGCAGACTTTAACGCTGTTCTTCATCATACCACTGAAATTTTCAAACTTAAGTTTCAATACTTTGTCAAGAATATTGAGGGAATGGACAATCTATTTGAGGTCTCCTTCTCTCCCATAGCAACGACTGGTAAAGCACATTCAAGGCAAGTAGAACTATTGTTTTAAATTGAGTTGTGTCGAGTGTTCCTATCCATTTGTCTTTTGAAAGACATTATCATTATTACTATTATTATTATTTTCTTTAGGTGTGGGAAGTGCCGCCGTTACATGAAATATATTCAAACAAAACCTTCTCGTCTCCACTGTGCCCACTGTGATGAAACCTTAAATTTGCCTCAAAATGGAAACATTCGAATTTACAAGGAACTGCGGTGTCCTCTGGATGACTTTGAACTTTTGTCATGGTCTGCCGGCAACAAAGGCCGTTCATACCCTTTCTGCCCATACTGTTATAACAATGCACCATTCCGAGACATGAAGAAAGGTATATAGAATGCTATGTTAAAAATGATGACCAAGATTGAAACATTTTGGTCATCATTTTTACAAAAACCTCTCTATTCCACTGAAATAGTTGTGATCATTTTCTTATTCCAATCCATTTGATATTGTTTTTCTCTTGTGTTTTGAAAGGCATGGGTTGCAATAGTTGTACCCATCCAAACTGCTCTCAAGGAATGTATAGCCTAGGAGTATCTACATGCAGTGAGTGTGACGGAGTGATGGTTCTGGACCCATCATCCGCTCCCAAGTGGAAACTAGGCTGCAACAAGTAACTATTCTTTTTTTATTTCAAATTGTGATGTATGTACTTTGTTATTTTTAATGCAAAACCGTATGTGCCCTCTGCGTTGTAGGTGTGATATCATTGTCCACATTTTTGAAGATGCTCACAAGATCACTGTGGAGGAAGCAACTTGCGATTGTGGAGCTCAACTGGTTAAAGTTGAATATCGTGAGGTAAGTGTTCACTGAAATGGTGAGGCTTTTTTAATCATTGATACGAGCATGTTTTAACCATTTAATAACTTTGACTACAGGATAGAAGCAGATTGCCCAAGGAAGCCACGGAATCCACTGGATGCCTCTTCTGCTTTGTTGACTTCATTCCTTTGGTAGAAAAGCATCGTGCCATTACCAGAACAGTAAGCAACAGAGCTCCTCGTGGTAGAGGCGGAGGGGGAGGGGGAGGCCGTGGGCGCTCCAAGGGCAAAGCTCGGCCCCCTAAAGACAAAATGGCCCAACTAGCTGCATATTTTGTCTAATGTGTGTGGTGTGTGTGCTCTTATAAATTTATAGCTGATTTCAATGACTGGTATTCAAATGACTTTGTGTCTGCACCTGGTTTGGCTAGGTTCAGGATTACAATGGGAACATCAGTAGTGTTTAGATACCTTTTGTGGAACTTTTTTGACTTTTTATGAACCATTGTTCTTGAATGTTAGAATACATAATATATCTTGTGTATCTTGTTTTTTCTAATTTTGATATTGTTTGTTTGATTGTGACCTATTTATTTATTTATGGATAAATTTTGTTATGTAGATATATACTACATGAATCCTTGAGATAAGCACTTGGTCCGAACTCTGCATTATGGAGTTGCCCTGCTATGTGCTATGTGAGTGCAATGTAATCCAACCAATGTTTAGTTTTGTTTTACAATATTATATTTTGGTGTTAATTGGCACCTCTGGTCGGTTAGACTACAGTGTGCAACAAATTTTATTTCTGTGAAGATGCGCCTCGCGACCCACCGGAAGGGTCTCTTGTACCTTCATCTTGGAGGAAAAATGTTCTTCAATAATAATCATACAACACCTTATGGATCAATTTTGTCTTTTATTAACTGCACATACAGATGTCAACACTGAAGAAATCTGTCATACATAGTGGTTGTGTCAGGCTTTGCTCTCCCCATTCTTGTGTTGTAACAACTTTCAACATAGTTGATAGGTAGGTTGTATTCAATTTCTGTTAATGCCCTATTTTACATGAACAATCTTTCAGTTTGCAATGTATAACCTGATTTTTTTGGACTGTTTCTTTCTCTCCTTTAGAGTGATACTAACAGAGATCTAAATCTTTCCTTAATCTGCTCAATGAAATAATTTTTTGAGTGCCATTTAAAATTAAATTGAGCTTGTTCATTGAAAAGAAAATGATTTGATAGCTAGTCACGGAATTTTGTATGATGAACTCCTTAGGGTAAACTTTAAAGTAAACGTATCTTCAGATATGTGCTTGGATAATTGTAACACCAATTAAAGAAATGAAGATGAATTATACTAAGCTTTGATGTGAAATTTGATTGGAAAAACAGTTGTATTCTGATATGTAGGTTTTAGAGGTGTGGTTTTCAGTGGTTCACTAATATATGGAATGCAATGTGTTATAGTAATTACGTACCAATTTTCTGTTCATAACAAACAGACAATATTTAAGGAAAGTTCTATCTTCATTTCTGAAGTGCATTAACTTACTGCATAAATCATGCCATGCATTTGCAGAGTCATTTTGAACAAATGATATATAACAAACAGGCTAGCATTTTTCAAAACTTTTCAGGACTCATACTGTTTTAGGACTCATAGAAATACAGTGAATTGAAGGTTTTGTCTATTTTCAACAAAGTGTTTCAAAAGCTTAATTGTTTCTCCCTTGCCTTGTTTTGCACACTGTGCCAAACTGTTTCTTGTTTACTCATCTTCATGGTCCCACTAAGATAGTCTTCTTTGCATAAAATAGACAAGTACTATTCCACCCTTCTTATGCGTTTTGTTACCTCATGGTATATCTTATCTTTTGAAAGTAAAGACAAGACAGCAACCTCATTTGTACAAGGTTCCTCTGCAAATGCCTATCTTTCCTTGTATGTTGTAAGACAAATTTGTAATAAGTACAAATCTTTTAAAGAATGGCTGGTTCCTTGCCGCCTGCAGCCTGCATCTAGGACACACTCAAAACCACTACTATGTAGTTTTGCAATCTTTTCAACATCTTCCAATATTCTAGAAATTGATCTGATATCAATGTAAGTGTCCAAGATCTCTTTAATATAAATATTTCAATTTTTTTAAGACGAAGATTTTTCAATAGAAACATCAATACACTTAATTATTTACAAGAACAATAAGATTTGTCACCTATATAAGAATGCTTAATTATCACTTGTCATGAAGATAAAGTCAAATTTCAAATACAGTTCTAGATGAAGTAACAGAAAATTGAAAAGTAATCCCTGGACATGGCATATTTTAGTAAAATAATACTGTTCCATGGTTCTTTACATTCAGGTAAAATGCCATAAAACATTCAAATTAAGGTCCATTTAGGACAAAAAATAATGAATTGCTAAAATCCTTTCCAACGAACGTGGCAGACATCCAGGGAATACGATTCATAAACATTTATTAATGTATTATATTATGTACCTCTCATTTACATGGAACAATATCACACACTATTCTTTCTTACAGCTCATGGAGCCTTTGTTTGTTTTGTTTTTTTACCAAGGCAATGGAAATAAGAGGGATAGAAAAGTAATTAATACTTGGTGGTGCTTTTCAGAAAGTAATTTATCATCACAGAAAGCCTTTGTTTGTTTCTGGAAAAGACTCAACATCCAGTTGTGCTTTTTAATGCCCAAAGAAACTGGTCAGAATGAGCCAAAAGCTGGAAGACATTGTTTCAGCAACAACTCTAAATCAATGGCGAGCAATTCCTCCACTCAATGTATTCTGGCCAAGTTTCTTTGGAAAACTTCCTTAGTAACTTACAACCCTTTCTTAAAGTTTTATTCTATCTTAGTAACACAGAGTAAAAGGATAACTTCAATATCAACACACACGTTTAACAACATTAACAATCAAAACTCTACAGGTAATATTAAATTATTTTATGTACATATATCATCAATTTGGCCAATCTTTTCTCTTGGCACCTTTCTAAAATACAGGATGAGTAAAAATTCATGCACTCATCTTTATCTGACGTCAAATCTCACAAGATTTGGATTATGCTTACTGATATACCCGACTTCTACCCAGTCCAAACAGGATAAAGTAAAGTTCAGGAAGCCTGATGTATTTAGGCCACTTCCACTGGCACATTCTATCTAACTCTACGCCCATCACAAAAATTGATTAACTAACAAGGAATGTCTTTCATATTTTGATGTTAACAATTTTACTCTTTAAAATAGCAACAACAACAACAACCAAATAAATGCCACCACCATTGCCAGAAGGTTCTCTTCTATTTTTTAATACTTTTTAAAATGAGAAAAATTTAAGATTTAAAGCAATGCATTTACTTAATCTGAAGGTAAAAACAACTAACTGTCACAATGTTCTAAAATTTGGGTTAGTTTATGATATATAAGAGCGCATTCATACCAAGTTCTTCCAATAATAGTTTATTTATTTATCCTCCACAAAAAATATTGTGCATCCTCACAAAATCATGAGGAAACAGACAGGGGGTATGTTTCCCCAAGACTTCAGCACTTAAAGCAATCAAAAAGTTATTGGAAGTCTAAGGTATGAACGAGGGAATTCTCTATATCAGAGGCAAAAATATAATTTAAGTCTCGGAAAATGTTTGGAATACTATCCGAAACAAACATGCCAGCCTTTAAAACCCTAAATAGTCCACAGACAACACCCAGTACAAGATGAGAGAGGAAAGGTGTCTGTCTTATTGTCGTTAATTCACAATTTGTTGCATCCACAACCTTCTCATACGTTCTATTTTTCTCGAGTGAAGTACTTAAAGCTTCAATTAGAACACAAAGGGTCAAAAAACACCAAGAATTATTCTAACTTGGCATCATATTTTGGTCACTCACAAGAGAAGATGTGCTAGTTTGTATCTCTGTACATTAAGGCTGGCTCTGCACATTCTCATTGTCATTAAACAAACAACCATAGATTTAAGTTTATTTTTCCTACGATGTCTCGGCAGATTGCAGTCATGATAGGAAAACATATTACGATAAGGTTCTTAAAATGTTCACCAGAACATGGGCTGATACTAATGGTGCCACAGCCGCCCTCATCAAGACCAACAAAATACAGATGTATAATGTCACTCTTTTATGTGTCTTGCAAACACTCAGAGTTGACCAGGGAAATGGTTTTGTAACAATGCACATTGCTATCAAGCGCGGATCCAGAGGGGGGCAAAAGGACGATTGCCCCTCCCTTGACCCCTAGATAGCCGCCTGAAAGGTAGGCAAAAAGCAACACTTTGCCCCTGTGCGTAGGCAAAGCGTGCTACTTTGACCCCCCCCCCCTCTCCCTCAGGCCGTTTCTGGATCCGCCACTGATTGCCAGGTATGTGATGGAATGTCCTCTCCAAGGACATCCCCACCCCCCTGCTGGCCGTGCTGGCCGTGCTCGAGGGCGTCTAGATGGTCCACACCTGCACCTTCTCGGCCACCACGCACCAGTTGGTGTGGTCGTAGTAGGACGAGATGATGTGGAGGTTCTCGACGTAGCGCTCGATGAGCTGGTCCAGCTCGCCCTCCCTGAAGACGTGGTAGTAGCGGTGGTAGGTGATGGCGCCGCCGCCGTTGTCGGAGGGCAGCGAGTCCTGCGACGTGGAGCCGGACAGGGAGGTGGTGCAGGACTCGGTCTTGGTGACGCACAGCCCGCCGGCCATGCCTGCGTGCATGCCCTCGCCCTGCTCGGCCTTCTGGCGGACGAGCGGGCCGGGCCGCCCGGGCGTCTCCTCGGAGCTGGAGCGGCCGTCGCAGCGCGCCGTGCGCCGGTCGGCGAAGCGCACGTCGCGGCTGCAGTCCGAGGCCGCGTCGCACACGTCGGACTCCATGGCGCTGCCCAGCGACGCCGAGCTGGCCGTCTTGCCGTGGCTGGCCGAGCTGGTGTAGCTCGTGTAGCTGGTGTAGCTCGTGTAGCTCGTGTCGCGGCGGCTGTCCGTGCCGCTCACGCTGCCCGTGCCCGTCCGCTCCGAGAAGTCGCCGCCGTCGCTGGACTCCACGGAGCAGCCCGGCCGCAGCGGCGTGGCCAGGCCCGGCCTGGCGTCGTCGGCGTCGGCGGCCGGCGCCACCAGGGCGAGGCCCGGCGCCACACCGCGCACCACGGGCTGCGGCGGCAGCGGCGCCGCCACGCTCGCCTCCGCGTCCGAGGCCTCGCTGGCCAGCTCGCTGTGCGGCGCCGAGTCGCCGTCCGTGCTGCGCGTCGAGCGGATGGAGCTGCTCAGGCTCGACACCCCCGTCAGCGCCTCCGACGAGTCCACGCTGCGGAGGCTGGGCAGCGACGCGTTCTTGGTGAGCCGCGACAGCAGCTCGCACGACGAGTCCACGTTCTTGGCCAGGCTCGCCAGCACCTGCGCAGCCCAAGTCAGGTAAGTCACTGCGAGTCTTTAGCGCGGCCCCGCCGAATCGAACGAGGGACCCCATCAATGGATTGCTCTCCGAACGAGGAATCCATTGGTGGGGTCACACGTTCGGTTCGAGTCCTGCTTAGCGACTCTGGAGCTCAAAACGCGTCGAGAGTTTTGGCCGCCTCCGCCGGTCTTCTGGCCCACTGGGCGTCGGCGGGGAGTCGCTGCAACGCACCTTGTCGAAGGGCCCCGGCGCGCTCGGCCGCTCCCGCAGCTCGAGGCTGAGCTTGCTCAGGCCCTGCAGCTCCTCGCCCAGGCGCGCCAGGTCGCGGACGGCGCCGTCCTCGCGGTAGCGCTCGATCTCCTCCAGGAGGCGCTCGCTCAGCTGCTCGGCGAAGCCCGCCAGGTGCTGGCGCACGCCCTCGTCCCAGCAGTCCTCCTCCAGCGGCGACCCCAGCCCCGCGCTGCCGTCCGCGACCTGGCCGTCGCGCGGCGACAGCACCAGCGGCGGCACGCTGCGCCCCAGCTTGGAGGGGCTGTGGTCCGCGCTCTTGGGCGCCACCGGGGACTGCAGCTGGCCGGCCTGCGACGCCTGCGGACAGCCAGTGTTGTCACCTCACGTTGAAAGGGTTGCACAGTGGGCCAGAAGACCGGTGGAGGCGGCCAAAATCCCGGACGGGTTTTGAGCTCCAGAGTCGCTAAATGGGACTCGAACCGAACGTGTGACCACACCAATGGATTGCTCTCCGAACGAGGAATCCATTGGTGGGGTCACACGCTCGCTTCGAGTCCTGTTGAGCTACTCTAGCTCAAAACGCGTCTAGAGTTTTGGCCATCTGCGCCAGTCTTCCGGCCCACTGTGGGACGTCGCCGTGTCGCCGTCGCGGTGCTCACATGCAGGCCGAAGGGGTCCGGCGTCTCCGGGATGGCGGTGAGGGTGAGCGCCGAGCCGTCCGCGCTGCCCGTCGCCTCGGGCTCGTGGATCTTGGTGCTGAGGAGGCCGAAGTCCTTGGGGATGGCGCCCAGGCTGGTGTAGTCCGCGCGACCCATGGCCTCGGGCTCGTTGGTCTTGGTGCTGAGGAGGCCGAAGTCCTTGGGGATGGCACCCAGGCTGGTGTAGTCGGCGCGGTCCATGGCCTCGTACAGGCGGCCGGCGGAGTCGGCGCGGCGCCCGGCGCGAACGCTGTCCGCCTGCAAGCACCATGTTGTCGAACCCTGGCCGAACGGTTTCATCTGGACGATGCACAGCGGGCCAGAAGACCGGTGGAGGCGGACAGAACTCTAGACGCATTTTGAGCTACAGAGTCGCTAAACAGGCCTCGAACCGAACGTATGACCCCACCAATGGATTCCTCGTTCAAAGAGCAATCGATTGGTGGGGTCACACGTTCGGTTCGAGTCCCATTTAGCGACTCTGGAGCTCAAAACGCGTCTAGAGTTTTGTCCGCCTCCGCCGGTCTTCTGGCCCACTGTGCGACGACTTGCCTTGGAAGGGCTGCTGGTCTGGGGGAACCGGAAGACGGTGCCCTCCGTGCGGCTGGCCAGGCTGGCCGCCCCCAGGCTGCCCGGCAGCGAGAACCTGCTGACGGACTCCTTGATGCGCGACTTGCTCCTCATGTTGGAGGGGTTCGGGGAGTTGTCGGGGCTCAGCTGCAGACTCCAGCTCGACCTGCAGACGACCAGTGGTGCCACCGTTCACTTAAAATACAATAAGCGTCAAGTCCACTGCGTGGGTCCCGGACACCCACCTGGCCACGTCGTCCTCCAGCGCCACCCTGAGGTCGGCGGCGTCCAGCGTGACCTGCTTGCGCCGGGCCCTGGGGCTGGCCTTGATGACGGCCTCCACGGCGTCCTCCAGGCTGCTGGCCACGTCGGCGGCGGCCTCCAGGAGGCTGAGCGAGGCGGGGGTGGAGGTGGAGTGCTGCGGCTGGAGGCGGGCGGCGGCGGGGGACTGGCTGCGCGGGGGCGGCGGGGGCGGGTCCAGCAGGCGCTCGGGGGCGGGGGACGGCGTGCGCGAGACGGACCGCGACACCGACCCGTCCGCGTCGGCGGCGTCCGCAGCCAGCGTCGCGCCGCCCGCCTTGCCGCCGTCCGCCGAGGTCTTGGTGAGCGCCACGCTGATGACGCTGTCCACGCTGTCCGGCGACGACACGCCGCTCGAGTCCGAGTCCACGTCGTCCGTCTCGGGGTTGAACAGCTCCAGGGACATGAGGCGCGGCGCGGCGCGCGTGGGGGCGGGCCGGGGCAGGCTGCCCGACGACCGCCGCACCAGCGGGAACATGCCGCGGCCCGCCCCCGGGCTTCCCGCTGGGGAAAGAAACAGGGCGCATTCACTACACTGTGGAATCGAACGTGTGACCCCACCAATGGATTGCTCTCCGAACGAGGAATCCATTGGTGGGGTCACACGTTCGGTTCGAGTCCCATTTAGCGGCTCTGGAGCTCAAAACGCGTCTAGAGTTTCGGCCGCCTCCACTGCTCTTCTGGCCCACTGTGCGTTAGAGTGCTCTGGCAACCAAACCCAGACAGGCGTCGCTCTGAATGGACTCACCGCTCTTCTGCCGGAGCATCTCCTTGATCTGCTGCAGGCGGCCGTCGTGGTCCTTGGCGAGGTGGCCGGCGCCGAGGCCGGGCAGCGCGGGCAGCACGGGCAGCGGCACCGGGTCCACGCCGCCCGCCACGCTGAGCACCGGCACGGGCATCATGAGCGGGCCGAGGCGCGGCGAGCTGGGCAGCTGCGGCGGCGAGGGCGAGTGCTGCCCGGAGTACAGCAGCACCTTGGGCGAGCTGGGCAGGGAGCCGGGCATGGAGCTGGGCTGCGGCGAGGCCGGCGCCGACGTGCACAGTGTGGGCGACGGCGTCTTGGGGCCCAGCGGGTCGCTCATGAACTGGTCGGCCTTGGGCACGTAGATGACCGACGCGAAGCTGTCCTCCGAGTCGACGCTCGTGTCGCTCTGCAGGCTGGAGTCCTTGGACGAGTCCGAGCCGTCCTCCCTGGAGTGGCGCCGCTCCCCGCCGGAGCCCGAGCCCGACGAGCAGCTCCTGCCGCGCATGTCCCTCATGTCCTCGGCGCCGTTGATGCTGCCGCTGGAGGGCCGCTTCAGGCCGTACATGTCTGGCGGCGGCGTGGACGGCGTCAGCGACCCGCTGGGCGTGGTGCAGCTGGCCTGCCGCGACGGCGAGGGGGACTGAAAACGAGTTACAAGTCCTCATTTTGAGACTGTCGGGTTTCAACGCTGGTTTCTGATAGGCGACACATTATGGGTCTGAAGACCGACGGAGGCGGCCGAAACTCTTGACACGATTTGAGCTCCAGAGTCGCTAAATGGGATTCGAACCGAACGTATGACCCCACCAATGGATTCCTCGTTCGAAGAGCAATCCATTGGTGGGGTCACTCGCTCGTTTCGAGCCCCATTTAGCGACTCCGGGGCTCAAAACGCGTCTGGAATTTTGTCCGCCTCCACCGGTCTTCTGGCCCACTGTGCGGCACTCACGGTGTGGGGCGACGGTTCCCCGGCCTGCTTCCAGCCCTGCAGCATCCGCACGAAGCCGTTCTTCAGCGAGGTCCCGGCCACCTTCTCTATGTTGGTCGTTGAGCTCTTGAGCTTGCTAGTCAGTCCGATCTTGAGCAGCTGGAACCGCTTGGCAGTGGACGCGGAGAAGAGCGTGTCCCGGAGGGAGTCCAGTGTGCCGGGCGGCGGCGCGCCGGGCCTGTACATGAGCTCCTCGTTGAGCGACGCCTGCTTCTGGATGTTCTGTCTCACTCGCTCCTTCTCGCGCAGCCGCTCCGTGGACATGAGCTCCTCGTTCATGGAGCTCTGCTTGAACACGTTGAGGCGCGGCGAGCGGCCGAGCAGGTGGCCGTGGCCGAGGAGGGCGCCGTGGCCGTGGTGGCCGCCCTGCAGGCCGTGCAGGCCGTGAAGGCGCTTGAAGTCCGGCAGCGCGCGCACCAGGTTGCGCATGTCGGTCGGCTGGTCCCCGCCTGCCGCAAGGAGGGATACAAATTTAAACAATCAAACAGTCGAGATGCAAAGTTTAAAAAATGAAACAGTCGAGACACAAAATTTAAAAAATGAAACAGTCAAGATACAAAATTTAAAAAATGAAACAGTCGAGATACAAAAATTAAAAAATGAAACAGTCGAGATACAAAATTTAAAAAATAAAATAGTCAAGATACACATTTTAATTTTTAGCAGATGATACCTTCACACTTGAAACATACTTAAAACTACTATACACAAATGAAGGTGTCAGCGTGCTTTTACTCTCGAGTCCAGAAACCAAGCGCGTATCCTAACAATATAATAGGGGCTGGCGGCCGGGGCGGGCTGGTGTGTCTGGCTGGCTGGCTGGCGGTGAGGCGCAGCCTGCGCGGAATTCGACAATCCCTCCACGGTACAGCGCCAGCGGCACCGGGCGTAAACAATGGCACCCCCTCCTTGCATTGACAATCCCTCCCCGCCTGCCACGGCGCGGAGTATCGCGCAACAATGTCTCCCGATTCGGCCCGGCCTGGGGCACAATTTTAAATACTATCTTTGGAATGATCCCGCATACTACCCCGTATAAGAAAACCAAACGAGTATCATCTGCTTTCATTAACGTTCGTTGAATGAGATTTTTTTTTATTAAAAAAAAACCAGTCGAGATGCAAAATGAAAGTGAGCACTGACCGGCGGCCTCCTCCTGCTCCACCTCGGCCTCCGCCGCCTCTTCGCACATGGACTGCTTCTGCTTGACCAGGCGCGGCTTGCCGACGCTCAGGCTCAGGCTGGACGAGCTGGACTGCACCTGGAAACCAAAAACAAAGTCATTTCCTCGTTTGACTTTTTTGGCACTGCATCTGCCGGAAATTCATACAATATAAAAACACTGGAGTGCCGCACAGTTGGCGGCCAAAACTCTAGACGCGTTTTGAGCTTCAGAGTCGCTAAATGGAACTCGAACCGAAAGTGTGACCCCACCAATGGATTCCTCCTTCGGAGAGCAATCCATTGGTGGGGTCACACGTTCGATTCGAGTCCCATTTAGCGACTCTGGAGCTCAAAACGCGTCTGGAGTTTTGGCCGCCTCCACCGTTCTTCTGGCAAGTCCACTGTGCGTGTAGGGTTGCCTACCTGCTGGCTGCTGGCCAGGCTGCTGGGCACCCCCGGCAGCCCCGCCAGCCCCAGGGCCACGCTGGCGCTGGCCACGCTGGGGGCGCTGGCGTTGGAGGCGCTGGACCGCGACCGCACCAGGGCGCTGGGCTGCGCGTCCCGCGCCCGCCGCGGCTCCGTGCTCAGGATGTCGCTCAGCGACTTGGACTTGAGGTACAGCGGCAGCATGTCGGCGCCGTGGTCCGCGCCGTGGTCGCTCGACGGGCAGGCCAGCGTCTGGCGGCGCCCGGACTGCGACGACGCGCCCTGCCGAGCACCCGCACTCTCATCAGAACAGTTTCAAAACCCCAGTACTTACATTGGACTACGCATTTTTAGAGGTGAAAAATCAATGAGGATGTGGCTTTTGTTTGTTGATGAGTGCTAGCCGCGCGGTTTCAAAACACAGGCCGCGCCGCAACAGCCGAGATTGTAGTTATGAGGCTCGGGAGGCTTGGAAGGCTTTGGGGTCAGCCTGCCTACGGGCCGTACCGCAGCACGGCTAAGTGTTGCGGGCTGGCCCGCCGCACAGGCGCTTGCCGGCCACCGCAGCTCTCCTGGAATCCTGGCATCAACCCCCCCCCCTTCCCCCCACCTGCCACCTAAGTAGGCAAAATTTCTCACTCACCAGTGTCGAAAGGGTTGCCAACCTCAGCATGCCTACAGGGCAACTTCTCGACAGCGAAGCGACGATGTTGTACAGTAGGCAGGCTGAGGATGGCAACCCTTTCGACGAGACTGCGGTGACGTGGGTGGCCCACTTGCAGACTGATATCGAGAGTCGATTTTCTCTCTCTCTCTCTCTCTCTCTCTCTCTCTCTCTCTCTCTCTCTCTCTCTCTCTCTCTCTCTCTCTCTCTCTCTCTCTCTCTCTCTCTCTCTCTCTCACTCACTCCTGGGGCGTGCCGTATAGGTGCGAGAGAGACAGAGCGACTCACCTGCGGCGGCTCCAGGTCCTCCTCCAGGCGGCGCAGCTCGATGGGCAGGTCCTGGATGTCGCTGTCCTCGCAGCCCTCGGGCTCGTGGCGCCGCGGGCCGGGCATGTCCTTGAGGCCCTGGTGCAGGCCCTGGTGCAGGCCCTGGTGCCACGAGTCGAGGAACCAGGGCGCCGAGCGCTTGCCGCCCGCCAGCTTCTGCAGCGCGCGCCGCACGAACGAGTAGCAGGTCTCGTTGGGGGAGGACAGCGACGACGAGGACTGCGACGACGACACCGGCCGGCCCGTGTCGATGGAGCGGCCGTGGCCGCGGTGGCGGCGCCGGCGCTGCGGCCCCTCCCTCCCCGACCGGCACGAGTCCGAGTCCGAGGTCTGCGTGTACGCGTGGTACGGCGGGTGCAGGTCCTCCTCGCTGGTGGTCGTCGTCGAGGTCAGCTCCAGCGACGGCGTGCTCAGCTGCTGCGGCCGGTGCCACGGCACCAGCACGTCCTGCGACTCGAACTGAAAGCGGCGCCGATGTTTACAAACAGAGCGCCCACGTTGCTTTGGACAGTTTGCCGACGGCGCGCAGTGGGCCAGTAGACCGGAGGAGGCGGTCGAAGTCCCGGACGCGTTTTGAGCTCCAGTCGCACGTTCGGTTCGAGTCCCATTTAGCGACTCTGGAGCTCTGCACGCGTCTAGAGTTTTGGCCGCCTCCACCGGTCTTCCGGCCGGCCGTGCAGTGCCGCGTACCTTCCGGTGGCGCTGCTCCATGGCCCAGACGGTGATGATGAGCCTGCCGCCGATGCGCAGCACCCTGGCCAGCTCGCGGATGGCGGACACCCTCCTCTCCGTGGTGGCCAGGTGGTGCACCACGGCCACGGACAGCACCGCGTCGAAGCACTCGTCCCGGAAGGGCAGCGCCAGGTTGTCGCACACCAGCACCTGCCCGACGACAAGCAGACGGCCACGGCGGTCAGCCGGACGGACGGACGGACAGGCGGACAGACCGACGGCGTGACGTCATTTGTGAACGGCGCCGCGGGGCCGCGGGGTATGACGTCATGGAAGACGCGTCACGGCCCGGTCGATAGGGGAGTCGTCCCCCCACCAAGCCGCGGCGGGGCGTGGCGGGGCGGGGCGGGGCGGGGCGGGGCGGGGCGGGCTCTAGGTGTTGTAACGGGCGTATCGATGCTACGTGCCGTATAACCGCCGAACTAAGCCACCCAGTGCAGTACGCGGCAGGGCAGTACGCGTGTGCGATAGTGCGTGTGTATTTTGTCCGCGAGGAATCAACCACATAGTGGGCCAGAAAACCGGTGGGGGCGGCCAAAACTCTAGACGCGTTTTGAGCTCCAGAGTCGCTAAGTGGGACTCAAAGCTGACGCATGACCACACCAAGGGATTGCTCTCCGAATGAGGAGGGATCCATTGGTGGGGTCACACGTTCGGCTCGAGGCCCATTAAACGACTCGGGAGCTCAAAACGCGTCTACAATTTGGACCGCCTCCACCGCTCTTCTGGCCCACTGAGAACCACCCCCACGAAGATTACACGCAAAGCACGACGCATGGAAGCGCAGACACAACATCAAACACTTCTCGGAATGGCAAGCCGCGGCTGCTTCCCTTGCAGACTGATTCCGAGAGTCGCTTTCGTCGCTCTGTCTCTCTCGCACCTATGCGGGACGCCTCATGAGTGCGAGAGAGAGAAGACAGAGCGACGAAAGCGACTCTCGGAATCAGTCTGCTGATCAGACTGCGTCAGACGCACGGGGAGAAGTGCCAGACAAGCTCGGGGTCCTTGGGGTCGTCGGCCCCTCCCCTCGCCCCCCCCCCCCCAATTCCCTCCCCCTCCCCTCGAGCGCTCGCCGCGCATTGTTGTTGATCAGATCGGACCTGTGGCGCGACGACACGACGACAGCATCTCTCTCTCTCTCTCTCTCTCTCTCTCTCTCTCTCTCTCTCTCTCTCTCTCTCTCTCTCTCTCTCTCTCTCTCTCTCTCTCTCTCTCTCTCCCTCTCTCCCTCTCTCTCTCTCTCCAGCCAGACTCCTCTCCCCTAAGCGGCTTCGCGTCGCTGCCAGCAGAGCACAGCAGAGCGATTCGAAACGTCGTCTCTCTCTCGCGCGCCTCCAGGGCGCTAGGCGGCGCCCCACAATGGGCCAGAAGACCGGTGGATGCGGACAAAACTCTAGACGCGTTTTGAGCTCCAGAGTCGCTAAAGGGGCCTCGAACCGAACGTGTGACCCCACTAATGGATTCCTCGTTCGGAGAGCAAACCATTGGTGGGCTCACACGTTCGGTTCGAGTCCCATTTAGCGACTCTGGAGCTCAAAACGCGTCTAGAGTTCTGTCCGCCTCCGCCGGTCTTCTGGCCCACTGTGCGGCCTGCTTTTCCCCTTTGCCGCCTGCTCCGTCTGCTCTGCCCTGGCTCTGCCTGCTGCCGTGGAAGTGGCCGGAAATGGCACTTCTGCAGGCTGCCTCCGGAGGCGTGTCTGTCTCTCTCGCACCCGCGGGGCGGTCCGAAGGGGTGCGAGAGAGACAGAGCGACGAGGTCCTCGGAAGCAGCCTGCCGTTGGCTGCTCGCTCGCTGTGGGGCCTGAGGGGCCGCGCTAATAAGCGTCTGGCGTCTCTCTCTCTCTCTCTCTCTCTCTCTCTCTCTCTCTCTCTCTCTCTCTCTCTCTCTCTCTCTCTCTCTCTCTCTCTCTCTCTCTCTCTCGCACTCACCTCATGTTCCTTCTCTCTGGCCAGCTCCGTGAGCGACAGGCACCGGTCCACCCCGATCTTGAACACGGCCGGGTTGATGCTCAGGTACTTCCCGTTGCCGCAACCTGCGCGGAGAAAAACAGAATGCAACAATTCGGAAATCAAACAAACAAAACGAATCGAAAATGGGCGCTGGCGATACCCCGCGCGCTGCGGTTTCGGCCGTAAGGTGACTCCTGAGAGTCTCTCGCGCGCGGAGTAGCGTCCGGTGTCCCTTGTTAACGCGGCAGAGGTCACGGTGTCACGGTGTAACGACGCAGTGTCAGGTGGCGCACACCGCAAGGACCCTGCTGCTAAGACAGCACCCCGAGTCTGGAGGGGCCTGCTCAGCGTAAGCTTAGTCTACGTGTTGAGGATGAGTGGGTTTCTGGGAAGATCAGGCATGCACGCCACGTGTGCGCATGAAAAAATGGAAAACGATCACAGGTTTTTTTTTCGGTCTGGGCTCTCTTAACGCTGAAGCGTACACTTTGCGGTCCAGCCCGTAGTGGTAATGGTAATGGCTGAGCGCCTGGCGGGTAGGCAGGCCCGCGGCGTACAGCAGTGTAGCGGGCTTGCCTACCCGGCCGTCGTCGGGCGCCTGCCGCCATGCAGCGCTGTGCGGCGGGACGGCCCGACACACACACACGCACGCACACACACATATACATACATACACACACACACACACACACACACACACACACACACACACACACACACACACACACACATACAGACAACACACAACACACACATACACACGACACTCGCAGACAGTGCCCCGCATCCAGGTCGTGCAGGACTCGCCACCTTGGCCAGGCGCGACTCACCGACGTCGCAGACGAGTGCCCCCGGCTCCAGGTCGTGCAGGAACTGCGCCACCTTGGGCCAGGCGCGGCCGCTGGGC
The DNA here is from genome assembly GCF_012932325.1 of Thrips palmi. Classification (NCBI taxonomy): domain Eukaryota; kingdom Metazoa; phylum Arthropoda; class Insecta; order Thysanoptera; family Thripidae; genus Thrips; species Thrips palmi. The sequence continues at coordinate 7,108,537 of NW_023144627.1, forward strand.
GCGGTGTTGCAGTTGCAGCTGCAGTTCCACGAGCTGCTGGCGCCGGAGATCTCCTCGTACACCTCGTGCACGTAGGCCGTCTCCAGGGCCACGGAGCGGGCCTCGCCGCCGCCGCCCCCGCCCGCCATCACTGGAACAGTAGGAGGGAACCATCTTTAAAGACACTGACGACAGCAAACTCGGTCTCTGAAAACGCCGCACAGTGGGCCAGGGGACCGGGGGAGGCGGCCAAAACTCTAGTCGCTTTTCGAACTCCAGAGTAGCTAAATAGGACTCGAACCGAACGTGTGACCCCACCAATGGATTTGCTCTCCGAACGAGGAATCCATTGGTGGGGTCACACGTTTGGTTCGAGTCCCATTCAGCGACTCTGGAGCTCAAAACGCGTCTAGAGTTTTGGCCGCCTCCACCGGTCTTCTGGCGCACTGTGGCACACACGATCTCGGTTTACTGCTGGCTCTCGCGGGTACACTGGAGGCGAGGCCAGAGGTCGTTTGCATCCCCGCGACAAGGCGAGGCCTGGGCAAGGCCCTGCTGGAGGCCATTCTCATCATTTTTAATGGAGCTGCCAATACGGTCGGGGACGAGTCGGGACGAGCGGGCATGGGGTTGGTGACTGCGCGCCCTGGTTGCAGAGCATTGCGGAGTCCCAGCGGCAACAGGTGCCTCGCCCTCCCCCTCCCCCCCCCCTTCCACCACGGCGTGACCTGGGAGGGTCGGGCCGCGGAGGTCAACGCAGTGCAGCGGTTCCCGCAGGGCGCCAACTTCAGCAAAAAAAAATTAAAGATGAAACAAATAAAAGCAAGCGAGCTGGTTGCGTGCACGGAGAAAACACCGGGGCGCTCTGCAGAGCACAACGGAGTGAAGCTCGAAAGGAGGTTCGGACGCCGCGGTGCCGATTTGGGTGAGGCAGGTCGGCGCGCGCTTTAAACTTGTTGAGAGCGAGTGGAGCCTGGCCGAGGCTGGCCGAGCGCCGACGTGTGATCCAGCTTGCCGTAGTCCCCGCGGCCCCGGGGCTGGGAGGAGCTCAGGCGGGACCAGTCGGGACGGGACCCGTCTCGGATCGACCGGCCCGGAGCAGGGCCTGCACCACCCCACGCAGCACGCAGTCCGCGGGGCAAGCAGCGGCCCCGGCCCAACCCGGCCTGCAGACTCATTCCGAGATGCGTTTTCGTCGCTCTGTCTCTCTCGCACCCATACGGGGCAGCTGTGAGTCAACGTGGTCGGCCTCCTCGTCGTCCTCGGGGACGCAGCCATCTCTGTGCAGCGCTGTGCCGCCCGCTCTGCAGTCTGCACTCGACCAACTCGAGCTCGGCAATTGCAATTTTACAGCCCAGTGGCGCAGGAAAATTTGTCTGCACGTTCCTCCCCCCCCCCCCTCTCTATCCCCCTCCCCCTTCCCCTGCCCCCTCGTGCCTTGCTGCTGCTGCTTGTGAGGGAATCGCAGTGTGGACGCGCTTCAAACATTCCAGTCCGTCTCTGTCTCCGCCAACTAGAACTCGAATGCCTTTCCCAGAACGCTAAACACTTGCAGGGACTTGGCGAAGGGAAGAGAGAGAGAGGAGAGAGAGAGAGAGAGAGAGAGAGAGAGAGAGAGGAGAGAGAGAGAGAGAGTCATCAATCACAGCAGGCGGTGCGGGGCGGCCGGCCTTTCAGGGAGAGGAGCAGGCTCACGGGGCCGAGGCGGCGCAGGCGGCCCAGGCGGCCGAGGCAGAGGCAGGCTCAGGGGGTCAACCACCCCAGGCCTCCCCGGCGCCCTCCCCGCCCCGCCTGCCCACCATTCATGGCTTTGGTGACCCACTTTCCGGAGCGATTTCTCCTCCCTCCTCTCCTGCATCGCTCCCTGTCCATTGCTCGAGAGAGGTAGTAACTTGTGGCGCGATCAATATATTAAACGGTCGGTGGTGGGAGAGGCCGGAAGTGATCAGTGGACTGAGAGTCGTTTTCGTCGCTCTGTCTCTCTCGCACGCGTGGGCCGCCCCGTACAGGTGCGAGAGAGAGCGACGAAAACGACTCTCGGAATCAGTCTGCAGTCCGCTCACATGCAGGCCGTTTTCCACTAGCATAGAACGAGTGCGGGAGAATGGGCGCGTCGCTGACTCGAATGAATGAATGAATGAATGAATGAATGAATGAACGAATGAATGAATGAATGAACGAATGAATGAATGAATGAATGAATGAATGAATGAATGAATGAATGAATGAATGAATGAATGAATGAATGAATGAATGAATGAATGAATGAATGAATGAATGAATGAATGAATGAATGAATGAATGAATGAATGAATGAATGAATGAATGAATGAATGAATGAATGAATGAATGAATGAATGAAACCATCTTATTATTATTCAATCAACCACCCCATACTCTTACGTGATATTTGTTGAGATAGGTTGGGCTACTTTGTCATCATCGCTCTTTCGGGAGCGGCGCGCCCCATTCTAAACCAACTTTGTTTTTCATTATTTCGCGCGCAGAAGGGGACAACTTGATCATTTTAACGCTTAAAAACGTTGCGAGCGAGAGGAGGAGGGAGAGCAGGTTGGCGGCGGGGCAACTTTGTGCGTTGAAGGGTGAGTCGGGTGGCGCGGGGTGTGACCACAGGGCGACGCAGGTGGGGCGGGGCGGGGCGGGGCGGGGCGGGGCGGGCGGGGCGGGACGGGGCGGGGCGGGGCGGGTCTTCCGTTGCGTCACTTCTAATTGGAGGCGGCCAGGACGTCCAGGACGACGCCACGCCGCTATCTGCCGAGGCTGTCGGGTGACTAATAGCTTCCCTGCCTTCCTTCCTACCTTCCTCGACTTGTCCTCCCGCACAGTGTGCCAGAGGACCGGTGGAGGCGGCCGAAACTCCGGACGCGTTTTGAGCTCCAGAGTCGCTAAATGGGACTCGAACCGAACGTGCGACCCCACGAATGGGTTGCTCTCCGAACCAGGAGTCCATTGGTGGGGTCACACGTTCGGTTCGAGTCCTGTTTTGCGACTCTAGAGTCCAAAACGCGTCTAAAATTTCGGCCGCCTCCACCGGTCTTCTGGCCCACTGTGCTCCGTTTCGTCCCGTCATGCCGACGGTGGCCAAACTTTTTTCATACAGAACAGCAAGCAGACTAAGAGTCGTTTCCGTCGCTCCTTCTCACTCGCACCTCCGCGGCAAGCCCTACGTGTGCGAGAGAGACAGCCGTGATGTGAGAGCGGCGGTGGCGCATGTCGTGATGACGGCCACCGTGATGAAATATACACTCTAAACGTCCCCAAGGCACGCCGCCCCGCCCCGCCACGCCCCGCACGGCATGGTGCAGTAGTTTCGTTTAAAATTGCCCAACCATTACTACCGCGCAGTGGGCCAGAAGACCAGGTCGGGCAGTCCCAAGCCTGGCCACGTGACCAGCTCTGAGTTCGCTCGCACAACATGACTCCGGGCGGATCCGTTGACGCGTCTCGGTTGGCATACTCGTGTTTCTAATCGAGAAATACTGATGGAAATGTTACATAAATATCCGCGCTCTTTGACGCACGCCTCTGGAACGTAACCAATTCGGCACCGAGGACCTCCCACCAGTGGACCAGAAGACCGGTGGAGGCGGTCGAAATCCCGGACGGATTTTAAACTCCAGAGTCACTAAATGGGACTCGAACCGAACGTGTGACCCACCAATGGATCCCTCGTTCGGAGAGCAATCCGTTGGTGGGGTCACGCGTTCGGTTCGGGTCCCATTTAGCGACTCTGGAGCTCAAAACGCGTCCGGGATTTTAACCGCCTCCACCGGTCTTCTGGCCCACTGTGTTCCCCCGAGGTCGGCCGCTGAGCCTGCTATGCCTGCTGCCGGCACCGCGTCACAGTGCAGGTGCATGTTCGATATGCCGATACGGCGCGGGGATGGGGAGGGGAGGGGGGGTAAATGTCGCCCTATCGGCCGAGAGGGGGGACTTAATGCCCTTCTTGGCCAAGACCGTGGCCAGGGAAGAAAGTGCTGCAGTCCGTTCGCCCCCCGCACCCACGGACAGGCAGACAGACTTGGAAGGACAGCTGGGGCAGAGAGGCAGAGAGGGAGAGAGAGGCATGCTGCTACCGTAGCAGTGCTACGCTGGTATGCTGCCGCATAGGTAGGCGAAAATTCCCACGACGCGCCCGTGTCGAAAGGGTTGCCAACCTCAGCACACCTACTGGGCAATATGCGGGTGCGTTTTAAGGACCTCGCGACAGGGAGGGCGATTGTGTGTATTTTGCCCACCTACAGGCCTCGAACCGAACGTGTGACCCCACCAATAGACTGCTCTCCGAACGAAGAATCCATTGGTTTGGTCACACGTTCGGTTCGAGGCCTGTTTAGCGACTCTGGAGCTCAAAACGCGTCTAGAGTTTTGACCGCACCGGTCTTCTAGCCCACTGTGCGCTCCCCTTAAACCGCGCCTGGCAATAAGTGGTATGTGCTCTCGGGAAGTTGCCTAGCAGGCTGGCTGCATTGCGGGGCTTTTTGCCTACTGGTGGCAACACTGGCTGGCTGGAGCGGGCCAGGCGGCTGGAGCAGCACGGTCTGCCGTCACTGCCGTGTTCGGTGACCTACTTCGCGCCGCCCCTCCATGCCACGGCCAGGCCAGGCCCCGCTGGGGGCTGGGGGCGTTGGGGGCGGTGAGGCCGGCCGGGCTGGGGGCGGCACGGCGGCGGTGGCGGTGGCGGTGGCCCGCCCCGAGATGCCCGGGCTAAAAGCTCGCCCCGCTTGGCTCCGGGCTTGGCTCCGCTCCGGCTCGGACTAGCTGGGACGGGCCGGGACGGGACAGGGGGCGGCATGCCCCAGCAGGCACGGCCAGGCACGCCGACCGATTTGTCATTTCCTGACCCCTGACGCCTTGGCCCGGTCGAGCCAGGCCAGGGCTGCAATTTGGCGGTCAATCTCGCCCCCGGACCGCGCCGTCGTCGCTGTCTCTCTCGCACCCACGCGGATCCCTCTGGTACACTCCACGGCTGTCATATGATTGCCCTCCACTTCGCTTCACTCCCTTAGCCCCGCTCGTCCAATCCAGAGCGCTCTTCAATTCCGTGTCACGTCAATCGCACTGCAATGTCCAACACCGGGGTGGGGGTGGCACTGCACAGTGGGCAGGAAGACCGGTGGAGGCGGCCGAAACTCCAGACGCGTTTTGAGCTCCAGAGTCGCTAAATGGGACTCGAACCGAACGTGTGACCCCACCAATGGATTCCTCGTTCGGAGAGAAATCCATTGGTGGGGTCACACGTTCAGTTCGAGGCCCGGTTCGAGCTCAAAACTCGTCTGGAGTTTCGGCCGCCTCCACCGGTCTTCTGGCCCACTGTGCACTGGCGCTCTCTGTCGCACTCCTCCGGGATGCGTCATGAGTGCGAGCGAGACAGAGCGCCCCGCCTGGCGGTGCAAGGCGCAGGGGCGGGAAAGACAGTGCAGTGGCCGGGGCGGCCTCGGCCGGGGGCGTCGGGGCATGGTCGGGGTGCTGACCTAGGCCACCCGCGTCGCCACGGCAGGGTCGCTGCCAGGCAGCCAGGCCGCGCCAGGTGCGCTGTCACTAGTCGCGTCACTACGTCTCGGCGTCACTAAGTCACTACCCCCCGCGGCAGGTGCGCTGTCACTAGTCGCGTCACTACGTCTCGGCGTCACCAAGTCACTACCCCCGCGCCAGGTGCGCTGTCACTAGTCGCGTCACTACGTCTCGGCGTCACTAAGTCACTACCCCCGCACCAGGTGCGCTGTCACTAGTCGCGTCACTACGTCTCGACGTCACTAAGTCACTACCCCCCGCGGCAGCCCAGGAACTCGCGGCGTTAACGGGACGGGGGCGCCCCGCCCCACGCGGGGTATCGTCAGTCCTGATGACACACCAACGCCGTCTCTCTCGCTCCCTTGCGGACCGTCCCATGAGTGGGAGAGAGACAGAGCGACGAGAGCGGCGCTCGGAATCAGCCTGCTGGCCCGGCCGCAGAGTTCGGAGCCCTCCCTGTCTTCTGCACGAAATACATTATTTAGTCAACGCTAGATTAGCCGCAGATTTCACTCTGCCAGCAACCCGCCTCGCCCTACCCCACCCCGCCCCGCCCCACCCCGCCCCGCCCCGCCCCACCCCGCCAGCTCGTCCCCCAGCTCGTCTGTCTTGTCAGCAGGGACCGCGGTCGCAGTACACATTACTCTACTTAGTGGGTTTGTGCGTGGAGAACATTGCGGAGGCCTTTAGGGGGGGGGGGGCACTGCAAAACAGCGAGGGCCTCGCCCAGCCTCGCCGGCCACTCACCCTTTTCTCCAGGCGCGGATCCAAGGGTGCAGTGCACAGTGGGCCAGAAGACCGGTGGCGGCGGCCGAAACTCTAGACGCGTTTTGAGCTCCAGAGTCGCTTAACAGGACCCGAACCGAACGCGTGATCCCACCCATGGATTCCTCGTTCGGAGAGCAATCCGTAGGTGGTGGGGTCACACGTTCGCTTCGAGTCGTGTCTAGTGACTCCGGGGCTCAAATCGCGTCTAGAATTTCGGCCGCCTCCACCGGTCTTCTGGCCCAACCTTGCACGTGCGAGCGCGACCTCGCGACTCCAAACGATGTGTTTTCAAAACGTTCCCCGACAACCCTCTTTTTTCCCCTCGCTGTCTAGCTCGCTATACAACCCGCCGCGCGAGGGGGTGCGTTCGAAGTCTGAGGACGCGGCACGGCAGAGACTCAAAGGTCGGCAGGGCGCTGTCGAGTGTTTCCGAACGCGCCCCCGCTGTGTCGTCCTGGTAGTCCTCCGGGTGGCTCGCTGCGTGGCTCGCTGCGGGCCTCGCTGTTCCCCAGTGTTCCGGAGCGCTGGCGCCATGCTCCGGTCTCGCCCGGAGGCGAAGCGCGAAGCGGTACCGCTTCGGAAAAGAAAAACGTCTCGTACATAAAAGGCGCACGAAAAAAAATAGAAAAAAAGAAAAAAAGAACTGCGGAAGGGTTCCCGCGACGCATTTGTCGCTACGGTTTCTATCTGAGGGCTGATTGCGTCTCTCTCGCACTTGCGCACACTCACGGGGGAAAAAGAGAGGGAGAGCGAGAGAGAAAGAGAGAGAGAGGGGGAGAGAGAGAGAGAGAGAGAGAGAGAGAGAGAGAGAGAGAGAGAGAGAGAGAGAGAGAGAGAGAGAGAGAGGCCCCTGTTCGAAATCAGCCTGCTGTTGTGGGCCGCATGAAAGTTCCCCGGCGGCTGCAACAACATTGAAGCGAAGTCCACCGCTTTTTTCGCCATTACCTTGATTCCACGTGGCTAGGGTTACGCTGGAAAGAGGGAGAGAGAGAGAGAAAGGAGGAGAGAGAGAGAGAGAGAGAGAGAGAGAGAGAGAGAGGGAGAGAGAGAGAGAGAGAGCGACAAGGGGCACCTGGATGAAGCCCCGGGGGCGAAAGACCGCCGGGATAATACGACGAGTAATTGTTCGCAGCCCTCTACAGTGTATACACTGCACGCTACGCGCTTCTTTTCGCTCGCGAGTACACTGCAAAACGCCCCAAACTGATTAAAACGGTATCGGTATCCATTGGTGGGGTCACACGTTCGGTTCGAGTCCCATTCAGCGACTCTGGAGCTCAAAACGCGTCTAGAGTTTTGTCCGCCTCCGCCGGTCTTCTGGCCCACTGTGCGGCAGCCGAAACGCAGGAATCAAATAAAAGTTGACGCTGCGAGACGTACGATTGCCCGTTTAGCATTTGGCCGGGCGAGGGGAAGCGGCGCGAAACTGATGGAGCGCGTCGTGTTTGCCGAGCAGACGAGATATGAACGCGGCACGGATGGGGCCGAATTGGGCATGCATGTTTGATACTTTGTCACCCCCGGGGCCTCGGGCGGTGGCAGAGTTTGGGGCCAGGGGAGGGGGAGGGGTAGAGCTCTGTTCCCCCAGGCAGACCACCAGACGGCTAGGCGAATGCTCTATGCAAGGTCAGAGCGCGCTGCCCTTTCAAGGGGAGGTCCAAGCCCAGCCAGCCCTCCCGAAACGAGAAAGCAGGGCGGAGCACTTTTGTTGTGGGGTTTAAATATTTGCATTTGGCGCTGCTGGGGTTTGTTTCTGCTTTCCCCCCTGGACCTCTTAATTTTTCATGAAGGTTTTGTAGCGGCGCGCGGAAACTTCCGGGAGTCGAATACCGTGTACAAAGTAATGAGAGGTTGTTTTTTGTTTTTTTTATATAGCTGGGGGTCGTTTTCTGAGACCACTCGTACGGCAACGGAACTACAGCTCATTACAGCTAATTGGACCCGAATCGATTCGTAAAGAACGGGTTGATGCACACTGGTACACAGTGAAAATTCCCGCCATGCCTGGCCCACTGTGCGGTGCGGCAGGCAGGCAGGCAGGCAGGCAGGCAGGCAGGCAGGCAGGCAGGCAGGCAGGCCGGCTAGGCTGGCAACAAAAGCAGGAGGAAGTTGAAAAATTCAAACCTCAAGGACGGCGGGAGGGGCGGGGGAAGGGGGTGCGAAATCGACATGGCAAGGCCGGCACACCGACACACCAACACACTGGCGCACCGACTCACCGACACACTGGCAAACGATCTCTTATTCAAGGCTCGGTTTCACGACCGCGGCGACACTGCCAGGCCACTGTCGGTATACAGTGTGGTGGCGGTGGATTCCGCCCGGCCGTTTCGTCGCTCTGTCTCTGTCGCACTCGTGGCCCAGCCGAAAATCCCGGTTACGGTTCCGGAGAAAATCTCCGCTTACGATCGTAAATCGCCCCAAATTTTCCGGTTGCGATCGGAAACCGGACCTAATTTACGGTTACGGTCGGTCACGTCCCGGTTACGATCGGACTTGTTCCGGTTACGATCGGACTCGTTCCGGTTACGACCGGACCCATTCCGGTTACGATCGGACCAGATCCGGGTCCGAGGCCGGACTCGAAGAAGCATGTCCCATGCGTTTAAGTCTCCAGCGAATTTTCAGAAACACTCCATAACTTGTGAACGGTAACTTATAATAAATTTCTGAAGTCAAAATTGGGCGTAGCTCGCAAAGTTTACCCTGTGGTCATGCATATATAACGCGGACCCCTGCTTGATGGAGCACCACAGAAGACAAACTTGATGTCTTGTGACACTTTGTACTCCGACCGGAATGGTCAGTTACGGTCGTAAACCCTTCCTGGTTACGATCGTAGTCGTAACCGGAAATGTCCGAAATTACGGTCGTAATCGTATTCCGGCCGGAATCGTATCCCGGTCGGAATCCTGTCCCGGTCGTAACCGTACTCGGAACCGTAACCGGGATTTTCGGCTGGGGGGGCGTGCCGTCCCGTGCGGCGGACGGGTCCGAGGGAGACAGAGCTTCGGGGTCGCGATGAGAGCGCGCCGTGTAAACACTGCGCCGCACTGCGCCGCGTGGAGTGGCAGCAATTTCCCGCCGAAACGCGGGACTGTCTGCTCTCTCCGCTCTCCGCACACAGTGGGCCAGAAGACCGGTGGAGGCGGACAGAACTCTGGACGCGTTTTGAGCTCCAGAGTCGCTAAATGGGACTCGAACCCAAACGTGTGACCCCACCAATGGATTCCTCGTTCGGAGAGCAATCCATTGGTGGGGTCACACGTTCGGTTCGAGGCCGCCGTAGGCAATGGCGCGCCAGGCGCCGCGCCGGTGCGCTCGTGTTGCCTACCCCCGGGGCGGCCCGCTGCCCCGCTGCCAGTCCCCGGGCGGGGCGGTCCGCAGTAGTTGGCACACAAGAGAGGCACACCACAAAAAAACAGCCAACTCGCAACGGTTTACAACGGCAGGAACTATTTTGGAGTGGAGTGACGCTTTATTCGAGAGTGAGAGAGACAGACGTCCTTGTTTGTCCGTTTGCTCGCGTTCCACTGCGATTTCCCCCGGGGCGCCTACAGCCCCGGTCCCCCCGCGCCCCGCGCACTGCAGACCGATTCCGAATAAGAGGCTCTGTCTCTGTCGCACTCACGGGGCGACCCGCTGGGGTGCGAGAGAGACAGGTTGACGTTTGCCCCGCCCCCCGCACCACTTTTTCTCAATAGCGCCAATCAGAGAGCCGTATTTCAATTTCCCGCCAAAACAGCATGGCTTCCCGTTTCGATTGGACGGTGCTTTGTTCGGGCTGGCGGCAGGGCCATGGGGTGCTGCTCTGCTGGCTCTGCTGCTGGCAGCTAGTGTGTACTTCGCCGAGCATACGTTTGGAACACAGGGGCGTGCACAGCTCGCCTCCTCGGGAGGGGCGGTGGAACCTTTTTTTGAGGAACTTTGCCTAACTTCCAGGAGTTAGACGCCAAAACCTGCCTCAAAAGTATACCTTTTGGGGTCCTTCGGGGGGGGCGATCGCCCCCTCCGCCCCCCCCTTGTGCACGCCCGTGTTGGAACACACACTCGTAAATGTGTGGGCACAGAGTAGACACTAAGGTGTCCAGTGCACAGTGGCGGATCCAGTGGCGGCCTGGCACTTTTTGCCTACCTTCCACTCGTAAATGTGTGGGCACAGAGTAGACACTAAGGTGTCCAGTGCACAGTGGCGGATCCAGTGGCGGCCTGGCACTTTTTGCCTACCTTCCACTCGTAAATGTGTGGGCACAGAGTAGACACTAAGGTGTCCAGTGCACAGTGGCGGATCCAGTGGCGGCCTGGCACTTTTTGCCTACCTTCCACTCGTAAATGTGTGGGCACAGAGTAGACACTAAGGTGTCCAGTGCACAGTGGCGGATCCAGTGGCGGCCTGGCACTTTTTGCCTACCTTCCACTCGTAAATGTGTGGGCACAGAGTAGACACTAAGGTGTCCAGTGCACAGTGGCGGATCCAGTGGCGGCCTGGCACTTTTTGCCTACCTTCCACTCGTAAATGTGTGGGCACAGAGTAGACACTAAGGTGTCCAGTGCACAGTGGCGGATCCAGTGGCGGCCTAGCACTTTTTGCCTACCTTTCAGGCGGCTATGGGGGGGGGGCAAAATCCCCCCCCCTTTCCGTATCCGCGCCTGCCAGTGCAACCTCAAAGAGCGCCAAACCCCGCCACCTCTGACTCGGCCAAACAGAGGAGGCGAGTCGGATACAGAAAGACAAGAAAACTCCTCTATTTTCGCAGCGTTTGAACCCGCGCGCCAGCAGCCGGCTTCTTTTTCGTTCTTTCTTCATTCCAGAGAGAGAGAGAGAGAGAGAGAGAGAGAGAGAGAGAGAGAGAGAGAGAGAGAGAGAGAGAGAGAGAGAGAGAGAGAGAGAGCAACCACCCTCTGCGCCGGAAACTGAAAGAAGGCATGCACCGGAATGGATTGGGGTGGATTCAAAGAGACGGGCCGAGTCAAAGGAACAGCGACGACAACAGCAACAACAACAGGCGAGGACAAAGGCGGCTAACAATGTCTCTGACTCCGGCGGCCCGAGGTTCCTCCAGGTTCCTCCAGGTTCCTCCAGGTTCCTCCAGTGCAGCATCCTGCAGTTCACCGCCAAAGGCCAGCCCAGGCCAGCCACCCTGTCAGCAAGCAGCAAATTGTTTAAGTTTCTGTTTTTTCGTTTGTTTGTGTTTTTGGTAGACCAAAAGCGTAGTCAAAAAATCAAACAGCGGACTTGATCCCAGCCACCGCACGTGCAGAAAAGCGTGAAAGTGCGCTGCGAGCCCTAGTACCACATTTGTTATCGTTTCGACAAACTTTGCTGCAATACCGCTCCCAAACTAAGGCGGCTAAGACCACCACACAGCAGACTGATTCCGAGAGTCATCGCTCTGTCTCTCTCGCACTCGTGTGGCGTCCCGTGTAGGTGCGAGAGAGACAGAGTCTGCTGCTGTCCGGCCGTCCGGCCAGCCCCGCCAGAGCCAGAATCGACAGGCCAGGCTGGGCGGGCTGGGCTGGGCGGCCCGGATCTATTATGAGAACGGAGCCTGGCCTGGTGGCCTGGCGGGCTGGCGGGCTGGAGTCCGGGGGGTGTTCACCTGCAGCACCCCGCCAGCCCCCCCCCCCCCTTGCGACCCCTATCCGAAAGTAGGTCGCAGCTGCGGGACTGGGATGGACTGGGAGCGGGCAGGCGGGGGCGGCGGGGGCGGCGGGGTGGGGGCGGGACGCGGGGGGCGGCACTGGGGGATGAACGTCCCTAACCTCAACAGCACTTGCTCTCTCTTCCCTGCAGACTGAGAGTCTCTCTCGCACTCATACGGGACGCCCCACGAGTGCGAGAGAGACAGAGCGACGACTCTCGGAAGCAGTCTGCAGGGAATGCACAGCGATTGGTCCCGGAGTGCCGACTGGCGAGCGTCGTTCGGAAAGACTGGTGTGTTTTCTCGCGGGCAAGGAGTGTTGTCAGCGTGATCGCGCTGTCAACAAGAACGCAATCTGCCTCTAGTCGCTTTTAGACACAACAAAGCCACCCGCGTCAACGCTGAGTCACCACACTGTGTGAGGTTCATTTCAATTAGCGCTCCGCCCGCCCCGAGAGATCCTCTTTCCCTGCTGGCGGTGCTGGCGGTCTGGCGGTGCTGGGTTTCAAAGGCCACGTCCCTCCGGGTTCCCCTGGGTTCCTCCAGGAGGCCCCCTCCCGGCCCGGCTGCCCGCGAGGGTCGCCACACTAGAGGGACACTCTGACCCAAATACCCATTCACCCGACGAACGCAACGGTAAACACAACACCGTGGCGCCGGGGCGGTCGGGGCGCCACCCTCGCGGCGCTACACTGGCGGAGCAACGCGGGCACTGGCGGCACACGCGAGACACGTACGGGTCAGGGAGTTTCACGTGGCGGACACACTGCAGGCCGTGGTGCAGGCCGACGTGCAGGCCGGACGCATGGCGGCGCCGGGGCCCTCTGTCGCCGCGCGGCGCGGGCGGCTCTGGGTTGGCAGCACTGGTCGCGGGGCACGGCGACGCGGCGCGACGCGGCGCGACCTCCCCCTGTGACGCGCGCCGGCGTACTGACCGCGCCAGTGCCGCGCCGCGGGCCGCCCCTGCCGCCCTGCCGCCCCTGCCGTAGCGTCGCGTCGCTACCGGCAACGCCACGGCAACGCCACGGCAACGCGGCAACGACCACCGGCTTATCCGTAGTTCCGCCGCCCCCCGCCGGGGGCAGCACCGCGCCGCGCAGCACGCGCAGCACCGAGAGTCGCTCTCGTCGCGCTCTCTCTCTCTCTCTCTCTCTCTCTCTCTCTCTCCTCTCTCTCTCTCTCTCTCCTCTCTCTCTCTCTCCTCTCTCTCTCCTCTCTCCTCTCTCTCTCTCTCTCTCTCTCTCTCTCTCTCTCTCTCTGTCTCTCTCGCACCTGTACGGGCAGCCCCGTGAGTGCGAGAGAGACAGAGCGACGAAAACAACCCTCCGGATCAGTGTGCTGGCGTCGCTCCAATCGGGGGGTAGAACCGCCCGGCCTAGAGGCATACGAGACATTCGGTTCGAAATGGGTTGCTTAGGACCTCGACGGAAATGTGCTGGGAGCTCTGTCTCGCTCGCACTCGTGGAGCGTCCCGTGTAGGTGCGAGAGAGACAGCGACTCTCGGAACCAGTGTACTGTTTAGAGGAGCGAGGCAGACGATCATTTGTGGTCCAGCCGTTAATCGCAATCGCAATCGCCTGCCGCGCGGGCCAGCCCGCCGAACTCATGTGTTGTGCGGTACTGCCTACCCCGAATTGGCAGGCGTTCAGCCGCTCCGCCTCGCCGCTCACCTTCCACAGTGGGCCAGAAGACCGTTGGAGGCGGACAACATTCTACACGCGTTTTGAGCTCCAGAGTAGCTAAACAGGACTAAAAACCATTTTGCTCGATAGCACAACTCGGCACAATGCATCTTGTGAGTACAGAGGTGCATTGCGTGAGACGCTCGTGGCAATCATCGTTGTATTTTTTTTTTCACAGTGTGATCGAGTTTTATAATCTGCGCCGTTGTGCTGTCGACGCGTCATTCCAAGAATTATTAGTCGCGGCCAAACGCGTTCCAGTTTGTGGTTTGTCGCGGCCAACTCGCGGTTTCGCGCTTCGCGGCACAGCCGCCACGCGAAGCAGACTATGAGAAATCGTCTGCGCGGAGCGAACCACTCCGAATTTCTCATCCGCGCCGGAACGGGCCCACGACGGCGAAACTGTAACCACTGTAACCCAGCGACGCGGCAACGCGTCGTTCCTGCTGTTCGTCTGCTGCGGGGCTTCCGAGTACACACACACACAACATGGCTGACGTAGTGGAAGATGTTGTGACCCAAGTGAAGGATTTTCTGACAGATTCGCCGGTGAATGGCACCCGCAAGACGCCGGCCACCCCCGAGGGGATGGCCATGGCCTACACCAGCCTGGTGGTCATGGCTGTCCTGCCCATCTTCTTCGGCGCGCTGCGGTCCGTGCGCTACCGCAAGGTGCAGATGGTGAGTACGACCCACTGCCACTGCCCCTACACTGCCCGGCCGTCCCGGTTGGACACGTATGCGGTGCACTCCACCGCTGTTGCACCGAATTCAATCACGCTAACCCCGTCAGCGCTGCCAGACGCCACAAAAAGACAGTTTCTGTTCACGAAAATGAGCCAGGGAGGCTGTTTGAGAGACGTTGAGCTCGTCTTGTTACTACCATATGCCAGGTTAGGTCTGGGATGTGTCAAACGCTAATCTAAACGGACGCAGAAAATTTCAACTGGAAGCTGTCAAACTGCTTGATTTTAGTTTTGCCCTTCTCGACTGGTAATTCAAATTTTCATTCTGTCGAAAACACGCTCTGGTAGTCAGTAGTTATTCCCCGCAACAAATCGGAACCTTCTATGCAGCACTGTGATCCACAGAGCGTGACTAGACCTTTTTCGTGTACATTTCTTCAAAAGCCTCACAAATTTCAAATAATTGAATCAAGAAACTGCTTGAAGTTGGATGTTAATGATTTGCGCAAGTCACTGTGCCATTCCTGCTTCCTACACTCCTATTCATTCAAACCGTCTAATATCTCTGTTGTTTCTCATTTCAGGAATCTGGCACCAAACCAGAAACTATGACAAAGAAGGACGCAGCCGTCTTCCCCCTGGTTGCTAGTGCTGCGTTATTTGGCCTCTATCTATTTTTCAAGGTAACTAGATTTTTAAAAAATTAGTGCTGTATGAGTGTAATGATGCTTGACCGTCGTTGTTCTTTTTGTTTTTTGGTTGATTTTAATCAGATTAGGGCCGGGGAGTATGTTTTCTTACTTACCTATTTATCTAATATTTATTTTTTAAATCAGATTTTCTCTAAGGAGTACGTTAACTTATTGCTGACTGGATACTTCTTCATACTAGGTGTTATCACTCTTACGCACTTAGTGAGGTAAGACCAGAGCCAGTCTTTTATGAACTTGCTTTCAATAAATTTCCACTACTAATGAAAATTTTGCCTTTTTTTACAGTCCTCTGATAAATACACTTGTACCTGCTGCTATACCAAACACACCATTCCACTTGCATTTTAAGTGTGGAAGTGGAGATGAGGAAGAAGATATTATCAACTATAAATTTACCTCACATGATATTGTGTCTCTGATCTGTTGTTCAGTATTTGGAGCGTGGTATTTATGGCAGAAGGCAAGTGTCAAGGATTTTAGTGATTCCCTCTCTTATTCAACCATCATATTTTGAGTTTTATGACATTGTAGTGTTGTTCTGTCACCCCCTTTCAGCACTGGGTTGCCAACAACCTCTTTGGCATCGCATTTGCCATCAGTGGAGTTGAAATGCTCCACCTGAACAACATTGTGACTGGCTGTATTCTACTCTGTGGTCTGTTTGTCTATGACATCTTCTGGGTATTTGGTACCAATGTCATGGTCACTGTGGCAAACTCGTTTGAAGCTCCAATCAAATGTAAGCCTTCTCTTCAAATTTTACATCTTAAAAATGGATTTCTTTGTATTGTGTACTTTCACTTTTCTTACATCACTTGCTGAATTTATTTGGAACTCTTTTTTTTTTTTCAGTGGTATTTCCTCAAGATCTCCTTGAGAAAGGTCTGTCTGCCAGCAACTTTGCAATGCTTGGCCTAGGAGATATTGTCATTCCTGGCATTTTTGTTGCACTTCTTCTGCGATTTGACCACAGGTAAAACATTGAACTTTTCTGTAAATTATCAGAGCAATAGTTAAGCTGTACATCCAGTGTTTTAACATTTTTGCCTTATTTCCTTAGCCTGAAGCGCAACACAAGAACATACTTCTACTCAACTCTCATTGCCTACCTTTTGGGTCTGCTGGCAACCATTTTTGTGATGCATGTTTTCAAGCACGCACAGCCTGCCCTGCTGTATCTTGTGCCATGTTGCATTGCAGTCCCGTGTGGTGTTGCCCTCATCAAAGGAGACCTCAAAGCCTTGTTTGCGTGAGTGCTGCTTTCTTACCATTTACTGCTGTCACCTTACTTTATTGTTTTTATTAATTTTATGTCATGTTTCTATCTTTAGATATGAAGATTATGAAGCATTCGTAGAGGTTGCTAGCAAGAAACCAGCCTCTTCGAAAGAAAAGAAGCAAAAGTAATGTCTCTAGCTAATAGATTATATTTTTTGTCCGAATTGTAAATGTTGCACATTTCCAGACAAACTTTCTTGTGACCTCTTTGTTTTTACAAGTTGTGCTACAAAAAGTATGCGCAATGATATAACTAATTTAGGACATACTTCATGGTCAGTGGATTCAGAAGTTGAATGCTCACTTTATGTTTCATCTTACTTCCCTTGCAATCTTGAGTCAACGAGATGCAATGACTCCAGTATTCTTGTCTTTGATAATTTCATATGCGGTCGTGAGTAATCGTAATTGGTCCCCTAATTTAAGCAAGGATAGATCAATGTGCTGTGTCACCGTTTTGTTTTAGTTTGTCTTCCACATATCTGTGCTTCCTCAACTTGATTATGTCATGTCATATTGATATGTTCTCATTCCATTATTGTAGCCTTGCACACAATAGTTTTTGTTTAATGTAGACATGGCGTACAAGCAATTTTCATTGATACTTGTTTCGTACCTCGTTCTTTAAATTGTATTATTGACTATTGCAAGCTGATAACTTTTTAAGCGTGACAGGTTTTGTGTGCTCCTATGCTTCCCTATGTTTGTTGTCTGTACTTATTTGGAATTGTGATATCTGTGTTTGAAGAGCCATGTTTGGAACTGCAAGAAGTCAGGAAGCCCATCTGTACTGTAAATAGTCATTCTGCACAAAGAGATTGTTGTGTCGTCCTACCTAAGTGATGCTGTTGATCTGTATTTGATGATCATTGTCATGAAGAGTTGACTGATTTTACTGAGCTGTATATACTGCATCTGAAAAGAACTATCACAGTAAAGAGCGAAGCTTGCATATATGAGATGCGCATTTAGACACTTTGTCTCATATGATTATAAGAGTGACATATTTTTATTTATAAATAAATAGAGAATTTTTTGTAGCAATTACAAAGTTATTTTGTTTTTTCTCTGATATCCTGTAAATTGATGTTCTCTGTTTTCTGCCAAATTAATGCTTGTACATATAACAACATGTTCAAGCTGGATATTTTATGTGTTTGTGTAAGGTGATTTCTGATTTTCACTAAATTATAAATGATGGTAATAATAATGATACTTTTGCAGTTCTTTATTGACCTAATTTTTTCATCTGTTGGCCGGTCAAAAGCCGACAGGTGCAGACTTTGGTTGGGAATAACAAGGGTCCAATTTCACAAGTCGTGAACTCTTAATACATGGAAATTTTAAAATACCGATGACTTCAGACAGGAATGTTGATCACAGAGCTGGGAGGGTTCTCTCCGTAATTTTGATGTTGATGTTCTTCGGGCTGGAGGGGGAGGGGGGGGGGCGAGGGGGGTCCTCTACAGCAGGCTCTGCACGTCGATGTCGCTGGGGATGGTGGAGACCACCTTCTTGAGCTCGTTGACGTCGCAGCAGAAGCCCTTGCCCGCCTTGTCGTTGGAGGCGGCCCAGGACAGCCAGGAGTAGCGCGCGCACTCGTCCTTGCAGAGCAGGTCCTCGCCGTTGGTAGTGTGGTGGGGGTTGTTGAGGCCCACGAACGCCGTGCCCTCCTTGGTGGCCGGGTCGTACACGATCTTCCAGTAGTACTTGGGCACGCGGAGGTACTTCTTGTCGGCCTCCAGGAACAGCTCCGTCTCGACGCCGTCCTTGTTGGGCAGCGTGGCCGTGCCCCAGATGCCGGTCACCACCTGTCGAAGGAAAAAAGGTCCAAACTTTGACCGATGGAAACACACTGGAAAAACCAACCGAACCTTGCCAGGCCGGGCGCCTGCGAGGTAGGCAGGCCCGCACTGCTCACGCGCATGCTGGGCTGCCTACCCTTGACTTCACAGGCGCGAGGCGCCGGGCCCCACGTTCTCGACACTCGAGCTCTCTCTCCCTCGGCGCTCCACTCAGCGCATCGTCGCTCTGTCTTTCTCGCTCCCCACAGCGCACAGTGGGCCAGAAGACCAGTGGAGGCGGCCAAAACTAAAGACGCGATTTGAGCTCCAGAGTCGCTAAATGGGACTCGAACCGATCGTGTGACCCCACCAATGGATTGCTCTCCGAACGAGGAATCCATTGGTGGGGTCACACGTTCGGTTCGAGTCCTGTTAGGTGACTCTGGAGCTCAAAACGCGTCCGGGGTTTTGACCGCCTCCGCCGGCCTTCTGGCCCACTGTGCAGCGTTCCGCCGGCGACTCACCTGCACGGAGCGGCCGCTGCTGATGACCCAGTCCCTGACGCTGCTCTCCAGCTTCTCCCAGTTGTCGCCGTTGAAGGTCTGCCACTGCGGCGCGGCGTTGACGTAGTAGAAGGTGGCGGACTGCTGCACGCCCAGGATGTAGTCGGCCTTGGCGGAGAGGTGGCCGCGCGCCAGGAAGTAGTTGTCGTTGTTGGGGTGCACGTAGGCGGAGCCGTCAGTGCCCAGCAGCTTGGTGAAGGCGTTGATCTGGTTGGTGCGCTTGAACAGCGTGTTGGGGTTGACGTTCTCGTAGAAGCCGGCGGGCTTGAACTGGGGCCGCTTGACGCCGGACTCGTGGCCGGCGATGGCGGGGGTCATGTTCATGCGCGAGTACACGGCGTCGAAGGTGGTGCTGTCGAAGCAGTTGTCGATCTGCGTGACGAAGCCGTCGCCGACGGCGAAGCCGATGCGGATTCGCGTGAACTGGTTGTCGCTGCCGCAGCGGCCGGCCTTCTCGGCCGAGTTGACCGCCGCCGACTTGCAGCCCAGCTGGTGCAGCTCCACGCTCTGGCCGTCCACCAGGAAGGCGTCGTCCTCCACGCACTGCGCCGTCAGCACCTGCTTCTTCTTGTTGAGCTTGAAGGCGTTCTTGTTGCCGGGGCAGGCGAGTCGCACGCGCTCCCCGGCCTCCAGCACCACGGCGTCGGCCTGGTCGGGCTCGCGGAACGCCAGGTCGTCGCTGTCGGCCAGCAGGATGGGTTCGGCCGTGGGGAGGCCGCCGTTCAGGTGGATCTTGCAGGCTGCACGCAGAGACAGCGGTCAGCGCCCCACCGCGCCGTGTTGCACAGTGGGCCAGAGGACCAGACTGGCGGCCGAAACTCCTTGATGCGTTTTGAGCTCCAGAGTCGCTAAATGGGACTCGAACCGGACGTGTGACCCCACCAATGGATTCCTCGTTCGGAGAGCAATCCATTGGTGGGGTCACCACACGTTCGGTTCGAGTCCTGCTCAGCGACTCTGGAGCTCAAAACGCGTCTAGAATTTTGACCACCTCCACCGGTCTTCAGGCCCACTTTGTGTTGCCCAGCGTCGAAAAGGTGCCCAGATGCTGCCAAGCAGGCAGGCTGAGGTTTGCAGCCCTTTCCACACTGTTGCATCATTGCATGGCGCTTCGGGCGTGTAACTCTGTATACTTACTCTTGCCGGTGGGGGCGGGCTTGGGGGTGACGGTGGTCGGCTTGGAGGCTGCAAGGGGCAGGGTCAGGTCAGTGTGACTCATCCAATGCCTTTACTCCAGGTCCACTTTACAGTGCACTCACTGGGCTGCGCGGTGGTGGGCGCGTCCGTGGTGGGCTGCTGGGTGGGCTGCTGGGTGGGCTGCTGGGTTGGCTGCTGGGTGGGCTGCTCAGTGGGCTGCTCGGTGGGCCGCGGGGCCTCGGTGGTGGGGCTGGGCAGGGGCTGCTCGGTGGCCTCCAGGATGAAGCGCTGCACGGAGTCCTCGGCGAGGTCCAGGAAGCGCACCAGGCCGCCGCGTTTGCCGGAACCCTTGCCGGTGGCCAGGCCGACCACGGCGCCGTCCACCACCAGCAGGCCGCCCTGCTGCAGGTTGGTCTGCGCGCACAGGCCGGACGGCGAGGCGTCCACGCCGGCGATGCAGTACTTGGGCAGCACCAGCACGGCCTGCGCCACGGAGCGCTTCAGCCAGCCCCAGGCCGCCACCTCGGCGAAGGAGCCGGGCAGGGCGGACTGGGAGCCCACCAGGGCGACGGGGCGGGCCAGCCTGGGGCACGCCAACAAAACAAGTCATCAGTGAGCCAGGAGGTTTGGTTTTGAGGAGCGCCACGTTTTGTATTCAAACTATTTTTTGATAGGATCAACGGATCACGTTTTCGATTGTTGCAAATTTATGTTTTTGCAGTTTACGGACAATTTCCTCGATGATTTTTTTTTTTTACATGGGAGAAGGTGCTAGGCTAGACCAAAAACGATAAGGGTTCTGAAAAATCCCTAAAAATATGAAAGAAAAATAACAACAACCACAACAACAACAACAACAACAACAACAACAACAACAAAACTAAAACCACAAAATTGGAAAAAAAATATGATAAAATGTTATTTTGTCCGGTTGCGTCTCTTATCGATTTCCGAAGCTACTGTGGAGATGTAAACCGTAATTGAAGCACTCGAAGCTGTTCGATAGGTTCGATAGCGTCGCGAAATGAGCTATCGCATTCCGAAATCTGAAGAGGGCGCGACATCTTTCACAATGTGGGCAACATTCAAGTTCGATTGGGGCGCAGATAAAACGTGACGGAAGCACTGCGTGCAAAGCCAAACTTTTGACCGCTTTGCCCTTCACGGGATGACAGCCGCACGCTTAAAACCTTCCAAAGTATTTCAAGTATACATAGTACGTACAAACTAATTTTTTTTTTGTTATATGAAGAAATAGTTCGTAAATTACGAACAGTTTTCTTTGTAAGCTTATGTATGCTCCAAATCCTTTGTTACAACAAGCTGCTTTTCTGTGTAATGCCTAAAATAGTTTGTAAGGTTTTCAGAGGGCAGGCGTTTGTCTATACCGGATGGATTACAAAAAAAAAGGCAGAAAATGCAGGAAGACCTGTCTGACATGACGTCATCACGTACTTGCTAGGGGCAGCCTCCGCCAGCTTTAGGACGGCGACGTTCTCCTCGGGGTGCACCAGGACCGCGTCCACCTTGATCTTCTTGCCCTGCAGGTTGATGAAGGGGATGTTGACGTCGGTGCCGACGCGCACCGAGAGGTCGGACGCCGGAGTGCTGCGAGTGCAGACAGCAGGTGTCACACAGTGGATTTGCCAGAAGACCGGTGGAGGCGGCCAAAGACGCGTTTTGAGCTCCAGAGTCGCTAAATGGGACTCGAACCGAACGTGTGACCCCACCAATGGATTGCTCTCCGAACGAGGAATCCATTGGTGGGGTCACACGTTCGGTTCGAGTCCTATTTAGCGACTCCGGAGCTCAAACCGCGTCTAGAGTTTTGGCTGCCGGCGCCGGTCTTCTGGTTAGCAGTGGATCGGTGGTTCGGTTCCCGGTGGCTACCTGCCGACGAGGTTGGCCGCGACCACGGCATACTGGTCGAGGATCAGCGCGGCGGGGGCGATGGTCCTCCCGGACTTGACCACTTGGATCTACACGCCAAACAAAATATATTCTAAACAAATGTTCCAATTTTTTTTTGTACAAACCGGATATTAGTCGCGCAATCATTTGCGATTGCTGCGGTCGCTGGCTTCGCGACGGCTTACCGTGTAGGAGTAATCATCCCCACCACGACTGAGCGCGAGGTTGTGCGCTTGGAGCAGCACCGAGGGTGACCCTGCCAACGACAACAACAGTGGATAACCGACATGAGCGCAAACAACAACAACAACAATGTTTTGGCTGCCACCTCAACTTTTTCAACAAAATTCACTCAGCTGGAACTTTCAGAGTCCCGCCTGCACGCGGCAAAGTATGAAAATATCGATGCCGCGTCCGACTAACTTTCCCAGACAGTGTAACGCGGTGTATCGCGAATCGCCGGGCCAGGCGTGTGGTCACGTCGTTACGCTATACGGCGCTCAGCAGACAGAGTCGTTTTCGTCGCGGTGTCTCTCTCGCACCTGTACGGGTCACCCCGTGAGTGCAAGAGAGACAGAGAGACGAAGCTACAGCAGTGGAGGGGCGCCGAGGCGCGTGGCACGGGTTGTGCGGGTCATAACGGTGCCGGTCCAGGCCCCTATCGCCCTGTCTCTCTCGCACTCACGGGGCGTGCGACACGGGTGCGAGAGAGAGGGAAACAGTGACGCGCAATGGCTCTGCCGGGGACGGGTTGGGGCAGTCTGGAACGGCCCCCTCCAACGACCTGGACGACGCGGCGCAGTGGGCCAGAAGACCGGTGGAGGCGGACAAAACTCTAGACGCGTTTTGAGCTCCAGAGTCGCTATATCGGACTCGAGCCGAGCGTGTGACCCCACCAATGGATTCCGCGCTCGGAGAGCAATCCATTGGTGGGGTCACACGTTCGGTTCGAGTCCGATATAGCGACTCTGGAGCTCAAAACGCGTTTAGAGTTTTGGCCGCCTCCACCGGTCTTCTGGCCCACTGTGCGCTGGGGCTTCCCTCCCGAGGCGCCGCGGCGGCGAGGCACACTGGAAACGCGGTCACTACACCTGAAGCGGCGCCAGTGACGCAGCCACACTGTTCATCACGGCTAAACACCGACCTGACCCATTCGGAAGGGTCGTTTCGCCGCTCCGTCTCTGTCGCACTCACGGTGGCAGGGCAGGGCCAAGGGTGCGAGAGAGAGAGAGAGAGAGAGAGAGAGAGAGAGAGAGAGAGGACTCACCCGCGGCGGTGGCGGCGAGGGCCGCCAGGCAAAGCACGGCCAGCATGTTGCGGTGTGGTGGAGGCGCCAAGTGACGCGCCGCCGTCCGCGCGCCGCGTCTTGTAGTCCATGGCGGTATCTCGGTCCGCGGCGTCCGCGGCGTCCGCGGCTAGAGGCCCGTCCTGCGTCCTGCCCTGCACACTGATTCCGAGAGTCGTTTTCGTCACTCTGCCTCTCACGCCCCTGCAAGGGACGCCTCGTGAGAGCGAGACAGACTGATCCCGAGAGTCTCTCGCACTCACGATCAGGTCCTTCGTCCGGCCTGGGATCGGACGTCGCACCGGCGGCTGCGTCCGCGGCGAGGCCGATAAGGACATTTCGCAAATTCACACTGACTGGCAGTAGCACATGTGGAGGCACGAGGCAGTGCGGCGCACAGTGGGCCAGAAGACCGGTGGAGCGGCCAAAACCCCAGACGCGTTTTGAGCTCCAGAGTCGCTAAACGGGACTCGAACCGAACGTGTGACCCCACCAATGGATTCCTCGTTCGGAGAGCAATCGGAGAGCAGGTTAGGTTAGGGAGCAACGAAGTATTTCCATTTTTATTATTTTTTTCCCTTGTCGCGTCCGAACCTGTTCAGGATGACTCCAGACCGATGGTTGGTACTCCTGGGAGGCAGTTAGGAGTTCGGAGGTCAGTCAGTAAAGACAAGAGGTGTAAAAGCCCCGGAGATAGCAGTGTTGTTGACCTCTCTGTCTCTGTCTCTCTCTCTCTCGCCTCGAAAGCCTTTTATTTCCAGTATAAAGGTGTGATACATCAGGATAGTGGGTAAAGCATTTCGAGGCAACTGATGTTTTTCAATTCCAATTTTATTTTAATGCCAAGTTTTGATCAAATTTCCCCGAATTTGAGGACGAATTTTGCGAAACGAGTGAGTCGTTGCACGCTCTACCACCAGTTGGAAGCGTCCTCCTCGGAGGAGGGCCAGGTGAGCAGCTCCTTGCTGAGGTCCTGGTCGCGCTTGTCGTCCTGGTTGCGCTTGGGCTCCTCCTCGCTGCTGGAAGAGGAAGAGGAGGAAGAGGAGGAGGAGGAGGAAGAGGAGGAAGAGGAGGAGGAAGACTCATCGTCCGAGCCGCTGAGGAGCTTCTCCAGGCTGGCGGCGGCCTGCTCCACCAGCTCGCTGGCGATCTTGAGCTTGGTGGTGGTGGACACCCAGGCGGCCTGCTTGATGTCGGACTCCTCCTCGTTGGACTGCACGGAGGCGCGGATGCTGAGCAGGGCCTTGAGGCTGTTGGCGATGCGGCGCCCGGCCTCGGTCACCTTGGCGGCATCGCCGCTGGCGCAGTGCAGGCTCTTGACGGTCAGCACGTCGGCGGTGGACACGGCCTTGGACTTCTTGGCGGCCACCTGCAGGGACAGGGACTGCTTCTCCTGCTTCACGGCGCTGGACTTCTCGCCGCTGCGCTGCTGGTTCTGGTTCAGGGTGGCACCCAGCCTGAGGCTAGCCTGCTGCTGCTGGGGGGCGGTCTTCTTCTCGGCCTGGTTCTGACTCTGGCCCGGCCTGAGGCTAGCCGGCTGCTGCCTCTGCTGCTGAGCGTTCCTGTTCTGGTTCAGGGTGGCGCCCAGCCTGAGGCTACCCTGCTGCTGCTGCTTCTGCTGCTTCTGCTCCTGCTGCTGCTGAGCGTTCCTGTTCTGGTTCAGGGTGGCGCCCAGCCTGAGGCTACCCTGCTGCTGCTGCTTCTGCTGCTTCTGCTCCTGCTGCTGCTGAGCGTTCCTGTTCTGGTTCAGGGTGGCACCCAGCCTGAGGCTACCCTGCTGCTGCTGTTGCTGCTGCCTCTGCTCCTGCTGAGCGTTCCTGTTCTGGTTCAGGGTGGCGCCGAGCCTGAGGCTACCCTGCTGCTGAGCATTCCTGGCCTGGTTCTGGTTCTGGGCAGCGCCGAGCCTGAGGCTAGCCTGCTGCTGCTGCTGGCCGTTCCTGTTGTTGCTGCTGCCCTGGCTGAGGCCGAAGCTGAAGCCACCGAGCCTCTGCTGCTGCTGCTGCTGCTGCTGCTGGTTGCCACCGAACCTGCTGTTGAAAAGGCCTCCCAACGCGGAGTTCCACCAGTTGTTGTTGTTGTTGTTGTTGTTGTTGGTCGCAGCGACCTCCTCGGAGGACGCGCTCGACGAGTCAGACTCCGCACACACCGCCTGTCAAGAGAAGAAATTGAATCCACTGTCAGTAAAGCCGTGTCACCGCACAGTGGACCAGAAGACCGGTGGAGGCGGACAAAACTCCAAACGCGTTTTAAGCTCCAGAGTCGCTAAATGGGACTCGAACCGAACGTGTGATCCCACCAATGGATTCCTCGTTCGGAGAGCAATCCATTGGTGGGGTCACACGTTCGGTTCGAGTCCCATTTAGCGACTCTGGAGCTCAAAACGCGTCTAGAATTTTAGCCGCCTCCACCGGTCTCCTGGCCCACTGTGCGCCGCTTTCTTGTTTCATTTTCAACAGGTTATCCGTGACGTGCGTAGATTGCCACTTGATTGTCAACAAGTTGGTCAGACTGTCCGTGCCGCTCAAAAAAAAATGGCAACGGTAGCGAGGTGACGTGATTTTCGGCTATCTCCTCGAGACGAAGAGAGATAGACTGCCGCCCGTGGTTCTGGCCGCTCTGGCGCGTGGCCCGGCTACTTTGGATTAGCACTATCTCGAGGGACCCAGCTACCCGTACTCCATGCGAAAGACCATAAGAGGCAGTATTGCCACCTAAGTGGTCAAAAATTCGCACAATGCACCATGTGGAAAGGGTTGCCAACCTCAGCCTGCCTAACTGGCAATATCTGAGCTCTGTCGAGAAGTCACCAGAGTTGACGGGACGGCAGGCTGTGGTTGACAATCTGGTTGCCATGTGCATGACGCTTGCAATGCTCACCGTCTATAAGTTATGTTTTGACAATTTTTGTGGCAATTTTTGGCACTTTTTTGTCACTTTCTGAGGCACCTTCTTACCTGGAGGGCGAGGAGGCCAGCAAGCACGGTGAACATCAACTTGGCCGCCATGGTGGACGTGTCGAAGAGGGACTGCGCAACTCCGGCAAGCCCGTCGCCAATTTATAGCCATCTGTGTTTGGAGACGCAGCAGACCGATTCCGAGAGTCGTTGTCGTCGCGGCGTCTCTGTCGCACCTGCAAGAGACGCCCCATGAGTGCGAGAGAGACAGAAAGTCTCCGTCCTTGCCAGACTCGGTTTCTGTGGGAAGTAGATGCACAGGTGCGAGCAGGGTGCGACGCCAAGCCTCGAGCCGCACGCCTAGCCAGCCTGGGCATCGGGGCCCTAGGCCACACAAGTGTGCGAAAATGCCTACGATCAGGCTCGGACTGGCCAGGGCAGACAGGCAGTAAAATCTGCCGGGGCCTTCGGGTTTAGGACCAGTAACGTCACAAAGTTGGTCAAAAAGTGATTGAATCTCAGAAAGTAGCCGTTTTCGCTGAATTTGGGCGGCCACTGCGTCCGATCTAGTTGCTACCAAAGGCCTCCCTCGACGTCCTAGTGTTCTTAAGACCCTACTCTTTCATGCCCTGTATCGGGAAGACGTTGACCACAACGATTTTGCCTTTGACCGCAACGATTTTGGGACCAAAGTTGGTCAAAAAGTGGTCGAATCTAGGAAATTTGCTGATTTTGCTGACTTTGGGCGGCCACTGTGTCCAATCTAGTTACCGTAAAAGGCCTCCCTCGACGCCCTTGCATTCTTAAGACTCTACTCTTTCATGCCCTGTATCGGGCAGACGTTGACCACAACGATTTTGCCTTTGACCGCAACGATTTTGGGACCAAAGTTGGCCAAAAAGTGGCCGAATCTAGGAAATTTGCTGATTTTGCTGACTTTGGGTGGCCACTGTGTCCAATCTAGATGCATTAAAAGGCCTCCCTCGACGCCCTAGAATTCTTAAGACCCTACTCTTTCATGTCCTGTACGGGAAGGTTATTGACCGCAACTAGTTTGGGAGCGGTAGCCTCACAAAGTTGGTCATGAAGGGTAAAAACAATGATGATCGGGGGCCTTTTGCGCTCTTATCCGCCAGGGCCTTTTGGGGGCCAGTCCGAGCCTGCCTACGATGCACCCAGTGTCGGAAGGGTTGCCAGCCTAAGCCTGCCTACTGGGCAATGGTTGGCCTCTGCTTTCGAGAAGTAGGCTGACGTTGGCAACCCTTCCAACACGCCTGCCTATTTGTACCCACACTGGCCTTGGTGGCGAAATAAGTAATTGTTGGCGGATCGCTCTGCTATCTGCAGCTGCAGATGAATTCTCCCCCTTGCTCGGCAGAAATCTTCACTGTTATTCAACAGACGTTGAAGTCAAATTCTATAGAATGGGAGTTTTGTCACGTTCGTCGGAATGTCCATGAATGTGGGTCCACGTTCAAACGGATGTGACATCGTTTTCAAACGAACGCGCCAAAATTCAGGCGCTAACGATCGTGACGTGGCGTTCGTTGAACAACGGATTGGTTGCCTCTCGAAAGTAAAACAACAATCGATGTTGCAATCGGCGAACACATCGGTAGACTCGTCAATGCCAACGTCTTGGGTGTGAGCAGCTGCGGTTTGTTTGACGAGGGAAGTCGGCAAGCGGCGCTTTGGTCTGCCAAAAATCAGCACAAAATACAGGTGCTTTTTTCACTTTTCCTATTTAAATTGACGCGGGACATCCAGGACGCACAGTTGGCCAGAAGACCGGTGGGGGTGGACAAAATTCTAGACGCGTTTTGAGCTCCGGAGTCGCTAAATGGGACTCGAACCGAACGTGTGACCCCACCAATGGATTCCTCTTCGAACGACGAATTCATTGGTGGGGTCGCACGTTTAGTTCGAGCCCTGCTTAGCGACTCTGGAGCTCAAAACGCGTCTAGAGTTTCGGCCGCCTCCACCGGTCTTCTGGCCCACTGTGGGACGACGCGATGGGAAGCAATGAGTGCAGAGATAAGCGACGCGGTCCTCGGGGGTCCTGGCGGCACGGTCCCGGCGCCCAGTCCGCTCCGCACCGCGTCGCTTCCCAGACACGCTGCACAGTGTGCTGGCCGACATGCAGCTTGCCTTCCTACTGCTGTCGGCGCTTGCCGTGCTGCACAGTGTGCTGCACAGTGTGCTGGCCGGGGCTGCCGGTACGTCGAACGGATGCCCTATCGAATACTCGCACGAAAAAGGATGAAAAAAATGTCCTGATTGGTTTCGCAGTCATGAGCTTTTACACAGACGCAGGTGGATTTGGTTTGTTTACCTTTAACCGACCTATGGGTTTTCAAAGAAGACCCGAGCAGTTTTCGCGTTAAAGCAAATAACGCCGTGCGTCGCACAGCAGAGTTGCAGGGCAGCTCAAAGTCGGCACGGTTGCCAACCTCAGCCTGGGCGTACTGAGCAACATCTCGAGAGCGCACCCCGGGCATCCGGGCATTCCCTTGCAGGCAGGCTGAGGTTGGCCACCGTGTCGACACAGGAGCATGGAGGGAACTTTTGCCTACCGTGCCCAGCCTTGCCGGACCCTAGCCTCCCGAATGCACCACGTGGCAGCAAGAGATGGGGCAAACTCCACCGTCCGGATAACGCGACCACTCCAAGCAAGTGGCCAAAGCGCCAAACATTGAGAACAGATAGGGCTCAGGTGTTCGGCCCGACCGGACCCGAGCGCCGTTCAGCGAACGAGTCTCGGCGTTCACGGAACGACTTAGTTCTCAAGACTCCAAAGGGTCCGCCAGCCACTTCTTGCGCCCACTGAACAAGCACGGATTGCGCTCACGTACACTCACTTCCATTTTGATCAGAAAATGCCTGCACGTAACTGAGGCACGGTAAGTGAGGCATACCAATGTAAGGAGGCCAAAAGCAAGGCTACACCCACTGGTAAACTCACTATATACAGTCACACTTTGTTTTATTTTAAGTTTTTTTTTTCTGTCAGTGGTGGACCCCTTGCAAGAATCCCAGGCTTGGCGACGTTTCGGGGTTCAGCCGGCTCCTAAGCCATTGCCTCCTCCACCCCCTCACTCCCTCACCCCTTTCCCCTCACACACACACACACAAACACACACACACACACACACACGGCACGTGACCAGTAAATATGAACACGATAAGGTCCCGAGCCTGTCACCATGGCAGTGGTGGTCCTTCCCCATGGACAATGGACACACGCGTCATGGTCACGGTTTTGGCCGTGACTGCTCCCAAGTTATCCCCTGGTTCATTGTTTATTGCCGTTCCGCTATCACGACCGCCGTTGTTATCTTAGCGGCCTCAAGAGGCCCCGTTCGCGGATGTTTTTCTGCATTGTGATCCAGAGCCACTCCACTGGTTAAAAAAAGGATGACGTCATGTTTCGCCTTACCTTGCTGACCCGAACCGCTAAAGGTCTGCATAGGCCTAACAGCGTTGATGATGATGATGATGATGATGATGATGATGATGATGATGATGATGATGATGATGATGATGATGATGATGATGATGATGATGATGATGATGATGATGTTGGCGGACTACCGCCCCTTGCCCCCAGGGTCCCCAGGGTCTCCGGGGCGGCTGCGCATCGTGGGTGGCCTGGAGACCTCCATCGAGCGCTTCAACTACCAGGCCTCCATCCAGCACAGCGGCACCGGGCAGCACAACTGCGGCGGCTCCATCGTGTCGCCCAGGTGGATCCTGTCGGCGGCCCACTGCTTCTACCGGTGCGTCGACTGTCCGTTCGGGTTCGGGAGGCGCCTGCAGCCCTCGGCATAGGCCAGCCCGCCGTGCCGCCGTGCCGCGGCTGTGCCGCGGCTGTGCCGCGTGCTGCCTATCCTCGACTCGGCGGGCGCCAAAGCTCGCACCTCGCTGAAGCAACGCGCACAGTGGGCCAGAAGACCGGTGGAGGCCGTCAGAATCCCGGACGGGTTCTTAGCTCCAGAGTCGCTGAATGGAACTCGAACCGAACGTGTGACCCCACCAATGGATTGCTCTCCGAACGAGGAATCCATTGGTGGGGTCACACGTTCGGTTCGAGTCCCATTTAGCGACTCTGGAGCTCAAAACGCGTCTGGAGTTTTGGCCGCCTCCACCGGTCGTCTGGCCCACTGCGACGCGGTCCACATGCTGCTTGTCGTTTCCCAGTGACCCCTCGCCGGCGTCGTGGCAAGTCCGCGTGGGCACCTCCACCTGGGCCGACGGCGGCGTGGTGCACGAGCTGGACCGCGTGGAGGCCTGGCCCGAGTTCTCCGAGGACGACTTCAAGACGGACGTGGCGCTGGTGCTCCTCAAGACCGCCATCGCCTTCGACGAGCGCGCCCAGCCCGTCGCGCTCACGTCCCGCGGCGCGGCCGGCCAGGCCAGGCCGGGCTCCTACGGCACCGTCACCGGCTGGGGGCAGCTGGGGGTGGGTGCACAGTGGGCCAGAAGGCCGGTGGAGGCGGCCAAAACTCTAGACGCGTTTTAAGCTCCAGTGTCGGTAAATGGGACTCGAACCGAACGTGTGACCCCACCAATGGATTCCTCGTTCGGAGAGCAATCCATTGGTGGGGTCACACGCTCGGTTCGAGCCAAAGAGAAGTGAAAAATGAAGGTTCTTTTGCTTCCGGCGATTGTTTGGCAGTACTGGCTGTTCGACCTGCCCAGCACGCTGCGCGTCGCCCGGCTCCGCTTCATGGACCCCGACGTCTGCACGATGGCCTACTCCGACGGTGTACCTCCCTTCGCCGAGACCATGGTCTGCGCCAGCACCTACGCCAAGGACGCTTGCACTGTGAGTCCCGCCCCCACATCACTAGTTTTTAGGACTTTCACAATTTATTTGCTTTTAATATTTTTCAGGGAGATTCTGGCGGCCCCCTGGTGTCGGACCGACGCGTGCAGGTCGGCATCGTGTCCTGGGGGCAGGGCTGCGCGGAGTACGGCCGGCCCGGCGTGTTCACGGACCTCTCGCACCCCGACGTCTTCGACTTCATCAAGCAGACCATGGCGGGGGAGGACGACGTCGTCGAGGACGCCGTCGAGGACGCCGTCGAGGACGCCGTCGAGGACGCCGTCGAGGACGCCGTCGAGGACGCCGTCGAGGACGCCGTCGAGGACGCCGTCGAGGACGCCGTCGAGGACGCCGTCGAGGACGCCGTCGAGGACGCCGTCGAGGACGCCGTCGAACGCGGACACGACTAGGGGCGCCGCGGTTTAAATACACTTTGAAACAACGAAACGGTGTGTTACATTACCCCCATCGAGTCCCTCCTGTCCACAGTGCGCCAGAAGACCGATGGAGGCGTCCAAAATCCCCGACGCGTTTTGAGCTCCAGATTCGCTGAATGGTACTCGAACCGAACGTGTGACCCCACCAGTGGATTCCTCGTTCGGAGAGTAATCCATTGGTGGGGTCACACGCTCGGTTTGAGTCCCATTTAGCGACTCTGGAGCTCAAAACGCGTCTGGAGTTTTGGCCGCCTTCACCGTTCTTCTGGCAAGTCCACTGTGCGTGTAGGGCTGCCTACCTGCTGGCTGCTGGCCAGGCTGCTGGGCACCCCCGGCAGCCCCGCCAGCCCCAGGGCCACGCTGGCGCTGGCCACGCTGGGGGCGCTGGCGTTGGAGGCGCTGGACCGCGACCGCACCAGGGCGCTGGGCTGGACTCTGAAACTCAAAACGCATCCGGGATTTTGGCCGCCTCCACCGGTCTTCTGGCCCACTGCGAGCGGTCCGCTTCCAATCTGCGCTCCGAATCTCGCGCGGTGTGCCGGTCACGCGATTTCTCATACATCGCGAGGAGAGGAGCCAGGGTCTGCAAGTTCGGTTTCATAAATCCGATTTTTATCGTGATTCTTCTGCCATTGTTGTCGCTGGGATAGAAATTTCGTACATCTAGATCCGTGTTGAGAATCTAAGAACTCACACTTCATACGAGGAGTGTGAGACCGTCGGTTTGGCTCACTCGGTTCTTTTCTGCCGTCACGCTGGCAGCGAAACGCCCGGGTCGCTCGCAGCCTGCTTGCAGACGACGCAAGGAAACGGCCCGCGATTGGCCGGCGCGGCTGGCACCGACCAATCACAGCGTTGTTTACTGCACCCTTAGACTGCATCAATATGGTGGATCAGCTGGTCATGATAAATCGCATTTTTCGGTGACTTTTGACGTGAATATGGCCAGGGTGTGTGAAGGATGGGTACGATCGCCTCTGTCCTCCAGTGGCATTGCGATCATTGCTCGTTGATAAACCCGACAGAGCGGCCCAGCTGCGGCAGATGCGGGGAAAACAGGACCAACAGAGCCACCGCGGCTAGGGTCCCCAGGACGTCTTCTGCGCAACGGGTCCCCTGCATCAAAACACAACAAGATGCCTCACTATCAGTTTCCACCGCGAAAGAAAAGCTGCAGTCTCCGCGCAAACTAGCCAGCCAACGCTCTGCGAAACTACGCTTCAAAGCTTCACTCTCCAAACCCCTTGACGGGTGAGTGTCCTTTGTTCTGTGTCTTGCTTTATTGAACCATTCAAATGGTCATTGTCGGTTTTTCACCATTTGAAGTAGTTTC
The DNA here is from genome assembly GCF_012932325.1 of Thrips palmi. Classification (NCBI taxonomy): domain Eukaryota; kingdom Metazoa; phylum Arthropoda; class Insecta; order Thysanoptera; family Thripidae; genus Thrips; species Thrips palmi. The sequence goes on from NW_023144627.1 coordinate 7,140,989, forward strand.
TCACTCGTTTTTCTGTCGCCTAAATTATTTAGCGTATTATTACATTACGTTGTAGTGCTTCTAATCGAGCTGAAACGTGTTTTTTTCTCAATTTTCAAAATTCTTAGCAAGCCTGCAAATAATACTTTGTAATTTCTTTACAAACTTTGTACGTAGTCGGTGTAGAAAGCTGGAATACTCTATGCAAGATTCATTGTACACCATTTGACTGCAAAGTAAATTTCTTAATTGGTTTCTTGAATAGCATTAAGACTTAATTTCATTCATTGATATCCATTGGTGTTGTATGGCAAAGTTTAGATGTTTTTCTCTTGTTGTTTTGTTTCAGTGCGGCCTTAACTGCTTGCCCTGCCATAACGAAGCCCACAAGACGGTTGGACTTTCATTTTAGCCTTCAGGATTTAGACTCTTTGTGTAACGCTCAACGTAAACATTCATTAGAGGTTGTGCCATCAAAAAGGAATCGCTCACAAAGTGTGCCTGGAGTCTTGGCACGCTGGATCTGTGTGCGCTGTCACTACTTTAATACTAGTGTGACTGTCAGCTGTGCTGCTTGTGGCACTAAAGAAATACCTCTCAAACAAAGTTTAGAGTTTAACAAGCTAATCAATTTAAGAATGGCGTCGTCAGTTTCCTCTCGAGAAGGTAACACAACGTGGCATGTTGCCCCACCATTCTACAACGATGAAAACAATAAAGAAAATAAGTGGGACCCAACAGTCCCTGAGGAAAATGAATGTTCGTCATCTGCAGAGGGTTTGCAAACGAATGAAAAGGAGGAAGGAGGAGACCAACCCGATGGAGCACCCAGCCGATCTCCAAAACGACATAGCCAATCTGTGTATGAAAGAGTCAAGTCTAAGGTTAGTCGGTCACTGTCCAATGGATCTGTTGTTCAAAAGTTGTGGATGGACTCATCGTCAAACTCCATTATACCAAAGTCAATAGCTGGCGGTGGTTTGTTTAGAAGGCCAACAAGTATGGTTGATAATGCATCTGGAGAAGAAGACGGATCTGATGCATCAAGAACTTCAGAAATAAGTTCAATTAATGATAATGTTCAAACAAGTGATGAAGTTAATAAGAATACTGATGGAGCTGGATGGTCATGTTCTAGATGTACACTTGATAATTCAAGCGTCAGTGATAGATGTGAAGTTTGCGAAACTCCCAGGAAAGCACGCATGCCTTTGCTGTCTGCAACTGGACCACGCAATAGCTTGGTCATAAGTGTACCAAATTGGGTTGGTGAAGAGGTGAAAGAAGCCCCACCTACTCCTACTCATGCCATTCAATCTTCAAGTCGGAACAACATCAAGTCTCCTGCTTGGAATAAGCCAGTCAACCGTCGGTCTCTCTCAGAAATGCCAAATACCTCTGATCAATCGAAGCCATCATCTAACAGACGTAGCATGATTGAGACTGATGCCCAAGGAAACATATCAGTAAAATCTCCTATTAATAATGTTAATCTCCAAGTTCCCTCACGCACAAGATTTTCCTACATTGGTCTGACAGAGCCAAGTGCATCACTAACAGAGGTATCAAAAGTGGGGCGAAAAAGAATTCTTCCAGCTTCTTTAGCTGATGGATCTCCAGCCAAGCCTGACAGTGTTGTTTTGCCTTCATCCTCGACTCATTCTCCTCCTGCGACTGCTCAATCCCCTGTCCCTTCTTCAACATCTGCACCCTTAGCTTCAGACACAGAAATATCTGGCCTATCACTGAAGCGTATGTGGACATGTACAAAGTGTTCATATGCCTACAACCCTTTATGGTCCGATAAGTGTGATATATGTGATTCTGTTCGCTCTCCACCTTCTGTAAATGAGCCAAGTCTCATCACCGTTACCAAAGATAGTGTACGATACACACCAACTAAGCAAGATGGTGAGGCCACTCCAGGTGATGTCAAAGTGCCTGCTCCAGGTGCTGCTGCTACGTTAGCAACAGAGGAAACTGACCTTGAGGATGAAATTGAGGTAAAATATTCTAGGCCATTACCGTATGTCTCAGCAATCTCGTACAATTCTTTAAAACTAATTAATTTTCTTATTTTTTTGTAACTTTTGCAGTATCTGCCGAGTGAAGAAATTCCTAGTGCTGATGCAGATTGGACTTGCAAAAAGTGCACACTGATGAATCCTGCTGGCAAGTTGGCCTGTGACGTATGTGGGGGATCTAAACTTGGAAGCATAACTGCCAAGTTTGATAAAACCCTGCCAAAAGGGGAATTTTGGGACTGTCCAAGATGCACTCTGAAAAATCCTCTCCGTGCTTCAGTCTGTCGTGCTTGTAAGACAGCCAATAACAGAAAAAGCCCTGATGTTTCGTCAATTGCAAACAGTAGTGCTTCAAGTGCAGCTCAGAGAAGCCCTTCTCCAAGACGTCATTCGTCCTCCAGAAACAATGGTCTGATTTTGTCACGTAAATTCAAGAGGTATGACTTAAGTATTCTTAAATATTGCTCTCCCTAACATATTTGTATTCTTTTGTATTGGTATAGGATCTAGATCTCAGTCAACAACTTCAAGTGGAGCAATACCAAAGCTGAGAACTAGTAGCACAAGTATTAACAGTAGCAACGGAAACATTAGAAGAGTTCCTTCAACACGCTCCAGTTCAAATCGTTCCTCTCTGAACATCAACAGCAGGTATGCTTTGCGCGGTTCACTTTTTTGTAGAACACTCCAAATATACTTCAGATTCTTATACCAACGTTACTTTTGTAGAGAAATCTCAGACTCTGGCATTTCAACACCTTTAAGTGGAGGTCAAAGTCCCAAATCAAGCAAGGGTCAGTCCCCAACATCAGATCAGTGTCCAGAGGAGTCTTCACCTCCATCAACCCCATCCAAACCGACCTGGCAGTGCTCTGTGTGTACCTACGACAACTCTGTGACTGCTGTTGCCTGTGACATGTGCCATAGCTCTCGATGTTTGTCCTCGTCAACCATCACTACAATCACATCTGGCTCTTCATCGACTTTTGTTGGCACTGTTACTTCGCCAGCTGTTGTCATGCCAAGAGATGTCATGAATCTAGGGTCAACCCTTCTAAGTGGGACCAATACCATTGTACGCCATCAGAGTGAACTTATGGATGACTTACGCCGAATTGAGGAAAAAGAAGCATTAGATAAATGGCAACACATAGTCTGTTACTGTACTGAGGTTTGTTCAATTGCAGAATGTGTCTATCTCAGTTCTTCTCATAATTAGATTTGTACTAAATTCAATGTTTGTTTCAGAACAAAGAACAGTTTGTTGATGATTCGTTCCCCCCTGCTCCAAAGTCTTTGTACTACAATCCAGCTGATACTAAAGATAATCACGTTGTCCAATGGCTGCGGCCACATGAAATTGTTATGGATGATGATCCCAAATTAAAGTGGACCATCTTCCGTACTCCTTTGCCATCTGATATTTCTCAAGGTTTGTAAGCCCCTAATCCTGCTTTTTTTTTAAATGTCGATTTACTAAACAAGGCATTGATTGTATGTTTCTTGTAGGTGTACTGGGGAATTGTTGGCTACTCTCTGCACTCGCTGTCCTTGCTGAACGAGAAGATTTGGTGAAAAGGGTAATGATGACCAGGGACTTCTGCCAGCAAGGTGCTTACCAAGTACGTTTGTGCAAGGATGGCAAATGGACAACTGTTTTGGTGGACGATCTTCTACCTTGTGACAAGAGAGGTCATCTTGTATATTCTCAGGTAACTTGGTTTTAAACATAATTCTCATATGTTTGTTTATTACTGTTTAGTTTCAAGTCAATTTCGAAAGTAATAATAAAAAATTAATTTTAGGCCAAAAGAAAGCAATTGTGGGTTCCCTTGATTGAGAAAGCTGTTGCTAAAATCCATGGGTGTTATGAAGCTCTTGTTTCGGGTCGTGCAATTGAAGGTCTTGCAACTCTCACTGGTAAGTGTTAATTAATAATTGTAAAAATTGAAATCATGACTCAGTTTGTGAAAAGTTTTGACTGAAAATGAACTTTTCTGCTTGAAGGTGCCCCATGTGAAAGTGTACCACTTCAACCATCATCTCTACCATCTGAAGATGAATTAGATCGAGATCTCATTTGGGCTCAACTTTTAAGCTCCCGTCTTGCAAGGTTCCTAATGGGAGCATCATGTGGTGGAGGGAACATGAAAGTAGATGAGGAAGAATATCAACGTAAGGGATTGCGTCCTAGGTATGTATTGGAAAGAAATGCATTACATAGCACTAAAAGCACATATATTTTAAGAAATAAAAACCATAATTTGTGTGTCCTTTTCCCCCCCTTCAGACACGCTTATTCCGTGTTGGATGTGCAAGACATTAACGGCGTCCGGTTGTTGCGGCTCCGAAATCCGTGGGGGCACTTTTCATGGAAAGGTGATTGGGCTGACGATTCAGAGATGTGGACCCCTGAGTTAAGAGACATGCTTATGCCTCATGGGGCTTCAGATGGTGTATTTTGGATATCATTTGAGGATGTTTTGAAGTGAGTTTGCTGTTAAAGCATTGAAAAATTTTGATTATTACTTTGACTGCTAGGAAGGATGTGGTAGTGAAGGCCCCTTGCTTATATTGTTGTCTTGCATTTAGGTATTTTGATTGTATTGACATCTGTAAAGTCAGATCCGGGTGGAATGAAGTTCGCCTTCGTGGAACACTACCACCATTATCATCCATCGACCATTTGTCCTGTGTGTTGCTAACTGTTATGGAACCAACTGAGGCAGAGTTTACTCTGTTTCAAGAAGGGCAAAGGTAATAAACTCCTCTAAAAATATATTTTTTTTAGCTTTTCATTTTTACTTATTGTCTTTATAATGCAAAATGTTCGTGCTTTTTCAGGAATTCAGAGAAATGGCAAAGATCTCAACTGGACTTATGTGTGGTTGTTTTCCGTACTCGATCAGCTGCTCAACCCCAAGTGGGACGATTGGTTGAACATAGTAAACGACAAGTTCGTGGATTTGTAGGGTGTCATAAAATGCTTGAAGAAGATCATTATATCCTTGTCTGTCTTGCATTCAACCATTGGCATACAGGTAAGTTCAACTCTTTCTCTCTATTTTTTTTTTTTAAATTAGCTTCTCTACTGTCTTTGCTAATAATACATTTATTTTTCAGGAATGGATGATCCTGCATCTTACCCAGATTATGTACTAGCCATCCATAGCTCAAAAAAGATTTTGGTGGAGCAAATTACCCCTCCATCATTTGTGCTAGCAGATGCGATTATTAGCCTCACTCTGGCTAAGGGTCAAAGGCATGAGGTGAGATTTCTTTATTTTTTCCTGTAGTTTTTGTCTGTTTTAATGTTGAGGTATCTTGAAATTTTTGCATAATTTTTTTTGCACAGGGACGAGAGGGAATGACAGCATACTACTTAACAAAAGGTTGGGCTGGTCTAGTCGTAATGGTGGAAAACCGCCATGAAAATAAATGGATCCATGTAAAGTGTGATTGCCAAGAAAGTTACAATGTTGTTTCAACAAGAGGTGAATTAAAGACTGTTGACTCAGTCCCACCACTTCACAGGTCAGCTTTATTTGAATTACAATCTCTCTTTGCTTCTTTTGTAACACTTTAAGTCTTATCTGTTTTTATTTGACATTTTTTTTGTCTTTTCAGGCAAGTTATTATTGTCTTAACCCAGCTTGAAGGAAGTGGTGGCTTCTCCATAGCACATCGACTTACTCATCGATTGGCCAATTCCGAGGGACTTCATGATTGGGGTCCGTCGGGCACCAGCCACTGCCCTCCCATTGATAAACAAGTTGAAGGTCTGCATTTCCCTAGGCTGATCACCTAGCGTTTGTGGGATTATGGACGATGGTAAATTTTGAAAAATCGTCCATAATCCTTAGTCAGTTTGAATGTCATGGATTCCAATTCATGGGAGACCTTGATTCTTCATGTCCTCTGGGAAGGTGGCATTTGTGTAATCAAATGCACTTCATATTATAATTGACCAGCTTACATCACCATTTTTTTACACTTTATGGTAGCTGATCTTGATTCCTTGTGGTGTCTCTTTAAATACCTGTCTGATTGTTTTCTTTTCTACCAATGGTATATGATGTATGCAATTAGATATGCCTGCCTATATGGAAACTGCCTATGAGGTAGATCAAGATGTGTGAAGATAGTATTTGTAGTTTACTACTGTCAAATCTCATTAGAGATCTCTTTGTTATTTTGAGAATTATGAAGCCCATCAAAACAAATCTTAAAGTATTTCATTAAATTAAATTACTTTCAAAGACTTAGATCCCTGTAGCATTTTTATCAGAGAAAAAGGAATTTATGATATTCTATACTTTGTCCTTTTATAATCTACTTGTGATAATGTATTTACCGAATCATATTCAAAGAAATGAGAACATTTGTGAGGCTTTGCAGCACATAAAGGACTTGAAGTAGGATCCTTCCTTTGAGATTGTTTTGTGCTCTTCAGCACTGCCATTTGTAACTTTTCTTATTTCTTCAACAGATCATCACAAGAAGCTCTCTAAATGTTAATTTATGGTTTTACGTCTATCTCTCTGAAAGTTGTGTTTGTACAATCATTGATATTTAAAGCTCAAATATAATTGTGTTGTATGTTTTATTAGATCAGAGCTAATATATTATGTTAAAGAATTATTGTTCATTAGACAATTTACTATCTGGTGTAGCTTTGTGGTGAAATAGCTGTTTGGTTGTATGTTTTCAGATTTCTGGTAGATCAGATTGTTTTTTCCTTGTCTTAATGTGTGGTGTTGGTAGTCTCCAGAGGTTGTGCCATACTTGCTTTTAGTGTGCCTGTTGCATCTCCACTTTTTATCAACCACATTAAGTTTGTTCTCGTGTAGATCTCCAAGCTTCATTATTGCTCAGTATGTCTCTTTAATTTTTTTCCCTGTGCCCATGAAGAATGTCATGAGTGCAAGTGAAATTGGTTTTCATTGATGAAATCTTGATGCTGCCATTATTGTAACTTAAGCCATTGAATTGTATTGGCCTGTGGAGAAGGTAGTGTGCTTTCCTTGTTTGTCATTACAGTATGTTGGATGCAATCTCACCTCATGTGCCTACCGGTAACCTCAGGCTACATGCGCACAAGAGGAAGTCCATCTGTCAAAATATTCTTTTAAGGCACGACAACTGTAGCAGCCTGTTGACTGCGCATGAAAGTTTCAATTCTGTGATGTATTTATAATTAACTATTGTATTAATCATTTTATGTTGTGTGCCGGAAGGCTCTTTGGTAAACAGTGTAAGTTCAACAAATATTCTGTAGATTTTCATTGAAGAATCTCTTTATTTAATTGCATTTAATACAGAAGGTTTGGTGTTGTTTTAATGATGAGATTTTTTTGCATTAACGTTATATTAAATTATCTTCTGATTACTAGCTTTGATGGATGCCTGGCATATTAATTCTTTGTAACTTATTTCTGTTGAATGATGTACATTCTTTACTCAAAGACTCCATTGACACTTTTATTTACCATTGCTGCTTGACTGTAAAGAAAAGTGTGAGTAGAATGAATTACCACCATGTTAAATTTAGTATTCTAGCCTTCAAAAAAAAAAGTTTTTTTTTTGTTTTCTTTTAAATAGATGTTAATATGATTGTTGAGATGTGTGCAAATTGACCCCAAATGTAAGATTATGTCTCTAGGCTTCTACTAAAAGGTTTAAATTATAGCAGTTATTGGTGTTACATTCTAAGACTCTGCACCATCTCAAACAGAGTGGTATTTTTTGTGATACATTGATGATGGTTTTATTTTTATCCTTTTGTGTGAACTACCTATATCATTTGTGTCTTTGGGCTGAGCTATTCTAGGTGAAGTATATTTTCTTGTTTGCTTGTAATTTAGATTTGTGATTCACCTAAGACCAATGCAAGATTGACGTACTCTTTATTTGATCTGTGATCTGTGACTAATGTTTCCATTATCTGATGCTTTCCTTTATGGTTTCTTTTTCAATCTTTCAGTGCTAATGGTGGGGACTTTTCTGGGATGCAATGCAATGCTATGGAGCCCATTTGTTGGTACTGTTGCATATTCTGAGGTCTCTCTATCATTAGGAGTGCTAGAGTTCATTTTGTATGCTTATTACAAACTCTGTTTTCTTATGCTTTACCCTTTAATTTTAGACATAGAACTTTATTTTTTATTTTTCCCTTGTGTGCTTACATTTTGTAGTGTTTGCTCCTCATGTTTTGTTACATTTTGTTTTGATGTTTCGATTTGGTTAGTGAGTTGCTCTATTGTGTACTCTTTTTGTGTTGTGAATGTGTGACAATAACCTTATGAGCAAACTTCATTTGGTCATGACCCTCTGCAAATGCCATTTATAATTAGTTAAACATTTCAAACACTCACTGTGAAGGGGTAAATATACTATAATTTGTTATCTGAGCTTTCTGGCTTGCAATTTTACATGAATTGCAATTTGCCAAACCCTGAAACACTTCATCTTTGTTTTGGGTGTCTGATTTTGTGACTGCGTTTGTTTGTAAATTCGTGCACTCTTTGTAATGTTTTCATTGATTAATACCAAAGAAGTAATATTTGTCACCTGTACATAATTACATGATATGATGTGCTTTTGGTTGTGATAGCAGCACACTGTAAATTACTTGTGTCTTCAAAGAGCAGTTATTATTTGCTTTGTACATGATTTTGTTTAGCTTGCTGTATGTGAATGCTTTTATGAACACTTTTGATCTTATTTTTTTCCCGCTCTTTTTTTAGAACCTGATTGATTGACACTTTGGGCAGTCATTCCTTTGCTAATCAAAACTCAAGACTAAAACCATGAATCTAGAACAGAGTCTGTTAAGGCTCAAAGAGTAGTGTTGTGCTGTAACATACTTCTCTGTTCTTCTTTCCTCTTGAATATAATGGGAATCACTTTTGACTAAGTGAACTAATTTTAGCTCTAAATACTCTTATGCTAGACTTTGTGTGGCATTCTATGTGCATCACTCTAAAATATGATTCAGTGAGTTTTGTATTCCTCTTACATTCCATTTGATGGGGGAGAGGCAAATATGCAAACATTTACTGCTAACTTCAGGTCTTCATTGTGAAGAAAACAGCAATATAAACCTGTGTTTCAACGTACTGATGTAAATAACTGAATTATTAACTCATGATATAATTGGCATGGGTGTCATCCCACCTGCCAATCAATGCCTGTATACAGCAGAGTATTCGAAATGAGGCATCATTTCCTTATATTTATTTTTATGATTTGTTTATGTTATGATCTGTTAGCTATTAGCTGTGTGACATGATATGACTGTGTATTCATTTCAGTTTTCAGTGTCTTTAAAAATGAATGACATTTTTCTTTTTAGTTTTAAGAAAGGTCAAAAGTGTGCCATCTTTGTGTATTTTCAATCTTAAAATAAACTGCAACTACTGCTGTGTTGAAAACTGGCCATTTCTATCATTCTCGCCCCGACCCTGAACGTGACAGCCGGCGCGGCTGCCGGCCGACTGCTGGGCTGCAGGCCGAGGGGGTAACCACTCGCGTAATACCCTGTACACCAAAACCGTGTATTACGCGTAATACACGTGATCGTAATACCATTTTTGGGTCAAATGTGCCAAATTTTGGCATTTTAAGGCCGTAATACACGTGTAATACACCGTAATACAGCGTAATACCGAGTAGTCTGTACACGATTTCTTGAAGTGTTTACCCCCTCGCTGCAGGCGCTGCGCTATCCGTCAGACAGACGGTGGCCCTGCATTATCAAACTGTGGCGCACATAACAGCGTTCCTGGCGTTCCTGTCCGGCCGATCAAAATCAAAACTGCTCGCCGGCGAGCACTTTTCCTCCGCCGGGGCCCTGACCCTGCACCAGCAGGCAGATTCCGAGAAGCGTTTTCGTTGCTGTCTCTCTCGCACTCGCGGGGCGTTCCGCGAGGGAGCGCGAGAGACAGAGATCGTCGGCCGCCGCGGCCCCGGCCGGGGCTGCCGGCTCTGCCTGCCCCCGGGCCGCACATCGCTCATTCGTACCCCAGACGGCGCGCGGTTCGCGACTCGGCCGATAACACGGCGAGGACGCCAAGATGCTCGTCCCCGAGTACAGCGGCATGACGCGACGCGCCAGCAGCACGTCGGCGACGTCGACGACCCCGGAGCAAGCCCCGGAGAGCGTGGAGCTGGAGAGGAAGGGCGCCGTGGAGGCCGACGCGCCGCCGCCGCCCGCCGAGGACGTGGTCTTCCCCGACGGCGGGTACGGCTGGGTCATCATGGCGGCCTTCTCCGTCAACACCGTGAGTCCGAGCCGGCTCACCCAGCAGACTGATGCCGAGGGGCGGTTCCGTCGCTCTGTCTCTCTCGCACCCAAACGGGACGACCCGTGAGTGCGAGAGAGACAGAGCGACGAAATTGCCCAAGCCACCTATGCGTCCTCCCCACGACTGAGACGAAGACGAGACACTCCAGCATTGCATGCTTTATGCTTTCCCATCGGCAGATGTTCGTCGTGCAGCTCAGCATGGTTTTCGGACTGATTCTGACGGAGGCGTTTCGCGAATTGGACATGCCGAAAACGGGAGTGGCCACCATCATGACGTTCAACCAATCCTTCAGCCTGCTGTTCGGTAAACGTGCTTCCGGTTATTGCCAAGATGCACCACACAGTGGGCCAGAAGACCGGTGCAGGCGGCCAAAATACTAGACGCGTTTTGAGCTCCAGAGTTGCTATGCAGGACTCGAACCGAACGTGTGACCCCACCAATGGATTCCTCGTTCGGAGAGCAATCCATTGGTGGGGTCACACGTTCGGTTCGAGTCCCATTTAGCGACCCTGGAGCTCAAAACGCGTCCGGGGCTTTGGCCGCTTCCACCGGTCTTCTGGCCCACTGTGCACTAGCCGGAAGGGTTGCCAACCTCCTTCTCCAGGGCTCGTCTCCGGGTCGCTGGTGCGGCGATTCGGGTACCGCAGGGTCGCTGTGGTCGGCGTGGTCCTCGCCTCCTGCGGTATGGTGCTCACCGCCTTCTCCACCTCCTTCATGGCCTTCATGGTCACCTACGGCGTCATCATGTGTGAGTCACCCATCGAACCACCATCAGGGGGAACAGTCGGTCGGTCTTGCGACGCGAGATGCCATCAGCACGGCGTTTCGTCGCTCTGTCTCTCTCACGCCGATTCGGGACGCCCCATGAGTGCGAGAGAGACAGAGCAGTGTGCTTCCTGCTTGCAGCGGCGGGGGCGGGCCTCACCACGCCGGCCTTCTCCGTGGCGCTCAACTCGTACTTCAAGAAGCGGCGCAGCCTGGTGACGGGGCTGGCGCTGGGGCTCACGGGGGCGTCCGGCGTGCTCTTCCCGCAGATCGTCAGCGCCATGCTCAAGTGAGTCCAGCAGCCACAGTGGGCCAGAAGACCGGTGGAGGCGGCCAAAACTCTAGACGCGTTTTGAGCTCGGTGAACATGATGCAGGTACCTGGGGTCGTCGTGGACCTGCGTGGGCTGCGGCGGCCTGTCCCTCTTCGCACTGGTGGCGGCCGCGTTCCTGGACCCCGTCGAGCAGCACCGACCCCACGCAGTGTGCCACACTGCAGGCGGCACCACCCGTGAGTACACTGGGGGCGTGTTTGTCTCTCTCGCACTCGCAGTGCACCGTCACGCCTCGTGTGTCTGTTCCAGTGGAGAGCGGCGGCGTCCGCGGCGCCACGACCCCCGCAGCGTGAGTTCCGTCCGGAGAGCCTCCAGTTTCCCGGCACCTGAGCGCCCGCCGCCCGCGAAGCGGCCCATAGGCAGCCGGCTTGGTTCCCCTGTCGGCAAGGCGGCCGACCCCGCACTCCGCGGGCGGTGGCAGGCAGCCAGTCGCACCCCCGCACAGTGGGCCAGGAGACCGGCGCCGGCGCCGGCCGTCAAAACTCTGAACGCGTTTTGAGCTCCAGAGTCGCTAAACAGGACTCGAACCGAACGTGTGACCCCACCAATGGATTCCTCGTTCGGAGAGCAGTCCATTGGTGGGGTCACACGTTCGGTTTGTGGAGCTCAAAATGCGTGTAGAATTTTAGCCACCTCCACCGGTCATCTGGCCCACTGCGCCCCGCCCCGCCGTTAAGCTTCAGCAGGCTGCTTGCGAGAGTCGTTTTCGTCGCTCTGTCTCTCTCGCACCTTTAGAGTAGGCTTCGTGAGCGCGAGGGAGACAGAGCGTCGAAAACGACTCTCGGAACCAGTGTGCTAGACCAACTGGACCAGCTTGTCGTCGGCAGGGCCGGCGCCGCGGGGCTGGCGCGGCAGCTGGCGCGCTTGCTGGACCTGAAGCTGCTCGGCAGCGGCGCCACCATGGTGCTGCTGCTGGGCCTGGCCGTCTCCAACATGGCGGAGATCACGTTCAAGACGATGGTGCCCTTCATCCTGGCGGAGCGCGGCCAGGACAGGCAGAGCGTGGCCACCTTCCTGTCCCTGACGTCGGGCACGGCGGCCCTGGGCAAGCTGGCCGCGCCGCTGCTGCAGGCGCTGGCTGGGCTCAGCTCCAAGGGCATGTACGTCGCCGTGCTGCTCGTCGTCATCTGCGCGCGCGTCGGCAAGTACCAGGAGGACCAGCATGCCGATTCCGAAACACTGTTTCTCCGCCACGCGCTGTGGGGTTGTGGGCCAGAAGACCGGTGGAGGCGGCCAAAATCCCGGACGCGTTTTGAGCTCCAGAGTCGCTAAATGGGACTCGAACCGAACGTGTGACCCCACCAATGGATTGCTCTCCGAACGAGGAAACCATTGGTCGGGTCATACGTTTGGTTCGAGTCCTGTTTAGCTACTCTGGAGCTCAAAACGCGTTTTGGCCGCCTCCACCGGTCTTCTGGCCCACTGTGACGGCGTTGGATGTGCGCAGTGCTGGTGCTGGTGACGGACTACTCGAGCTTGCTGGTGCTGGCGGTGGTGCTGGGCGTGACCAAGGGCGTCCGCGCCGTGTTCTACAACCTCGTCATCCCGGACCACGTGCACCTGGAGCAGCTCGCCCCGGCCATCGGGCTGCAGGCCGCGTTCACCGGCGTCTTCCTGCTCGTCAACGGGCCGGTCATAGGTACCCGACCACTTTGAATGGCGCGGCGTGCAAATATTACGTCATCGCTTTTGGGGGAGGGTGTACGGAATCCGATGACGGCCCTATTTGAAATATACATGGAAGGCTGGGTTAAACCGATGATGGACGCACAGTAGGCCAGAATACCAGTGGAGGCGGACAAAACTCTAGGCGCGCTTTGAGCTCCAGTGTTGCTAAACAGGACTCGAACCGAACGTGTCACCCCACCAATGGATTCCTCGTTCGGAGGGCAATCCACTGGTGGGGTCACACGTTCGGTTCGAGTCCAACGAAGGGACTCTGGAACTCAAAAAGTGGCCGGGATTTTGACTGCCACCAGCGGTCTTCTGGCCCACTGTGGGACGGGGAGAGGGGGGTCAAAAAGAGGCCTTAAAGGGGTGACGTAATATTTGCACGCCGCCAAGTGGACATGCCGCTTGCTTCGCTTGCTTGTCCGGCCGTGCTGAGAAAAGCGCGCTCTGTGCAGGCGTCATCCGAGAGAACAGCTCCAGCTACAACGTGGTCATCATGACGTGCAACGGCATCACGGCGTCCTGCATCCTGGCGTGGGCCGTGGAGCTGCTCGTCCAAGTGGTGCGCCGCCGAAGCAAGCGAAGCAAGGCGTCCCGGCTGGCCTAGCGCTGCTTGCGCTGCCCGGCGCACAGTGGGCCAGAAGGCCGGTGGAGGCGGACAAAACTCTAGACGCGGTTTGTGCTCCAGAGTCGCTAAATGGGACTCAAACCGAACGTGTGACCCCACCAGCTCTCCGAACGAGTAAATCATTGGTGGGGTCACACTGTTGCACACGCTCCACGCCAAGCCGAGCGCTGCACAGTGGGCCAGAAGACTGGTGGAGGCGGCCAAAACTAGGGTCTCTCTGAAGTCAAGACAACGTCCGCTGTCCAGGAGGGACCGGCCGAATGACCCGCCCTCTGTAACCTATCCCAGACTTAGCTCCAGTGCATGAAAGCTGTCGAACCAATGCATGTTAGAAAGAAGAATTTGTTAAGTGAAGACATTTGGTCATAAATATGTTCTCTTGGACCCTATTTAATCTAAAAACTGCCGCTGGTTCCACAAACCGACTTCCTCGGGTGGTATTTCCTTAGTGGATGATTTTCTTAAACGATTTTGTTGAGTATTAGAAGTCCTAGACCTCCAACATAAAGCGACATTTACGAAATTTGTTTCGCTAGACTCTAAGCTGCATTGCGATACTTTTGATTGATCGAATGTCTGCCATTTAGCCAACGATTTGATGCTCGTAACGCGAGATCCGTGAATCACCATCCCAGTGGTATTGTGCCAAATTGTTAGCTCAGAGCTACTTGCTCCTTCACGAAAACGCATATTTTTTAGACTGTAAAGTAGTTAGGAAATCGGCGAAAGGACATGGTTTGACTCAACACGTTGAAGTGCTAGCGAAAAATCGGTCGGCCTTTTTTGAGGACGCCTCTCCGGAGTTCTAAGACCAACGCCTCAAATATCTTGGGTTTGGGGGAACATGTCCACTGGCTCCCACCCTTGGCAAGCCCGAGCTTAGTTAAAGCATTTTCAGATGTAAATACCTGTGAAATATTTATCAAATGTCTTCCGGTTCAGACTAAATCAGATTCTTTCGTGACATCACCTGACATTGGGTTGACCGGGCTTCAGGGTCACTGGACGCTTTGGCCATAGGTTAAAGCGGACCGACCGACGTGCGCGGCACCTCGGGCGGGCGCCCGGGCGTCGGCTCTTGCGAGTTGAAAGCGCCTAGCCCTTTTTGAGTCGTGCCAAGATTTCGCTTAATGGAGACTGGCGAGACCGAACGTCTTGCTCGCACCTACGTGGTCCCGCCCAGTGCTTCAGTCTGTGCGAGTGAGTGAAGAACCTGTCCATGTTAAATTTTGTGCAGATTGTGCTAAGATATTGTGTAGTGTTCCAGACCTGGACCCCTGGAGGTTTTCGCAGTGTTGCGAATTTGCATCCAAGTCGGCAAAATTTTTAAGTGGCAGTACAGCATATTTTGTTATTTTATTCTGCCGAATACAACTTATATTACGTATGGCTCGTGAAAATCTCGTGAGTACCTCACTCGACGATTCGCTTGCAGAACATTATCTGTCAGTAGCAGCTCAACTGCGTCTTTGAAGCGAGAGTACATGTTATGTGCAGCATTAGGCTCGGAAAATTTGCTCAACTGCATTGAAGATGCCCAAAACGTGGTAGCACAGCCAGTTTTACATCCCTTTGTTGCAAGTGCAAGTCCTGAGATATTTGTCATTTCGTCATGCGGCTCGGTAAAAATCAAATTAGTCTATGATCAAGAAATTGACATACCTGAAATCACATTTGTGTTTTGGACCAAGAGTGCTTTCCTCGCGAATGTATGCTTTGATCTCTGTAGTTTCCTTCTTAATATCGGCTTTGGAAGATTAAATCTTCTAGGAGCTTTTCAAGTCAGCTGATAACTTTCATTAGCCACCTTGATTTAGTTAAGGCGTTCTTGCAAACTTAGCGGAACAGTAATGACGTAAAAAGAACACGATTCTTCAACGTTGGGTGAATTTAGCAATGAGTTGCGAATATTTTCAACACATTGACGTAACAAAGATTCATGATGTGAATTATGTGCGGTCGTAAATAGCCACCGCCTGGGAGGGGAGTAGTACCGCGCCTGCTGGGCGCTACAGGTGAAGCACCGAGTGGACCGGCGAGAGAAGGTCACAGTCGCTGTCGGTATGCCGCCACCTCTTTAGCTAACTCCTGCCTCAGCGGCAGTGGCTGCGTCGCTTGGCTACTCTGCTACCAGTGCGGGCGTTCGCCCCATCATAGACAACTTTGTCTTGTTTTCAATTCTTTGGCGTGTAGGCGCCGAACTGCTGGGCGAGGAGGCCATTCGGCCTGGCGCGGAGGCTGCAGAGGAAGCACTCCTGGACCCCAGACCGCAGCGGTACTCCAGTCTGCCCGAGTAAGTCACAGACTCTGCTCCTGCAGTAGGGGAGCATCTGCCGCTTCTTTGAGCTCCGTTAGGTTATGGACTAGCTCTGGACGATTGAGTTTTAAAATTTACGGAAGCCTGGGAAGCCTCCGTCGGAGCGCACGGTCATCCTCCGCTCCTCCCCTCCTCGCACGCTGCTGGCGCTCGGCACACAACTCTGGTACGTTGTCCTGTGTAAGCCTTCGCACCGCAATGCTGCTAGATTCCCTCAGTCTTGAACCATTCAAACCACCCCAACATATGTCTGAATGGCATCTATGGCGACGATAGTGGTGGAGGAGGAAAGGTTACTTTGAAAAGAAATGTGAACGGGCTGTGGCTTTCAGATCATACTCTTTTCCACATCGCACTGTGAATAAGGTATTTAGCAGACGATGCAGTAAGTAATCCATTTACCAGTTATGAACAGAATTACTTTTTTTTCAAGCCGTACTGCACATAGTAATTTTTTCGTTGGATGCAGTATGGCCATACTGCAGTTATTTTTTGGGGATTTGCATGCAGTATGGAAATTTTCCGAGCCACACTGCACATACGATTCGCTCGTTGGATGCAGTATAGCTGTACTGCAGTTAATTTTTAAGCACTTCCGTGCAGTTTACGAATTTTCCGAGCCGTACTGTAAATAAAATTTTCTTGTTGGATGCAGTATGACCCTACTGCACATAGTAGATGATCCGTTGGACGCAGTATGGAAACTGTATATTTTCCGCCCCGCATAACCCTTTCTAAAAACCCCCCAAAAACCGGAACAGGGAAATAGGCCGGCAGGTAATCGGTATTAAAACTAATACTTAACCCTAAACCGGGTTGCCACAATTTCGGTAAATAAAAATTGAAAAATTAAGGAACAATTTTCGGACAATATAACCATTTGGGTTTGATTTGGGCAAAACAGTGGTCCGAGCCCTTTAAACCAAATTTCTGGAAAAACCTTTTTTTGCAATTTAATTGAGTGGAAACTGGAAAAAGGAAAATTAAAAAAGGAAACTTCATAGGTTAAGCCACAATTTTGTATGCCCAGCTTCCCCCGTTTTAAATTTTGTGGAATCTGGCTTATTCTTAAAATTTTTTGGTTTAAATGCCCAGGTTGGGCTTCTCCCCTGGGCCGTGCCTCCCAAATTTCTATTTTTTAAAAAAAAATTGAAAATTCAAAATTTCAAATTAATTTTATAAACCCACCTTTTTTTTTGCCCCGTTCCACCCCTTCCCTTTGGGAAATTTTTCCATTCTTTAGGAAAGTTTTGGGTTCTGGGGTTGAAAGAGAGTCGCTTCTTTTGGAACCGGCTCAAAATTTTTTCCCTTGGCCCCCCCAGGTTTTTTTGAGCAACTGGAAGAATTCAAAAATAACAACTTATTTCAGTCAAAGGCCCACACATTTTTGTCTGCCCCGTTCCCCTTTTTTTTTGAAATTTTTAATTTTTTAAATTTTTTGGGAGAATCGGTTCTTCCTTGGGACCCGGGCCCCCAAACTTTCGGAAGGTTTACCTGGAAAAGATTCCGAATACACTTATTTTAGTCAAAGGCCCACACTTTGTCTTTTCCCCGGGTTTGCCCTCTTTTTCTCTTATTTTAAACATTTGAATATCGGAATGGGGAAAAACGCCAAGGACTACTTTCGGAAGTTTCGTGGGACGATATGGAACTTCCAGATCCCTCCACCGCCCCACCGTTTTCCCTTTCCTTTTTCCCTTTCCCCATTGAAAAAGCTCACCCTCTACCCGTTGGGGGAGAACTACTCCAGAGGGCCGTGGGATACCCCAAATTTTCACATTTTCCTTGTCACTTAAATCACCCCAGTACTTCTAGGCACCGTATTTGGAAAACCTTTCACTTACCCAGCCTTTCGTTTTTCGTTAAACTAGGTCCCATGGTGACGTCACAGCCGACGGTGTCGCGCTCTGACGCCTTCGAATGCGAATGGTCCCCATCACCCCGCCACCCTTCCCCTCATTGTTAAATTTTTTGTTTATGATTGTGCTACTGGAAATAATTTTGTCACAGCATAAAAGTTACCAGACGCTACCAACCCCTTGGGGTTGGCGAACAGTGTTGCGAAAATGTTGCAATAAATTCGGCTAAAACTTTTTAAAGTGGCATGACGAGGATATTTTGTTGATTTTATTTGCCGATTTCACCAACTTATATTGGTAGGCCTCACCGCCCCCTACACCAACGCAACGCAACGCGTGAAGCAACCACCAACGTCGACGTCATCTCGCTTGCCAGAACTTGTCCAGGTCAGAAGCACGCTCCACACTGCGTTCTTTGTAAGCTGTAAGTACACTGTGGCATCTTCGTGCAGCACTTAGGACCTACGGATTGTGCTCAACCGATCGATTGAAGTGATCTGCGCAAATTTACGTGGTAGCCCCGGGGCCACGTTTTGAAAACCCCGCCCGCTCCCTGTTGTTGCGTAAGGGGCACGTCCTCCGATTCGATTTGACGGATTTGTCGTGGTTGCGTCATGCTAATGGCTCAGCGTTGCGTCAACCCGACCTAATCAAAGTTAATCAAATCGACTCAAGAAATGAACATAACCTGTAAATCACATAAATTTTTGTGTTTTGGGTATTCCCTCCAAGAGTGCAACTTCCCGTGAATGATACTATCTCTTTTGTAATCTCTGCGGTTTCCTTCTTACCCGACTGATTCGGCTTTTGGAGAACGGTATTAAATTTTCTATTTGCATTGCTTTTCAACGTCAGCTTTGATGGGATGAGTTTTTACATTTATGCCACCTTTATTTAGCTCTGGGCTGTTGGCTACCCTGCAAACTTAGAAACAGTGAAACAGTAAACAGTGAAGAGAAAAGCCAGATTCTTCATTATCGCATTTGATTTAGCAAAGTTTTGTAGTTCGCTGAATATTTTCAATTCGCATTCCGATTCAGGTAAAAAATTAAGATTTCAGTTTGTGATCGTGATTATTTTGTGGTGCGCCGGATCCGTGAAATCACCACATTCGCACTTTGGAGAAGTGTTGTGGAGACTTCAACTTGGTTACCTGTTGCTTTCCTTCGCAATTCTGCATCTGCATCGCTGTAGTGTGCCTTATGTGAAGTTATCGAGATGCTTTGGACTCTAATTAGATTTCTGTATGAGAGAGGTTACTTGAGTCGCTCGCAAACCATTTCGGTATTGGCCGCCACCTGTTTAGGTTAACTTCTGCCTCCAGCGGCAGTGCTGCCGTCGCTCTGTCTCTCTCGCACCCGTGCGGGCCGCCCCTTTCAGCCCCATCAGTGCGTCACCGACACACTGTTGCGTGGAAGCAAGGCTAAATGATGGCAATTCTGTTGCAGTGTAGTGAGCCACCATGGCTGGGCGAGGAGGCCGCGGCCTGGCGCTTTTGGAAGCGCTAAGGAAACAGAAGGAAGAACAACCCGGTGGCACCCCCCAAGAACCCACTGCGGCTCCCACTCCAGCTCTGCCTGTGAGTATAGTCGAAACATTCCAACTTTGCTGAACTCCCTCCCTCGCACTTACGGGGCAGCATCGGCCTTTGCTTCCTTTGGTACTCTTGTCTGAGATTATGAGACTTGCTCTGGTGTTGCCGCCAGCTTCCATAACAACTCACACCCTGTCTTGTTCTGAATCCTCAGGCTGTGGCGCCGCTGCCCAAGGGGAGGGCTGCCCTATTCCAGGCCCTGGCGGGGGGCGCAAGGAGCCTGCCTGGACCGCCTGCGCCTGCAGCGGAGCCTGCCAGCCCTGCCAGTGCCTCACCAGCAGCTCCTGCTCCTGGGGGCAGGGGGAGCCTTCTGGCTTCTTTAGCTCGGGGCGTAAGGTAAGTGGCTAGTTACTCCTCGACCCATGTGAGACATTCCTCTATGACGGATTGACCATCATCTTCCGTCATTTGGGCTCATTTATTTGTTTCTGTATGAAGAAATCTTTAGCTCCTGGGTCAGTTCCCTTGATTGCCCGTAGTTGTGATTGGTGGTAATGACGCCTTGTGTTTCAGGCCACAAGTTGAAACCCCTTCCTCTCCTGGCTCTGTGACCTCATCAGTTGAAGAGGTAACTTCATCTACTGCAAAATTAGCTGTGAGTGAGGAGCGAGAGGAAAAGCCTCCTGTCATCAGGAAAGGAGAGACTGGAAAAGTGTATGTATCTTTAAAGTTAATTCTGTTTTTTTTTTTTATCTTAAGTAGCCTAGATACTCATCCCTTCTGTTTCTGTATTTTAGAATTAAGGCGAGTGCCAATTTTGTGCGATTGGGGTGTGAACCTGGGAAAGGTTTCTTTGAGTATGAAGTTCGATTCAATCCTGAATGCGACAGCAAACAGATCTGTTTCAGAATATTGAACTCTGTCTCAGATGCATTTGGGAGAGTGAAAAATTTTGATGGAGTGGTGCTCTATTTGCCAATAAAGCTCCCTGAACAAGTATGTACCACAAAATGTATTTTGAAACTCATTCTTTTGGGCCTCTCAATCTAATGTCTATTATTCTATTTTCCAGACAACTTTAATAAAAGCTAAACACCCAGTCGATGGCAGTGATGTCACTGTCAAAATAATGTACAAGAAGACAAGGCGAATGGGTGAATGCACTCATTTCTACAATGTTTTACTCTCTAAAATATTTAGAGTTCTCAACTTTACTAGGATGGGGCGTCAGCACTATAATCCAAGTGCATCTTCAACAATTCCGCAGCACAAGTAAGCTTATTACCTCTCCCCCGAAAGGAAGGCTCTAGATTCTTGTTCCTTTTTAATCTTTTCTTTTTCCTGCACTGTTTCTTGCTCATTGCTGTTTGGCGTGAACTAATACGTTCATATTATTGTCAACATCACAGGCTAGAGATCTGGCCCGGATACGTGACAGCAATTGAAGAATACGAAGGGGGTATTATGTTGAACATAAATGCTTCTCACAGAGTCTTGCGTCAGATGACATGTTATGATGTCATGTATGTATTTTGAAACCCAAGTATTGTGACTTTTATATTTATGTACTCTTTGAAAATGTCTTCTACTCCTATTATTGTTGCAGAAAGGAGGCACTGGGACGAAGCCGAGATAATTGGCAGAGTGTGGTAACCAAGGATCTAATTGGGGCTTGTGTCCTTACCCGGTACAATGACAAACTGTACCGGGTGGATGATATTGGGTTTGATATGTCACCTCAGGACACTTTTCCTGATAGAGGGGGTGGTGAGGTAGGAGCATTTGAACTCTCTTTAAGTTCTTAGCAAAGGGCATGCTTGTTTGTCTAATTACTACTTCTGTTGTTGTCTAGACCTCCTTTGTTGATTATTACAAAAAGCAATATGACATAACAATCAGAGATTTAAAGCAGCCTTTGCTTATTAGCAAGGAGAAGAAAAAGACTGGCCCAAAGAGAGGCGAAGAGGTTTGTTGAAGATTAAATTCACATTAGAAATCCAAAGTTCAGCACCTGCCCTAAATAACAAATTAAAAATTTTCTCAGGCACAACCAGACAAATTAATTTGTCTGATTCCCGAACTTTGTAACATGACTGGACTTACGGACTCAATGAGGACTAACTTTACCCTCATGAAAGATATCGCCACGTATACGCGCATCACACCTAATCAAAGGCAAATGGCGCTCAAAAAATTCATCAGATCTGTAAAAGGTTTGTTGTAAAGGACAAATTTGTCAATGCTCCAGATATCTATTTTCAATTGCCCTGCTTAATTTTATATTTTACCGTCCTTTGAATTCAGAGAATCCAGATGCTGGGAAGGTCCTCTCAGACTGGGGGCTCACCATTGAAGATTCAACAGTGTCTTTTGATGCTCGAGTTGTGCAATCAGAAAAGATTGTTTTTGGGAACAACAAAGAAATAACTGTTGGACCTAAAGCGGACTGGAGCCGCGATGCAACGAATAGTGCAGTGTTGACTGCCGTGAGTACCTTACTCTTCATTCTCAAATGATGCGTGGAGTGTTTCTTTTCACGGTTTTACTTTGATGTTGGTTTCCTCTGCAGGTTGACTTAATGGCCTGGGCCATCGTATATGTCCAAAAGGATTCCAATATCGCCAGAGATTTCGCAGACACGTTGGTGCGAGTTGGCAAACAGATGGGGATAGAAGTGGTGAAGCCTACCTTCTTGCCTCTGCCTTCAGAAAACACCAATGCCTATGTTAAAGTTCTAAGGGAGAATATTAAACCCCCGCTTCAGCTAGTTGTTACCATTTGTCCGTCCAGCAGAGACGACAGATATGCTGCTATAAAGAAAATCACTTGCGCTGACATGCCGATCGCATCTCAGGTTATTCAGTGCCTTTCATTTTCATTCAGCACAAATTTGTTTACTTCTATGATTTCTTTCCTCAAACTAATTTTGTTTTGAATTGTAGGTCATTAACAGCAAAACCATATCAAGACCTGATAAATTGAGAAGTATAGTCCAAAAAATAGCACTTCAGATTAATTGCAAGCTGGGTGGAGCCCTATGGGCTGTGAAAATTCCCTTTGTAAGTAAATCAATTTTCTGTCTGTAACCTGCATTATGTTTCCAGATATTAAAGTATGTGTTGTTTCAGGATGATTTGAAGTATGTGTTGTTTCAGGATGATTTTATGGTCTGTGGTATGGATGTCTATCACGATCCAACAAGGAAAGGTGCCAGTGTGACTGGATTTGTTGCTAGTTTGAACCAGCCCCTCA
This sequence comes from Thrips palmi, assembly GCF_012932325.1. Lineage (NCBI taxonomy): Eukaryota > Metazoa > Arthropoda > Insecta > Thysanoptera > Thripidae > Thrips > Thrips palmi. The sequence goes on from NW_023144627.1 coordinate 7,163,661, forward strand.
CAAGGTGGTTTAGCAAGGTAACATTCCAAACCCCTGGTCAGGAGCTTGTTGATGGACTCAAGTTGTGCCTAATCAGCGCCCTCAAGAAATATCATGATGTAAGCCTGGTTCATTGCTTTATTTTTTTGCTGCTCACACTTATGATATGTTAGGTGTTCCGATGTGCAATAATACTTATACATTTGATGAATGCAGGTGAATGGGAAATTCCCTGACCGAATCATGATGTTTAGAGATGGTGTAGGTGATGGGCAGTTAAAGTATGCGTCTGAATGGGAAATTCCTCAGCTCATGAGCTGTTTCTCTATAGTTAGCCCGACTTACTCACCCAAATTGACTGTAGTTATAGTTCAAAAGAGAATCAATTGCAGAATATTCCAACAACTGGTTAGTATCTGAATTTCTGGTTGGATTTGGTTGAAGGTTGGATGATGACATTGGTTGTTCAACTGTCGTGTCTGTTTCAGGGGGGAAATTATGACAACCCTCCACCTGGAACAGTGGTAGACCATACTGTCACTAGAAGGAATTATTATGATTTCTTCCTAGTAAGTCAGTTCTCTAACCAGGTAAGCATGGTTCCGCATTAATTTTCATTTTTATAATTCTAGCTTTAAATAGCAACTTCGTTGAACCTACAGGGGACGGTGACGCCAACTCACTACATCGTCATACACGACGGTTGTCAGATGAAAGTTGACCATGTGCAAAGAATTGCGTACAAACTCACGCACATGTATTACAACTGGCCTGGAACAGTGCGCGTCCCCGCTCCTTGCCAGGTATTTTGGAAATAGAAAGCAAATTCTTATTTTCTTAATTTTGATGCTGCTTTTAGCTTTTGTTAATTTTTTTTTTCTTTTTCAGTATGCACACAAGCTTGCCGAACTTGTGGGCAAAAGTATTCAGAAGGACTACTCAGACAAGCTATCTGACCGCCTGTTCTTCTTGTAGTTCTCAGGGGTTTTGTTTTTCACCGACTGAACTTTCCAATTGATTTATGTTTGATCAAGAATAATTTTTCATTAATGTTTAATGTTCCTCTTTTTAATCAATTCTTGTCCATTAGGGCATCAATTTGTATTTGAATTTTTATGACCATTGTGGAGCCTCTCCGTCCAATCTTCAATGTTAGTAGTCAAGTGAGCAAAGACATGACTGTTCAATGAGGATTAAATATTCTTATATATAAATTATTTTTTTGCTACTTTTCTTTTACCCTGAAAAACTTAAAAATGAATTTCAACTGAGTGCATTTAAGGTGGGGAAGCTCAGTTGCACGTCCACCAAATGCTACACTGAAACTGTTCGCAACGCCCCGTGAGTGCGAGAGAGACAGAGCGATGGAAACGACTAAGCTGGAAGCCTCGCCTTCCCTGCGTCCCCGCGGTCCTCGCTCCTCGCGGCGTCCTGTGCCGCCATGGTGCCGCGACGACCTTCTGCCCCCTCCCCCCTCGGGGCTCCCGGCGCTGGGCCCAGCAGCCGCCACCGCCGCAGCAGCAGGTGGGGCGGCGGCAGCGGCACGGTGGGGCCGTGGGGCGGCTGAGCTTGGCCCGGCTGGGGGGCTGGGGCAGCAGCAGCATGCCGCAGCATGGCATGGGCGGCTCGGCTCGGGGCTGAGGCCAGTGGCTGCGCTGGCTGCGGTGCCGACCGACCAGGTGTTCGCTCTTGCCTCGCGTCTCCGCCTCGCCTGGCCGCGCTAACGCTGCGCTAAGGCTGCGCGCCGCGCCTGGCTGCCCCGCTGCCGCACGGGCCTGCCCTAGGGCCTGCCTGGACACGGCCCTGCAGGCCCAGCCCGTGGCCGCGCGACGCGCACTCGGCGCAGGCGCTCGCCTTGGTGCCTCTCCGGGATTCCCGGCCTGAGGGTGAGTGAGTTCCGCTGCCGTCCGCCGACGGGGGAGTGCCGACGGCCTGGCACTCCCTGCGCTACACTGCAAGGCCGGAATGCACTCCTGAGGTGTCCCACAGTGTAGGGCCAGGCCGCACAGTGGGCCAGAAGACCGGCGGAGGCGGTCGAAATAGACTATTTCAGCGGAGCCGAGAAGAAGAACAAAAGGCGAGCGGGTCACTTCCGGTTGGGTCACAACAAACAGACGACGCGTTGGTTTTCTACCTACCAGCGGTTCCAATAACATGTTATTTTCACTCGGATGAGTCTCAAATATTATGTGTAAGCTTTAAAACGCCGCGTAACTTTCAAAAAGAGATTTTCGGCGATGTTTAAATCCTCTGTTGTCTGTTTGTTGTGACCCAAGCGGAAGTGGCCCGCTCGCCTTTTGTTCTTCTTCTCGGCTCCGCTGAAATAGTCTATCCCGGACGCGTTTTGAGCTCCAGAGTCGCTGAATGGGACTCGAACTGAACGTGTGACCCCACCAATGGATTGCTCTCCGAACGAGGAATCCGTTGGTGGGGTCACACGTTCGGTTCGAGTCCTGCTTAGCGACTCTGGAGCTCAAAACGCGTCTCGAGTCTTGGCCGCCTGCTCCGGTCTTCTGGCCCACTGTGCGGCCTGCGGGTGATCGCCCAGCCCGTCGCGCCGCCAGTAGACCCGCCTTGACGCAAGCAGACGCAAAGTGAGGTTAGGTCCGTGCCCACCCACCCACCCACCCGCCCGCCCGTCAAGGTTCCAGTCTTTGTCAACGCGAGCCGAGACGTTGGATTTCTCTCGCTCGCTGGCGTTCGCGCGCGCTGCAGTTCGCAGCGACAACGAACCCAGACACTGCCACCGGCAGAGCTGAGCCAAGAGGAGACAGCGCGCGATTCTTTTTAAAATTAACTGTCTTGTGTTGCAGCAAACGAGTGTACCTGCGTACTCAGTACACTGTAAAAAAACTCATGTCGACTAAAATTGCGTCGACTTTCTTGGAAGTATTCGTTTGAATGAAAGAGCTCCCATGCGTCCATTCCTGAGATTGACACTGATGTCTGCTGCTCGACAGATAGTCTTGGTACCGCTACGCCCCAACGCCTCTCCGGCGTGCTTCGCGCTTCGCGAGCTTGGCCGAGTCTGCTCAGGGTCACATGCTAATGTACCCCCCTCCACCTTCCGGGGGGTCATCGCGACTAGCGCGACCTGCTGACTGATTCCGAGAGTCGTTTTCGTCGCCCTGTCCCTCTCGCACCTGTACGGGACGCGCCATGAGTGCGAGGGAGACAGAGCGACGGAAACGACTCTCGGAATCAGTGTGCTGGGCGACGTGCCTGTTGTCGGTACCGCACCCCGGAGGCGAGCCCGACGGCTTCGTGACGCTCGGACTTTTTGTAAGGGCGTCGTCATCAGACAGTGAAAGTGGAGTGGAGTGTGTGTGGAGTGTGGAATGGCGTGCGAACCATGCAGCAGCCACGCCGATGCACAGTGGGCCAGAAGACCGGTGGAGGCGGACAAAACTCTTGACGCGTTTTGAGCTCCAGAGTCGCTAAACGGGACTCGAACCGAACGTGTGACCCCACCAATGGATTCCTCGTTCGGAGAGCAATCCATTGGTGGGGTCGTACTTTCGTGTCGAGTCCCATTTAGCGACTCTGGAGCTCAAAACGCGTCTAGAGTTCCAGAGGGCAGCCTCAAGAGAGTTCATGTGGCGTTCCCTGGTGCGCTCACTTAAAATTCAGAAAGTGTGACACCCTGCGTGGACCCGCTGGAGCTGTGAAGTATCTCTCTCTCTCTCTCTTTCTCTCTCTCATTCCTCGGTCCGAGCATCGCGGCCCCGCGCATCCGGAGACTTGGGCGCTGGGGCTGTGCCAGGGCTGTGCGTGTGGCGTGTCTCGGCCAGAAGAGTGCATCCGTAAGTGCTTCGTCGCTCTGTCTCTCGCACTCACGGGGCGTCCCGCAGGGGTGCGAGAGAGACAGAGCGACGCGGCGTCCGCGGAAGGCGCCGAGGCGGCGACGCATGTGAGACTCTCTCACGAGCTTCCGCCGCTTCGACGTCGACGTCCTGGGCGTCCTGGACTCGGTCTTGGACCGCCCGACCGACGCACCGTGGGAGAGGAGACCGAGACAATCGACTCGGACGCTGTCGATGCGTCGATGTTGGACGCAAGCCGTTTCGATATTCCATCGGCAGCCCGGCCACCGCAAAATGGCCGACTTCCCCGAGTCCGACTCGGCGCACAGTGGGCCAGAAGACCGGCGGAGGCGGCCAAAATCCCGGACGCGTTTTGAGCTCCAGAGTCGCTAAATGGGACTCGAACCGAACGTGTGACCCCACCAATGGATTGCTCTACGAACGAGGAATCCATTGGTGGGGTCACGCGTTCGGTTCGAGCCCCATTTAGCGACTCTGGAGCTCAAAACGCGTCTGGAGTTTTGGCCGCCTGCAGTGGAGCGCCTGCGAAGTCCAGGGTAGGCCGCTCCGCCGAACAGGCGTGCGCTCCGCCCGGCCGCACTGCCTACCCTCCAGGCGCTTTCTCTCTCGCACTCGCGCGTCGTCCCGTAGCGCCGTGGCGGCGCGAGAGAGACAGAGCGACGAAAGCGACTCTCGGAATGGGTCTCCAGGCCGCAGGACTGCAGTGCAGGACGTCCTGTTCCTCCGCGTTGTTGCGCGGGCCGCGGCAGAAACTGAAAGTAGCGCCGGCTTGCTGGCGGCCACTGTGACCGAAGCCCGCGGAGCGCCGCGGAGCCTGTGGGAGGGAAGGCCGCGGACGACCCCCCTCCCCCCTCCCTTCCCGTCTTCCAGCTGCTGTCACGTGCTGCCGGCGATCCCCGTTTCCAGTGCGGGTGTTTGGTGTTTGCTCCAGCAGCCCCAGCCTTATTTGAGTTAGTGACGCTTCCGGAGCGGCTTGACTAGGCTTGGCTTGGCTCGGCTTTGGTCGGCTGCTGACTGATTCCGAGAGTCGTCTGTCACTCTTGTCACTCTCGCACTTGTGGGGCGTGTCTAAGCGGTGCGAGAGAGACAGAGTGACGAAAACGACTCTCGGAGTCAGTCCGCTGGCTGGCGTTTGAGTCTCCAGCTCGTGCCACGCGACGCCGCGGTGGTCCGAGTGACACGACAGACTGATTCCGAGCAGCGTCGCTTCGTCGCTCTGTCTCTCTCGCACCGACACGGCACGCCCCATGAGTGCGAGAGAGACAGAGCGACAATGTTCGGAATGAGTGTGCCTTGGCGGCCGTCGTCCCGGGTCGACCCAGTGGACTGGCCCACCGCCTTACATGGCTCACAATGCATTGGTTGCGCCATCCAGCCATCCAGCCGCGCCATCCAGAGATCCAAGCCGTGCGGCGTGCGGCGGGGCGGCGTGCGGTAACCACGGTAACGCCGCGCACGCGCCTCGCGGCCTCCTCCCTCCGCCGGGAAGCAATGACGGCCTCGTTGCGAGGGATCGTCGCACAGTGGGCCGGAAGACCGGCGGAGGCGGACAAAACTCCAGACGCGTTTTGAGCTCCAGAGTCGCTAAATGGGACTCGAACCGGGCGTGTGACCCCACCAATGGATTGCTCTCCGGACGAGCAATCCATTGGTGGGGGTCACACGTTCGGTTCGAGTCCCATTTAGCGACTCTGGAGCTCAAAACGCGTCTAGAGTTTCGGCCGCCTACCTTCACCTGTATGCATTAACGGGACGTTGTCCGTCTCTCAGTCAAGATGAGGAAATTGGCCGAATTCCAGTCGACTTGACTGTCCGTTTTCACGGTGCAGGCACTCGTGACGCCGCCTTGTCTGTGTGGACGAGTCGTTTCCAGTGGCGTCACGCTCTGAAATGCCGCGGTCAACGAGAGTAAAACCATGCGGGGCAGGCAGGCCAGAGGCAGGCCGGAGCAACTGGAGCACAGTAATCTGCATAGATAGCAGCGCGATGCGTATATAGTGTACCCAAGAGCACACTCTAAAAAAATCTTAAAACGTCTGCTTTGCGTGAAGATCCTATGTCGGTCGTCCCCAAGCCTGTGCGACTTTGCGCATCGTTACTTGTACACTGCATCCAAAGGAATCAGTAGCTTGAGCGGCGTCTGGGAGCGCGAGGAAGAGCAAAAATTCAAACAATACAGAATGGTGCTTGAATGGGCACAATGTCAGATTATAATTTATAAATTTACAACTTTACGTTTTTTATAATTCGTAATTTTACAAATTATGCGAAAATGCCTAAAGAACCCTCCAAAACCCCGAAACCGATCATCTTACTTGTTTTCGAAATCGATCCCCGCCGTCGGCCATCGACCTCTCGCGCTGTGGAATTCCAGACTTTTTTTTTGCAGAGTGATAATTAGTGCACCTGCTGATTTGATTGCAGACGCGGCGCGGCCCCGCCACAGGGACGTGCAGTCGGCGCAGAACGCCATGGAACGCCGCTGTGGTGTCTCGTAGAGGCCCCCGCCCCACCACGCCCCGCCCCGCCCCGCCACGCCCACCGGCAACCCACGCAGAATCGAAGCCGATTCTTGCCCCGCCTGGATCCGCCCCTGCCTGGCAGGCCTTGCAGTGTGCACAATCGCCGCCAGACAGCGTGACACGGGCGGCGCGGCCTTGGAGGCCTTGGAGCACGCCATCCACACCGCCACGGCCACGTAGGGGAGACGACACGGCCCCAAGATGCCGCGGAAGCTGCTCAAGTTCCTCATCCTCTTCGACAACACCAACCTGCTGTACTTCCCCGGCCAGTTCCTCAGCGGCCGGGTGCTGGTGGAGCTGGAGGAGGACACGCCGTCGCTCGGTGAGTGGCTGGGGTAACTTGGGGTAAAGAAGGGGTAACTTGGGGCAATGGAGGGGTAACTTGGGGCAGTGGAGGGGTAACTTGGGGCAATGGAGGGGTAACTTGGGGCAATGAGGGGGTAACTTGGGGCAATGGAGGGGTAACTCGGGGCAATGAAGGGGTAACTTGGGGCAATGAAGGGGTAACTTGGGGCAATTTAGGGGGTAACAATAGCATGTTTCGGCCACTACAGTGTCTCGTATGAAGGATTGTGGACTTTTCCGCCCTTTTTTTCACCAAGTTGGTGCCGAAGCGTAAGTGCGGCAATGGAATCCAGAGCAGCAGCCGGCACTAAATACTCGATCCTCAACGAGCTCCGGGTTGCCCAGGATCGTTTCTGGTCGTCGGCAACGGGGCGCCAGCCATCCGATGCCGGAGGACCATTTCGTCGCTCTGTCTCTCTCGCCCCCCTCGGGAACACCCAAGAAGTGCGACAGAGGACGAAACGGTCCCTCAGACGGCCGCGCTGCCTTTCGCCTTGTGCGTCGCTGCGTCGCCAAGTCGCTCAAACGCGGCGGTGGCGGTGCGCGGTACGCAAAGCGTTCCGTTACCCGGACTACCCGGACCGGAGGAGCGGAGCCGAGCCGAGCCCCAAGCCGCTGGAGCCGCGGCCGACGCGGCGTGCAGGCCGCAGTGCCCGCAGCCCGCAAGGATTCGGCTCCCATTGGCCGGGTGGGCTGCGGCAGCGCGGCGGCAGCAGACTCATTCCGAGAGTCGTTTTCGTCGCTCTGTCTCTCTCGCTCTCATGGGGCGCCCCGTGTGGGTGCGAGAGAGACAGCGCGACGAAGCTCGTGGCGGCCCACAGGCTGCGGGTGGGAGTGAGGCGCAAGGTCGCCGCGGCGCCCCGGACTCCTCCGGACGCGGTCCTGACGCAGTCCGCGGAGAGAGAGAGAGAGGGGGGGGGGGGAGTACCCGCGCCAAGCCGCGCCGGCCGGAACACCGTTAAAGATAAACATTGGGCACGTCAGGCCGTCAGCACACTGATTTCGAGAGCCGTTTTCGTCGCTCTGTCTCTCTCGCTCTCACGGGGCGTCCCCTCCAGGTGCGGAGGAGACAGAGCGACGAAAACGACTCTGGGAATCGGTGTGCGGCTGTCCCTTCTAACAGCGTAGTGTCCCTGTCGACAGGCCTCCACTTCCACGTGATCGGCGAGGGCGTGGTCAAGCTGCGGACGCCTCGCAGGGACCGGCCCGCTGACCGAGAAAGCTACATCGACTTCAGGATGCGACTCCTGGGCGAGCCAGGTAGGCGTTCGGCGTGCCCAAGGCGTGCCCAAGGACCCCGGAACCAGGACCCCTGCAACGGGACGTGTTGGCAGCGACACTTGCTCGAGTGGACACGCCCAGGACGTCAAAATGACGACGTCAAAATAATGTCAAAATTATGCTTTTTTTTGGTCGAAATTTTGACTGAAATTGGTCATATTGACATCAAAATGACGTCACTGTGAGCGTTTCGTGTTCTTTGGGCGCCCCTGACGAGTGCCGTTGGCGTGTTCCTCGGCAGGCTCCGCGCCCGTGGTGCTGTCCCCCGGCATCCACAGCTTCCCGTTCAAGCTGGGCCTGCCGCTGGGGCTGCCCTCCACCTTCCTGGGCAAGCACGGCTGGGTGCAGTACTACTGCAAGGCGGCGCTCCGCGAGCCGCAGGGCCTGGTGCACAAGAACCAGCAGGTGTTCATCGTCATGAACCCCATCGACCTCAACCTGGAGCCGCCCATCCTGGCGGTGAGTGGCTTGCATGGCCTCGACTCCTCGACGCGCACGCCGCACAGTGGGCCAGAAGACCGGTGGAGGCGGCCAAAACTCTGGACGCGTTTTGAGCTCCAGAGTCGCTGAGCAGGACTCAAACTGAACGTGTGACCCCACCAATGGATTGCTCGTCGGAGAGCAATCCATTGGTGTCCCCACACACGTTCGGTTCGAGGCCCATTTAGCGACTCAGAAGCTCTAAACGCGTCTAGAGTTTTGGCCGCCTCCACCGGTCTTCTGGCCCACTAGAAACGGCCCTGCCAACCTCTGTCCCTGTGTCCGCAGACGATCTCGTACATGAGCGGCGGCAAGGTGGTCCAGATGGAGACGAGGGAGTTGGCGTCCCTGCGGCGCGGCAAGATTCGGCCCGGCCAGTCGGACGAGTGGAACAACCAGCAGCTCTACGTGCCGCCCCTGCCGCCCACCAACCTCAGGGGCTGCCACCTCATCAAGATCCAGTACGACGTCTACGTGAGTACCAATGCTTCCCCCCCCCCCTCCCAAAAAAAAAGAAAGAAAGAAAAAAAGTAGGTAAAAAATGCGGGGTTGCCTACCCTGCGCCTGGCTGGAATTCCCTGTCTTCGGTAGTCGTCGTTTCCACGACCACTATTTCTCTCTGAATTCTGTATCCCTTTTGTTGCACGCGGCCGCTACCTTTGCGTGCTCCTCAGCCCCGTTAACGTTTTTGTGTTTCCCTTTGCAGTTCATCATCGTCCCGAAGAGCCTGGAGAAGGAGATCAAGCTGCAGCTGCCCATCATGATGGCGACGTACCCCCTGCGCTCCAACGACGGCACGCTCCGGCGCAAGCACAACACCCACTACCCGACCACCCTGCCCATCTTCAGGCCTTGGCTCGAAGAGAAAGCCATCGAATAGGCCAGCAAATTTTGGCCAAGAATTCAGCGTTAAGCCATTGGGTTTCGCAAGGCCCAGCCATATCACACTTAGACCTCAGGGATTCTGAGAGTGCAAACTTGAATCAGTTCAAAGTCAGGATTGGTGCTATGAGTATTTTCCTCAAGATTTTTGATGCTTCTTTTGGGGAGCGTACCCTGTTCTCTGTTACCGTTGGCTTGTTTTGAAAAAAAAATCTTCCTAACAAGTTGGATGAAATGTCCGAAACTTTCTCTTCAGGATTTATCATTTGTAAAATCTAGCTCATGAAGATGGAAGGAGTAGCAACCAGGAGTTTCTTGAAAAAACATATCCATTTTAATTTTAAGACTTTCATAACACACATAATATAAATGTGATGAAGTCACGTAATAACTAATTTACAGATTATTTGAATATCAAATTTTTTAACCACTGTTTATGTGGACAAAAACAACACTTACTACTCTTTTTGGTAAAGAAAAAATTCTGCAAGACTGACCTGAAGTCCTGTACCCCTTCCAAATGCTACTAGCACCAGTCAACAAAGCATGCTGTGAAGAGTCATGGTACTACTATTGGGGTGAACAACTCAAAATAAATTAGGTAACTTATTTCTCACTTGTTTCCATTCACTAACATATTTTTGAAGCACTGAAGCTCAAATTCATTATAAATAAACAGTATGCCAGAACCCAGGATTGATGTGCCCTTGTAAACTTTTACTTCCATTGGCATATCAGTCCTAACAGTGAGTGCAGAGCTATTTGTTGACCCTTGTTCATTTAAAGTAACTTGACATCTAGCTCTGCCGAACCAATACTGTTCCTATTATTAATTAATATTAAGTTACAAGAAGCTAGGGGAAAAATGTGTCTTTAATAGATTGTGATAATTTTGTACAGATGGATAGCAGAAGAGAATCATAATGTTGTATTAATGCTTATTTCTATGTTGGATTTACAAGGATGTTAGATAAAGAAAAGAATTACATAAATAATTATGAGTTTATTCATTACACCCAGTGCCACATTGAGAGGGAAATGTCAGAAGTGCATTGAGCAATCTTGCACCATCGAAAATAGCCAAAGAAAAGCAAACAGCTGGAAAGGGAAATCTGTGGAACTGTTAACTGCTACAGTTTTTTCTACTTTCCTCAAAATACAGATGAATGTCAAAAACAAAAATTAAGAAAAGCCTACACAGCATAAAATATCATTGAGAACTTTAAGAATACTGAAAACTTTGCTTCATGAAACATGAACAGACAATGTCCAAGTCACCTGACAGTTCGGAATCAACTTAAATCTTAGAGACCAATAATTTTTTTTTTCTGGTAAAGAACATTTGAGAGATGTCAACAACTTGAAAGGTAAAATACCAAACCAATCAATTGACAAAATCCTGGATCAGTAAATAGAATGAAACTTCTACAACAAACAAAACAAGCCTGAGATAGGAGTGTTTAGGCCATTTCATTGAAACAAGGTTACATTACAATTAAAAGTAATCAAATGGCAGTTGTTTCTCAACCATTTCACAAAATCAAAGGCACTGATCATGATTGGCACCTGGTTTATTATCTTTCAACATCAACACGCTTTCAATATTTTGACAATTTTATAGATATTACTTTTGGTACCCCTGTGCTTAGAGGGTAACATTGTAACACACATTTAAATCTCATCACAATGAGCTTGAAAATTCAAGCAAAAAAAATGAAAAATAAAAGCACTAACTTGAGCCCATTTCTTTTTTAATCTTCTCAGTTATTTCTTCAACCGATAATTTTCCATTGGACACTAAAATTGTCTTATTTCTTGATCGTGAACCCTACAGATTCAAAAAAGAACGTCATTGAATAAACAATTTTTAGATGACCAAAAGGAGCTACTTCTGAAATATGCAATAGATTACCTTGTCCAAACTTATGTCTCCTTTTCTGAGTCCAAGAATTTCAGCAATGTATCGAACAAGCTCAGTATTGGCTTCACCCTCTACAGGTGGAGCAGATATTTGAACGCCAACACCTTCCTCACTAATATCTGAGAAAAAGATCACCAAACTGACAACATGGTTTGAAAATAAAATATCAACCACTTATCATCTTGAGAAAATTTTGACTACCTGTAATGCCATTTTTCTTTGCTCCAGGCTTTGCATGAATCTTAACTGCTACATCGCCAGATTTAGTTAATGAAATAACCCCATCACCCCCAGTTTCAGCCTGTAAAAGAGAGAAATATTCATAATGAATATAGGGAAGCAAAAGGCTTAGTCTCAATGTGGAACACATAGTTAAGATAAGAATTCTCAGAAAGCTTGGTACAAAAAATTATGATGAAATTCTTCAGGTATCTACAGATCTTTTACCCCATCAATCTGTTGTCCTTGCTTGTCATTTGGCATCTCTGAGGAATCTTCTTCAGAATCCGATGCACATTTTTCAGTGGATTTTGAACTATGAAGAAGGCAATAGTCCATGTATTCAGAATATGTAACAGATATCTTCTCACTCCTGTAGCGAGTCAATTTAATTGCATTACGCACTTCTGGAGTGACTGTAGCTTTGAATCCACCTTTACGAAGGAGGGAATCAATTGTCTGCATCTGGTCCCAGCCTTGTTTGGTGGCTACTTCAGGAAGATAAGTTGCTGAATGTCTGACACCTTTATCGCTGAAATATTCTATGCTGATGCCGTGGACACCAAGCTCCCAGTCAAGGTAATCAGAGCCCTCTTCAAAATGACACAAAATCGACACAGATACTCGCAACCTTGGAAGTTCTTCCAGAGTAATAGGATCGAAACGAGAGTCCTTCAAGGCACTTGTCACTGCATACTCTTGAAGTCCAACGTGAAGATTCTTCGCACTAAAAGTACCAATGCAGCCCCTCAGGCGACGATCCTTTGCAGTTTCCCATGTCACGAAGATTGGGAACGGCTCATTACAGAAGTCAGGAGCTTTGGGTGCTTGTGAGCAATTGAGATATGAATTCAGCACTTCAAAGCAATAGAAGCACATTTCTGGGCAGGCAACAGTCCCATTTTTGAGACCATTAGATGTCGATCCATTACAAGCGACACTAGCTGAGTTGTTAAGCTTCTGTTTCTTCGAGCCACAGCTGTTGGCAGCCATCTCTCTTGTTTACTCCTCACTATCAGGGCAATCAGTTTCTCGGCCTCTTCAAAATTACCTCTGTCACCGCGAAAACCATTCACAAAATCATAAATGACAGATGACAGGTTTAACCTCCAAATTCATTACCTGTTTATCAGTGGCAGTTTTTGTAGCTTTTGAGCTTTTGGAAGATTTCGGAGGCATGGAAGAACTATTCAACTTTTTCTTCTGACAAGCAGAAGATAAAGAAATGAAACGTTTAAGCATAAAAATACAACACAAAACAAAAAGAACTAAGGGAGGTGAAAGAGAGATAGAGAGAGAGCGCGCGAATCAATCAATAATTCAAATAGAGCATGACCAGCAACGCATAAGAGACAACTTATTTGTGTCATTTGCTTCATTTCTGCTCAACGCTGCAATAAATGGGTTTGGCCAAAAGCGTCTTCATCCGCCACACGTTACGACTTTAGTTACATAACAATGAATAAATTAAAACTCGAGGCTAGCGTCGCCAGCTGCGACTGTCAGGTTGGTGCGGCCGCGCAGCCCTCTTGAGGCTGGTCAGGGTTTCCGGATGGCGGGAAAGTACGAGCTGTTCGAAAGAAGAGTCGATTTTCGGGTGGAGAGCGATTTCTCAGAGGGCGACGTCAGATCGAGAGGGACAGAAAATCGCATTCGTGCCTTCATCGCTCTGTCTCTCTCGCTCTCGTGCGGCCTTCCACGAGGGTGCGAGAGAGACAGCGCGACGAAAGCAATGTCCGGAATGAGACGCTACAAAGTGGGCCAGAAGACCGGTGGAGCCGGCCGAAACCCCGGACGCGTTTTGAGCTCCAGAGTCGCTAAATGGGACTCGAACCGAACGTGTGACCCCACCATTGGATTGCTCTCCGAACGAGGAATCCATTGGTGGGGTCACACGTTCGGTTCGAGTCCTGTTTAGCGACTCTGGAGCTCAACACGCGTCTAGAGTTTTGTCCGCCTCCACCGGTCTTCTGGCCCACTGTGCGCCAGAGGGCGGCAGCCGCGGCAACGGTCGTTCCCTTGTCCGCCCGCCCCTCCCCCTCGCCCACAAGGCTCGCTCCCTTCGCGCTTCGCGAGTTCGGTTCAGTTTCAGTGCGGCTCCACTCGTGTACCCACGCGGGCCCCACAGTGCAGGGCCAGGCAGACAGCCGGCAGGCATCCCGCGAGACTCAGCGCGGACCCAACCGCGGACCCAACCGCGGACCGCGACCGCGGGTCGCTCCAGTTCCCTCTTCTTTACAGAGGCTGGCATGATAAAAGTGGACGAGACCGACCCGGTGGGGGGTGAGTACAGTCTCGCAAAGTGTTGTCAATTGCATTTTATTCTGCGATCTTTTCTCACGATTAACTAATCCTGTTTGAAGAACTGGAGCCCAGTTTCCCCTACCGAGATGTGCAGATCAAGCGCAACACAGACGTCAAGGAGTTCTACGACCTGCAGAGCGAGATCGGCCGGTGAGTTTGGACGACACTGGAAGAAGCGAAAATGAACCTTCGCAACTAAAAGTAATGGGGTCCGGGTCGTCACGCGAAGACTATGCAACTCTATTCGTTTTGTAGTGAAAGCTAATTTTGTTCTGTTTTCAAATATATTCAGTGCTGGGTTATCGTCAGGGGAAACAACTGCAATAAATTTGTTCACTAGAAATTCATAGACTATCTTGAATTTTAGACCCACTTTTTCAAAACTAATAAGTTAAGTCAGAACTCAAAGAAATTCTTCAAAAACCAGTAAAAGTCATATCGACATTCATGGGAATTCAGCTGCAGTTAATTGAAATCCGTCCAATATTCAAGTGGGATTCAAAACTTTAAAACTGAATTTCAAAGTTGGTTATCATTATCATTTCACAAGATTATTATTTTTATTTTTTTTAAAGTGGAACATGAGCGAAATGCGCGAATGCATCAAAATTTCCGGCTGATGTGTCATCAGGGTGGCCGATGGGGTGGCTGTGCCTTGTGCGGCGAGGGTGTTGTTTTTTCCTCTGTTTGTGCTCTGCCAAGGCCAAAGACTGTGGCTGTGTGAGTGGGTGTGGGTGGGGTGGAGTGGAGGTGTAGGGGGTGCAGGGAGGCATGCATTCACAAATCTCTTCTCGCCGTGCGATTTAAAAGACCGGCCTCGCGCGCTTCGACTGACCGAAAGAGGAGCACGCCAAGACAGTATAGGGCCAAGGCTGCGCAAGGCTGCCTGCCGGTGTTGTGTTTCTGAATAAATACAAGTCGGTTCGGCGTTATCTCGGCTCGTCGGCGAGACTCGGCTGGCGTGGCCTCGCCGGGTCAAAGCCACCCGCCAGTCGGTGTCCTGCACTCTAAAAGTCTTATGGTGAAGATACTCCATATTATGGTGAAAATTCTCCATATTATGGTGAAGATTCTCCATATTATGGTGGTGCAGCTGACTTCGTAACTTACAGTTCAAAATTCATTGTACCTTACAGACATTTTGTCGAATTTCTTTGTAATACGGAGAAAATCTCCGCCATAATATGTTGGTGCAGCCTTAAGACATTTAGAGTGTGGGACTCCCGGTGTCCCGTTCTGTCGTAGAACACCCCTGGAACGGAACACTTTTGTGTGTTTTTCAGGGTTTAGGCTTGCAGTGTAGCCATACACTGCCAACAAAGCTAAATTAAATCCCCTACAACTTTTTTTAGATTCTCTGAAACCATCATAGCGAGTAAACATTCATAAGGCACACTCTTAAAAGACCAATTGGTCTTGGTCAAAGTTTTACTATTTCGGAAATCAATTAAATTTGAGTCGATCTGACTTTTTGACTTGTGAGAGCAGTGTAGTGAAGCACCTCAGGCTCATAACTCTGTCTCTGGCGTGAGGTGTGCCCGGCGGTCCGTGGCGTGCCGCGCCGTGCGTGCCGTGGTCTTGCATACATTCGTTATTATTGGGAGCCCCAGGATGAAGGCCCGCCTTCCTCGCACCGGTAGCGCCGCCGCCGCGAGGGGGTCCACTCTTTGCAGTCACTTTCGTAACTCGACAGGAACAGAAGGTGGTTTTCTCGCTGCACGCGCCTAGAGTTCTGGCCGCGTGCGCCGGTGCAGGGCGCGAGGGCGCAGAGCGCCTTGCGGGTAGGCCGCCGACGGAGCGGCGCGCACGGCTGCACCGCGGGCTGGCCTACCCCCGGATTCACAGGGGCTCCGCTCTGCACTCCAGCCGCTCCAGCAGCGCAGCTACTCGCGGTGTGCCGAGCAGCGCAGCCGACACAGCTCCAAAAAATCGCTAAATGGGACTCGAACCGAACGTGTGACCCCACCAATGGATTGCTCTTCGAACGAGGAATCCATTGGTGGGGTCACACGGTCGATTCGAGTCATGTTGGTGACCCCCCCCCCACACACACACACACGCACACAAAGGGACGAATCCTTGCGTCGATAATGCACCGTTCACTTCCGGGGAGAAAATATTTGTCCCGTCGGATCAAAGTGTTACATCTAGGCTGCTGCGCTGCTGCTGCGCTGCTGCTGCGCTGCTGCTGCAGCAGACTCATTCCGAGAGTCGTTCTCGTCGCTCTGTCTCTCCCGCGCTCATGGGGCGTCCCGTGTAGGTGCGAGAGGGACAGAGCGACGGTGGGGGTGAGGGGCAGAAGTTGGCAACGCCGCTCGCGGACGGCCGTGCGGTGGCCCGGTGGCGTGTGGCGGCCTGGGAGCGTGAGAGGGATAGGGTTAAGGGCGCCAGCGGGCCAGCGCGCCAGCCAAGCGGTGGTCCTGCTCGGCACGCCACGCCGGGGCGCCGTGCCGGACACGGGGGAGGGGGAGGGGGGCCATAGCGCGTTCCACAACCTGCTCTATTTATACCGAACCGTCCGGCTGGGACGGCAAGCCACGGCACGGCCGCCCCCAGCCCTCCACCCCCTCCACCCCCTCCACCCCCCACCCTGGCGGTCGTCTTTATTTTGACGGCGCAGAGCTGTCGAAGCGACTCATTGAAGGAACCAACCGCGGGGACCGCCGACTCGAAAACGAGCGTTTAATTTTATTTCTGAGCGATTGCACGATGCACCCCTGTCATCGTGATACGTTCCTCTGCAGACTCATTCCGAGAGTCGGTTTCGTCGCGCTGTCTCTCTCGCACCTGTGGGGGACGCCCCACCGCGAGTCAGTGCGAGAGAGACAGAGCGACCAAAAGGACTCTCGGAATTTGACTGCTGGGGATTGTTCTAATCAAGAGGCTCGTTTAGTTCGAGCAAGTGGTTCACACGACGTGAGTGTGTCTCTGCTCCCCCCTCCCCCTCCCCCACGAGCGTGTTTGAGGTGCAATTGTGCGTGCGGTGACTCGCCCATTGGCCCCTCATATCTCTCAAACCGCGCCATGCAGGCATTCCCTGCTCTCTGCCCCTCTCGCACCCATACGGGCGCCCCATGCGAGTGCGAGAGAGAGACAGAGAGCCTTCTGTTCGGATAACTAAGATGGCGGCCGCCTTGCCGAGCGCTCTGCCCGTGACGTGACCTCCCGCGGGTTATCTCATCTCAGGTAGACGACGCCGCGGCGACAGATGACTGCCCCTGCCCCTCCCCGACGACAACCTGCTGAGGAATTCGTCGCTCGCGGTCCTCGCGGTCCTCGCGGTTCGAGGTTCGAGGAGTGGGGCGGCTGGCCATGCTGCCAGGGCTCGGCGGGGCTCGGCCCCCAGTCGTTTTCGTCGCTCTGTCTCTCTCGCAGCCACTCGGGACGCGCCGTGAGTGCGAGAGAGACAGAGACTCTCAGTGTGCTGGGTTGCCCCCCGCGGTGCGCCCCCGCGGCTCGGCCAGACGGCGCACCGATGGAGGTGTGAGCAATGTGTTTACAGCGGGGGTGCCTCGCGCCACGTGCTGCACGTGCGCCGGCCGGGACTCTGGCTCTCTGTCTCTCTCGCACCCGCGGGTCACCCCGTCAGTGTGAGAGAGACAGCGACGAGAGCAGCGTTGCTGCTCACAATGTCTCTACAATGTCTCTACACGAACGAAATGCACCAACGATCGACACAGGTGCATCGTGGAAACTTTTTGTCTTCTGCTTGGCAACTGTGGCGGCCGCTCGCGTAAGGTAACCACGCCTCCACTCTCTTCGCGACGGCCCGGCCGCGCGGCAAGGTTGCCGGGCGATTTGTCTTTCTGTCTCTCTCGCACCCGCACGGAGAGCCCCGTGAGTGCGACAGAGACAGAGCAGCGACGCGACTCTGGGGGCGGCGACCCCGCGACACCGCGTGACAGGGAGCCGATGCGTGCCAATGGCATTGAAGTGCCGCCCGGGGACGCACGCGCCGCACGCGCCGCGTCGCTCTGTCTCTCTCGCACTCGTGGGGCGTCCCGTATGGGTGCGAGAGAGACAGAGCGACGACTCTCGGAATCAGTCGGCCGCGTGACCGCCACTGCCTTCCTTATTACGACCGCGTGTCAAACTCCGTGTTGCTTTGCCGGCAGACTGCTTCCGAGAGCCGTCTTCGTCGCTCTGTCTCTCTCGCACGCATGGGGCTGTCCGTAAGGGTGCGAGAGAGACAGAGCGACGAAAACGACTCAGGACGGTTGAGGATGGTCGGTGGTGGAGTACATCCGACAGGCCGGTAATCCAGAAGAAAGGGGGGGGGGGTGAGAGGAGTAAAGGAGAGGGATGGAGGAAGAAGGATGGAGGAAGAAGGGGTAGGAAGAGGGATGGAGGAAGGAGGGGGAGGAAGGGGGAGGAAAGGGGTGGGGGGCGTGGATGCCATCGACTTGTTGACAGCCGGCCGCGTCGGCACTGGTCGGTCGGCACGCGCCCCGCGGTAGTTTGTACATGGCGATTTGTGGTCATCATTTACAAGCCGTGTCGGGCCGTGTCGGGCCGTGCAACATTTGAGAGCGCCTCGCGACCACCGACCACCGGCCCCGACCAACCGAGCGGCCACCGATTCATACCCCGGGCCTGCCGTGCCGTGCTGTGCCATGCCGTGCCGTAGCGGTTGCGGACGACTCGCTTCGACCCCAACGAGGCCTTCCTCCATTCATTCGCACACGCTTAAAACCTTTCGAAGTATTTTGAGCATACATAATAACTAATTTACTTTGCACTCTAAAAGTCTTATGGTCTCGCCGGCTATGCCCTGGACTGTACCACCTTGCGCAATTACTCTATCACCATCCTTCTGTCTCTCTCTCTCTCTCTCTCTCTCTCTCTCTCTCTCTCTCTCTCTCTCTCTCTCTCTCTGCTGGCCACCCCGCTCATTTAGGTCTCGGCACATTCCTCGTTGTTACAATGGGTGGGGTGGAGTGTATCGTGGAGTGTCGGCGAGTCGTACCGAGAGAGAGGGAGAGAGGCGGAGACGCGGGTCTGGCGTGCTAGCACACGTGCCTCAGATCGGCGGCGTCCCCCTGTCCTGGGTGTCGCACAGTGGGCCAGAAGACCGGTGGAGGCGGCCGAAACTCTAGACGCGCTTTGAGATCCAGAGTCGCTAAATGGAACTCGAACCGAACGTGTGACCCCACCAATGGGTTGCTCTCTGAACGAGGAATCCATTGGTGGGGTCACACGTTCGGGTCGAGTCCCATTTAGCGACTCTGGAGCCCAAAACGCGTCTAGAGTTTTGGCCGCCTCTACTGGTCTTCTGGCCCTGCGAGCCCGCGCGTCCACGCGTCCGCGGCCGACGAGAAAAGAAAGAAAAGACAGCAGGAAAACATAAAACGCGATTGGCTGGGCCATCGGTTGTTAGGCGCGGTGGCCTCTGCCAACAGCTGCCTCTGTGTCTCTCTCTCGCACAATGGCCCGAGCTCATTGTGACCGCGCAAAGCCATAGCCATAAAACCGCGCACCCGTCCTGCTCACTGATTTGCTCTACACTTCAAGGGATGGGGAAAAGAGAGAGCGAGAAAGAAGACTTTTCGGGTTTAGTTTTGTTGTTTTCTGTTGTTGTTTTCGAGGGGGAAGGGGGAGGTGAGGGAGTCGCGGCACTGAGCGGCGCGTCCTTGGATCAGGTTGCCTCCCTCGGTCTCTGCAGACACGCCGAGAGTCGTTCTCGTCGCTCGGTCTCTCTCGCAGCTATACGGAATGCCCTATGAGTGCGAGAGAGACAGAGCGACGAAAATGGGGCTGTCCTTGAACAAGCGCGACCGAAGGGAAGGACCTCCGAGGACCTCCCAGAGTGCATGGATCGGCGGGCCAAGCACACTGCACTGTCAGCGGGGACGCGGCAGCGCGGGGCGCAAGGCGGAGCCCCAAACAACGCAGCTGTATCAACAGTGAGGGAATAGTGACCCTTCCTTTTGTTGCCTCAGTCCGAGTGTCTTGTCGATTCCGTGTTTTTGGCCGCCGCTCTGCGAAAACAAAGGCACAGTCGGACACAGTGCAAAACGCGGTGCAAAAGGCAGGTCCGCGCCAGCCCGCCCATCACCCCCTTGGAGATGCCTGCGGCTGCATGTCCTGCCGCCATTTGGGTCGGAAACGAATCCGACTACACAGTAAATGTCTTACGGTGAAAGGCTGCACCTACATAATATGGTGGAGATTTTCTCCATAATACCAACGAAATTCGTGAAAATCTCCATAAGGTACAGTGAATTCTCGATGGTATGTTACGAAGTCAGCTGCACCACCATAATATGGAACATTTTCACCATAATATGGAGAATCTTCACTGTAGAACATTTAGAGTGTAGAACCAGGCGCGTCGGTCCTAGGGGTGTTGGAGGGGAGGGGGAAGGCCGTAGTACGCTGCGGCGGCCAAATCACGCCATTCAAGCCATCGTGACGTCAGCGTCGCTTCGGCGTCTCGGGGCGTCTCGGGGCTCGCACCAGTGACATCACGGATGACGCCACGGGTCACTTTCCCCGGCAGAGGAGAGGGAGAAAGAGCCTCTCCGCCAAATCGAGGTAATCTTTGAATGGAGCCGTGACGCGCGGCGTGCCTCGGGCAAGCGGATGTTTTTGTTTACGCGTCGCATCGCGGAGGGCGCTGTGCGTGCACAGTGTGGGCGGCGCACCGACTGATATCCGTGAGGGATGGCCGCGAGTAGGTCAGGAATGGGTACACAGAGTGATGGGGAAGCACTCGGAGCCTTGGAGCAGGATCAGTCAATCGACGAGCAAGGAACCACCACCACCACCACCACTATCACCACCACCACCACCACCACCACCAATGGATTCCTCGTTCGGAGAGCAATCCATTGGTGGAGTCACACGTTCGGTTTGAGTCCCATTTAGCGACTCTGGAGCTCAAAACGCATCCAGGCACATGTGCATATGTGCCAGCCCTCCTCCACCTGCCCACCTTTCCCTTTCCGCGCCGCGTTCCGCCCCCACACTCTGCACCGGGCGGCCGCGCTGCCCGGCACTGCCGTCGGAATGCAAGGTTGTCTGCTCTTTGCTCGGATGTGAACCTTGCCGCCCTCCGGCCGCGCCTTGGCGTTGGCGGCGTGGCGCCGTCGAGCCGTGGCCGCCGTGGCGGTCGAGTCGCCAGCAGACCGACTCCGAGCGTCGCTTTCGTTGCTCTGTCTCTCTCGCACTCGTGGGGCGTCCCGTGTAGGAGCGAGAGAGACAGCGACGAAAACGACTCTCGGAATCGGTCTGCAGGGGTCTATATACGTGTCGACGGTCCGCGTGGCGTGGCGTGGCGGGGCGGGGCGGCACCGCGGCGCCGGTCCACGCGGTTTGTCTGCCGGTCTGTCTGTCTGTCTGTCTGTCTGTCCGTCCGTCCCTGTGGGGGCGTACATCGCCCCGTTGGCCGGCAGCACAGGGGGGCCTATCTGCCGTGCCAATCACCCGGGATCATCAAGGACGCCCCCTCCCCCCTCCCCCCCCCGCCGGGTATTTTTAAGCGTGTTTACCCGGCTCACTTTTTTCCTGTTTGCCGCATTCTCCCTGCGCCGCGCCGCGGGTATCTTTTTCTAAAGTGCTGTCGATGCTTCCCTCCCAGGGCACAGTGGACCAGAAGACGAAGGCGGACAAAATACCGGACGCGTTTTGAGCTCCAGAGTCACTAAATGGGACTCGAACCGAACATGTGACCCCACCAATGGATTCCTCGTCGGGAGAGCAATCCATTGGTGGGGCCACACGTTCGGTTCGAGTCCTGCTTAGCGACTCTGGAGCTCAAAACGCGTCCAGGGCTCTGGCCGCCTCCACCGGTCTTCTCGCCCACTGTGCGGGGGCAAGTTCGACCCTTTCTAACAACCGTGTTGCCTGTCTCCTTCCTCCCAGGGGCAAGTTCGGCACGGTGTACCGGTGCCGCGAGCGGGGCACGGGGCTGTCGCTGGCCGCCAAGTTCGTGTCCGTGGCGCGCAAGGAGGACCGGCGCAACGTGGAGCGCGAGGTGGACATCATGCGCTCGCTGCAGCACCCCCGGCTGCTGCAGCTCTACGACGCCTTCGAGTACGAGAAGAACGTCTGCCTCATCCTGGAGCTGTGAGTCTTTCTAGACCTTTTCCGAGAGTCGTTTCCGTCGCTCTTCCTCTCTCGCAAGTATAGCGGAGGCCCTATGAGTGCGAGAGAGACGAAAACGATCTCTTCTCCCTGCCCCTGCTGTGAGGTAAATTGATCAGAAATTTTTCGTACTTTTCCTGTCCCTTTTTCAACATGTGGCGAAAGTATCAGTTCGCCGAAATGACATGGATGAAGAAAAATTGCGAAAGTCAAGACTGGGCATCCTTGAGAAATGGCGCTAAATCACTTCCCTCCTCGAGTGTATACAAATCATTACGCTGAGGGGAGGGGGCCGTAAATCAGCAAGGGAGCTCGTTCGAGTGGAGCGGAGCATCCCGAATATCGGCAGCAGGCTCATTCCGAGAGTCGTCGCTCTGTCTCTCTCGCACTCATGGGGCGTTGCGTGCAGGTGCGAGAGAGACAGAGCGACGAAAACGGCTCTCGGAATCAGTCTGCAGCAGGCCGTCGGCAGGTGCACCCCGCTTGCGGCCGCCCCACTTAGACGTGGACGCCGCATTCCTAGCTCCTCACTACCCGGCACGTTACACTGTTAAATTGACAGTGCTGCCACACAAATGGGAAAAAATCCCACCAGCGACGCACCTGTGTGGAAAGGGTTGCCAACCTTAGCCTGCCTCTTCTAGGCAACACCTAGGCGTTGAACTCGTGAAGTTGCCGCCTCATGGTTGCCTAGAGGACAGGCTGAGGTTGGCTAATCTAACCAAACCAAACCTATTCGGCAGTGGCGCAAAATGAAAGCGTGTGCCTTTCCAGGATCGAGGGAGGCGAGTTGTTCGAGCGCGTCATCGACGACGACTTCGTGCTCACCGAGAAGTCGTGCACCATCTTCATGAGACAAATCTGCGAGGGAATCCAGTTTGTCCACCAGCAGCACATACTCCATTTGGATCTCAAGGTAGGGGGGGTGACGTGCCGGTGGAGGAGGACAAAATCCCGGACGCGTTTTGAGCTCCAGAGTCGCCAGAGTCGCTCCATTTAGCGACTCTGGAGCTCGAAACGCGTCTAGAGTTTCGGTCGCCTCCACCGGTCTTCTGGCCCTCTGCGCGAGGGAATGACATGCCCCACTGTGTTGCAGCCCGAGAACATCCTCTGCCTGACGAAGACGGGCAACAGGATCAAGATCATCGACTTCGGCCTGGCCAGGCGGTACGAGGTCGGCAAGAAGCTGCAAGTGCTCTTCGGCACCCCCGAGTTCGTCGCCCCCGAAGTCGTCAACTTCGACCAAATAGGATTCAATACCGACATGTGGTCGGTCGGCGTCATCTGCTATGTGTTGTAAGTGAGAGAGAGAGAGAGGGGGGGGTATTTATGCTTCTTCCCAGCCACTACGTATCCAATTGCGATTTCTCTTTTACGATTTTGTCAAGGTTGTCGCATTATTAATTCCCCTTTCATGAACTGGAAGGTTGTCGGGCCTGTCGCCGTTCATGGGAGACACGGACATCGAGACCATGGCCAACGTCACCATCGCCAAGTACGACTTCGAGGACGAGGTCTTCAACGACATCTCCGAGGACGCCAAGGACTTTATCGCCAAGCTGCTCGTCAAAGAGAAAGAGTGAGTATGATTTTACAGCTATTGTAATGTACTGTAATTCAAGTGAGGCAAGGATGTCCCGTGCGGGTGCTGTACAAAGAAGGACTCGGCATTGTACATAACATGGGCGTGGCGACTTGGAGAAGGCGGAGGGGGCATTCCTAAGCCACTTGGCCGTTGGATTATTTCGGCCAAGTCGGGGGAAATTCCTAAATCATGTGGCATTAAATTAAAGTCGGGTCAACAAATTTGCGGCAGAGTTGGCAAGGCCTCCGCCTTACATAACGGAGACGGACAGACACCAGCCAGTGTAGTAGCTCTCGTGTAAAGTAGCTGCTTGTTGTGCTTGGAGGGGTGGACGGGAGGGTGGTTTGCCTCGCCAGTGCCACCAGTCTCGCCACTGGAGGGTGAGCGGCCGCTCTCCCAGAACGGTCACAGATGACGGTACGACCCAGTCGGCCTGCTAACGTCCTGCGCATTTACTATCGAACTAACTAACCAAGTAACGGTTTTATCAGTTTGACTCACATAGATGTGCTTCCTGCTCTTGGCTGTTCGCTTGGGCTTGTGAGTGCGCGCGGTGGTAGACGCTTTGAAACGCCGGCATGGCAGTGGCTTGCCTTCCAGCGCACAGTGGGCCAGAAGCCGGTGGAGGCAGCCAAAACTCTAGACGGGTTTTGAGCTCCAGAGTCGCGAAATGGGACTCGAACCGAACGTGTGACCCCTCCAATAGATTCCTCGTTCGGAGAGCAATCCATTGGTGGGGTCACACGTTCGGTTCTAGTCCCGTTCAGCGACTCTGGAGCTGAAAACGCGTCCGGGAATTTGGCCGCCAGCACCGGTCTTCTGGCCCACTGTGTCATGGCAAAACCCCCTCTGGATCCGCGTCTGGACCGCTCAGCGTGTTACGCGAGTGGGGCTCCCGGCCGCGACGCAGACGACGAGTCAGCCACACAGCATTTGGACGCAATTCAAAGTTTGCACTTGGTTTTGGCGCCGGTTCAGAACTTTCATCCCGCGACCGCGACACCCTTTGAGGAGGGCGGGGATCACGCCCGAGAATGTTGTTCCAAGAACGCCCCTGGCCCCACTCCACCACCTGGCCTCCGGGTTTGCAGAAAGCTCTCTGAAACAGGTGTGTAGAGCGAACGGGCAGCCGCGGCCGCAGCGTCCGCTACACTGTACTGTACGATGCACCGAACCCTCTGCAGCCCTGCAGTGCCCCGCAGCCCTGGGTTAGCCTGGCACGTCGTACCACTTTCCCCCTGCCGTGGCCCGCCCCGCTGGGTCAGCGACGGTGAAAGTAGAGAGAAACTGGGCACGGGTCATTTCGGCACATTCAAAGAACAAGGCAGGGCAGGGGGTGAGCTCCTGCGACCGTTACCGGTGAGGCACACTTGAATCAGGTTTCACAGAGCTGCTTTCGTCATTTTGAACCTCAGCATATCGGGATCTGCTTTTCATCTTTGCTCTGTACCAATGCACGCCCGATGAAAACTTCCCTTCAATTCAATGTTTGCTGCAACACCCTCCGCGCGCCCCAAGAAGGCCCGCTCCCTCTCCCCCGGCCTCCCCCACCCACCCGGCTTGTCTGTAGACTAATTCCGCACAGTGCGGCCGTCGCTGTCCCTCCCGCACCAGACGGAGCGCCCCATGGGTGCGAGAGAGAGACCTCCCACTCGGAATGAGTCTACTGGTGCCCGGGACCCCTTCGCCCCCACTATACACCGCTCACCTGGTCAAGTGTGCCTGGCTGTTAACTGGCGGGGTGGTTGGTTGGGTTTCGCTTGGAGCTGCCCCTTGTCCTGTCTGTCTGTCTCTCTTCTCTCTCTAACGCTGGGTCTCCGTCCCTCTGTGCACCGTTCTGTCCACAGGAACCGGATGTGCGCCGAGGCGTGCCTGCACCACCGCTGGCTGCGGCGCAAGCCGGCCAAGTCGCCTCCAGCGCGCCCCAGGGCCAAGGTCCCCGAGCCGACGCCGCCAGCGCAGCCTGCGCAGCCCGCGCCCATCGTCGTCGACATCGTCGTCCCCGCGGACAAGCCGGAAGTCAACAACAATGACAACAACAAGAGCGCGGTGCCGGAGGTCAACAACAACTCCGCCGTGGTGGCGGACAAGAACGCCGAGAACAAGATCGCCGTCACGGTGGAGGAGGCCGCGGAGGCCGGCAAGCTGGCGGGCGCCAAGGACAACCTGCGCAACATCGTGGAGCGCTGGACGGAGCACCCCGACGGCCCGTACATCTTCGACACCGAGGCCCACACCATCTCGCCCTGCCCGTCGCTGGCCAGCGTGCTCACCGAGCCCGACGCCATCGCCACGGGCGCGGTGCACACGGCGGCCGAGGACGCCGCCGACGCCGCCAAGCAGGAGCCCGTCGTGAGCACGCCGACGTCGCCGACGTCGCCGACGTCGCCGACGGCCACGCTGCCGCTGCCGTACGACCGGCTGCTGGGGTCGGAGCGGCGCGCGTCGGACAGCAACTGCCTGGTGCGGCTCAAGAGCCACCACCTGGACATCCACGACCGCATCAACCTGGCCGACGAGATCCGCAAGCTGTCCGAGAAGCTGTTCCGCATGGCGTCCTGGGCGCCGCAGAGCGCCTGCAGCAGCGCCGGGGACGCCGCCAAGCCCGCCGTCAGCCCGCTGGCCGCGGCCGGCGACAACGTCGAGTCCACCACCGTCACCGAGACCAAGAAGGGCTGCACCACCACCAAGACGACCTTCAGGTCGTCGTCCACGACCGGCAGCAGCACCACCACCGTCACGTCCTCCGGCACCTCCACGCGGCGCGGCGGCGAGCGCGGCGGCAGGCTGACGGAGAACTTCACGGTGCGGGCCGTGCAGACGCAGATCCCCACCAAGAGGTTCTGGCCCATCGAGCCGGGCCGCATGCCCTCCAGGGCCGAGCTGCTGGAGGACATGACCCCCGCCGAGGAGGCGGCCGCGCTGGCCGGCAGCCTGGGCCGCAGGGACAGTCGCCGGCTGTCCATCCCCCGCGACGGCCACGGCCTTGGCCACGGCCTTGGCGAAGGCCGAGCCCTTGGCCGCGCAGACACCCGCGAGTGCCGCGACGCCGCGGCGTTCCGGCGACTCACCCGCCGCAGCCTGTCCTCCGCGTCCGCCTCCTCCACCACGCACTCCGCGCCGCAGAGCCCGCGCTGGTCGCCCGACCCGGAGCTGCCGCCGCCGCCCACCTCGGACCTCACCAAGGACCTGGTGCTGCGGCTGCTGCACCGCCTCGACTCCGTGCCCTCCGCGACCATGGCCACCGCCTCCCTCGCCTCGCACCGCAGCCTGCTCGACGGCCTGCACGGCCTAGCGCACTGGCAGGACGACCCCTTCTTCAAGACCGCCACCACGGCCGGCTCGCTGCTCGACAAAAAGAGGACGCTCATCACCTCGCACAGTGGGGGGCCGTAGGCTGGGCAGCCGTGCGCGCGAGTGTGCGTGTGTGAGTGTGCGAGTGTGGTGGGCGTCGTGTCACGTTCCAGAGTTTCGAAGGCACAACGTGGTACAACCGCAGTGTCGGTGTCGCCACATCGTCCTTGCTTTCGACGTGTTGCCCAACAGGACCCAGGGTAGAAACGGTCTCTCTCGCGCAGCCCAGGCGGTGTCATGTGGGCTGCCTGCCTCTTCGGCGCGGCAGCGCTAGAACACCGTCGCAGTCTTTCTCGCTCCCGTACGGGACGTCTCGTATCGTGAGTGCGAGAATCAGAGCGACTGCAACGAATGACTCTCGGCTCGTCGGCTGTGGCAAGTCCTTGCCACGCACAGTGGGCCAGAGGACCGGTGGAGGCGGACAAAACTCTATACGCGTTTTGAGCTACGGAGTCGCTAAATGGGATTCGAACCGAGCGTGTGACCCCACCAATGGATTCCTCGTTCGGAGAGCAATCCATTGATGGGGTCACACGTCAGGTTCGAGTCCTGTTTAGCGACTCTGGAGCTAAAAACGCGTCTAGAGTGTTGTCCGCCTCCACCGGTCTTCTGGCCCACTGTGCCACGCCCGCCCTGTCCCTGCTCTCTAGAGGGAAGTCCATTCCGGACGCAGTTGCCACGTTTGTGATTGTAGATGTGATTTTATATTATTGACTTAATGTTAGTACTCTCTAAGTTTTAAGTGATGAGGAGGGCGTTAGATCTTTTGAGAAAATATTGCCTTAGAATGTGGTTGAGATTGGCTGTATGTAGTTATTTTCAAGGCGGACAATAAAAGAGAAGACTGATTCTCTCATGACAAAGTTGTATATTATAGACGGTCGTTTCATCTAGTCACTCACATGAGTTATCTAAGTCATGGTGCCAACATGTCACTAATGTATTATGTGTACAAATAATGCAATCTTTTTTTTTAAAGAAAAAAAAAAAACAAAACAAATAAATTTTGACCATTAACAGCATTTTAGACTTCCCATCCATTGCTTATGACTTAACATAGTTGTCAATTCATTTCAGGGCTCGATTGTCTCCGCAGCAGTGCCTTGAGCACAAATGGATAAAAAGCGCTGTCACAACAAGTTTGAGTAAGAAGAGGCTCAAACGCTATGTCATCAAGAAACGATGGATAAAAGCTGTCAACACCATCATCTTCCTGCAGCGGATGGGAGCCAAGTTGGACAGAGAGGACAATTGTGACGATGCATCTGCTGAGAAGACTACAGTGTAAGGAATTTATTGCATTGAAAAGACTGATGTTAAGCAGAATAAGTGACAAATTCATGGTTTGATCCCAGCCCACATTGCTGGCAATGTGAGACCATTTAAACTTAAGATATCTTTACCAAACTGTAAGGATGCGGATGTTTGAATAAAGACAAGAAGTGCTTTTAATAGTTTTTTTGAATTTTTTATTATTATATGATACACCAGAGCACTCCTTAACGGTAAGATTTCTGGTAACGGGCCCTGGCACCTGGACCACCGAACTTCTTGGGCTCGCAGCGCCGAGGGTCAGCAACCAGCAAGGTACGGTCGTACTGGATCAGCACATCCTTCATCTCCTTCTTGGATGCCTCATCCACATCTGAGGGAAAATATAACATGAAACGACAACACCATAAAAAGTTAAAACAGGATAGATTGAACAGACACTTACACTTCTGGTAGTAGGCAACAAGTGCCTTGGAGATGGCTTGCCTGATGGCATAGATCTGTGACACATGACCACCACCATTGACCCTCACTCTGATGTCGACTCCGGCGAAGCGGTCCTGTAACAAACAAAACGAAGTTAAGCAATAGAATCAGTATAACACAACAAGCCATCCTCACTGGAGGAAAGTCCAAAACAAAGAGAGCTGGATGGAGACAATAATTAAAACAGGACAATTTTCATGTAGATAACTGGATTGAGTCACATGCTGGATAACAGCCAGCAGCGTCACCGAAGATAGCAATTTGATCTACTTCCATTCGACAACAGGCAACACAACAAATGTGCCGCTGTGCTTTTTAGGAAGTGGTATGGGATCTGATATGGGGACAGAATAATCATAATGTAGATAACTGGATTGAGTCACTTGCTGGATGACAGCCAGCAGCGTCACCGAAGATACCAATTTGATCTACTTCCACTCGACAACAGGCAGCACAACAAATGTGCCGCTGTGCTTTTTGGGAAGCAGGGCGAGATCATGTTTAGGAACATAAACTACGCAGATCCACATGCCAAATGACAGCCAGGAGCAGTAAATAATACTGAGGAAAGTGTCAGTTGCAAAGAATGAATCCTCATCTCAGTTGCAATAATGCAGCCATTGGTACTATCACACCAGAAGTCAAACGGTAATTACTATCATCATTGAGGATAAGGGAACAAGATTAAAACAGCACTGACAATCCTCATCTCAGTTGCAAAAATGCAGCCATTGGTACTATCACACCAAAAGTCAAACGGTAATTACTATCATCATTGAGGATAGGGGAACAAGATAAAAACAGCATTGACAATCCTCATCTCAGTTGCAAAAATGCAGCCATTGGTACTATCACACCAAAAGTCAAACGGTAATTACTTTCATCACTGAGGATAAAGGAACAAGATAAAAATAGCAGATAATCCTTGTCTCAGTTGCAATAATGCAGCCATTGGTACTTTCACACCAGAAGTCAAGTGGTAATTACAGAGAAAGCCACTTAAAGCGTTGGAGGAAATTGAGATCACATCAACCTATGATTATTGCACTATAAGATCCTCCTTTGCTAGAATCATAATGGGATGCCAGTATATGCCTGTTTACAGCACATTATGAGCTAGACAGAGATTCTTCAGCACAATAACGAGGTACATGATCACAATTGTCTACGACGCTTTAAACGACTTTCACTGTACTTTCATCATTGAGGATAGGGGAACAAGATAAAAACAGCATTAATAATCCTCATCTCAGTTGCAATAATGCAGCCATTGGTACTATCACACCAGAAGTCAAACGGTAATTACTTTCATCATTGAGGATAGGGGAGCAAGTTATACTAAACCAGTTGCAATTACACAGCTTGGAACTTCACAAAAAAAATATTGAAGGACAAAAAATATGTAGCAGTTTTTGAGACCTGAAAGACCTGATAGAGTCAATCAGGCACTATGACACAGTTGCATTCTCTCTGTGGCAATTTAGCATGAGCTGGTGACAACGCCAGACCAATGATGAAATTTGCCCCAGTTGTACATTGAACAGATTCCAAAATAGTAAGTCTGATAAACAAAAGCATTGTAGCAAATTTGGAGACCTGAAAGACTGAAGAGTCAACCAGGCACTATGACATTGCAATTGTTCTTGGTCAGTTTTCAAATGAGATGGTCACAAGACCAAACCAGAAATGAAATTTACCGTGTGGGCATGCACTCAAGCATATAATTGATATAAAATGACAATGATAGAGCAGAATAGATGTAACAAATATTTGTAGCAGTTTTTGAGACCTGACAGACAGAAGAGTCAACCAGGCACTATGACACAGTTGCATTTATTCTGGGGCAAGTTTAGATTGGACTAGTCAGTAGACCAAACCAGAAATAAAATTCACCCCAGGAGAAGGTTCAGATAGAACACCGAACATCTATGGAACATTAAAATGCACAACATTGTTAACTTAAAAGGTGAGAGCAATTAACGGAGGGATAAGTCAGAATTTGACCAGAGTAAGAAATGGGCCTCCGCAGTGAAACTACAGGGACGACAGGTGGGCGCAATACAAATAAATCTTGAGATTAACACTAGCGAGACTATAGCCTCAGTGTAGCTCAGAGCCATGACAGCCCTTAGAAACTAGACTGCCGAAGACTGACATCCTTTCAGCTTCACGTTGCCTGTCCATACAACTCACCTTGCCCAAAAGGAGGATTGGCTCCTGGAGCTTGTACTGCAGGATGCTGGGCTCAACGTTCTCGAGGGGGCGGCCGTTCACCCTGAGGTTTCCATTGCCGCGCTTGCAGTACGCAACAGCGGTCGCAGATTTCTGTAACAGGATACCGCAGGTTCAGGCACGGAACGCAGAGACGCGGCCTAAGGAGCAGCGGGCGGCACAACCACATAGATAAACATCAGGGGGAGCTACAGAAATAGATAACTCGTACAGGACGAAAATGAAAAATCAAAAATTCTGGTAACATTGGCCAGAGGAAACGCGAAAAAATGCGGCAAGATCGGCACAAGTATGACAGTCCCACGTTCGCACCGAAATCCTAACCTATACCGGGGCGCATGTTTACACGGCGATCAAGGCGCCGGTTCAACAGAAGCTGAGTTGCGATTGAACCGCCTGGAAAATCGGGAGTCCCATGTTTCGGTGACAATGTTCGAACAGCGGAGCGCGGTGAATTAACAAGTGGAAACGAAATGCCGAAGTGTGCGAAGCCGAGACGTTGCACTTACCTTGCGTCCAAAGACCTGGACGGCCTGGAGGGGCTCCTTCGTTTTCTGCAACAACAAAATTGAACGCAAATGTGAGTTAAATGTCCGGAATCGTCTCTCAAGAGTATTAAATGAGGAGCAGACTAATTAATCGACGAAAACGCAAAACACACCTTCTGGGCCTGCATGGCGGCTAAATCCTCGTGGACAGGAAATGAACAAGGCTTGGGAGAGACCGGAAAACCTTCGAGCAGCCACGTACTAAGTTAGTCAAGAAGCTACTGAAATAACGAAAACACTTTTCTCCGAGCTGTGATAAACAACAAAGAAAACTAGAAAATTCTAGATTCCATGTTGACGAAAAAATGCAACAAAAATTTCAAGGTGCTTTGTTTGAGCTGTCAATGTATGAATAAGCCAAGAACGTTTAGCGCTTTCTAGTCTTAAACTCTCAGTTGAGTTCCTAGATGGTCAAAAGCGGTCACAATTTACAAAATCACTTTTTGAGCTTTCTCTGCTTTTCCTACATTTGATGTAAAAACCTAAAACGAATTTTTGTTTTTATTTGATATTTTTTGTTTAAATTTGATGTGGTTCACAAATTTTCAGAATTTTGACAGACACCGTTTGGACAAGTCGAAGAAGGCGGTGATTTGAAAATGGCAGCAACTCAGGGTAAACATTCAGTATTATTTGTCGTGTTTCTTAGTAATTTTTATGGTGTTTTCGAAGGAACTTCAATTGTTAAAACATTTAGAATCATTTCTTCTTCATAGGAAAATTGTAGTCATCTCATATTTGTGCGACAGTGTTACTGTATGGAGGTCTTGAGTGACGTACTGTCCATTAACAACATTGTAAACATTGCCCAAGAAAACCATTATTTGTGTCTATTTCACCCAGTAACACTCATACAACTTTTAATTTATCGCCTTGTATTGTTCCTTGGTTCTAGTTTTGTCAGATTTAGATGTCATTCCTTTTCTTGATGTTCCGTCGATCTACTTAACCTCGTTTCATTCACAACTTTGACAGTTATCAATATCATTCAAGTACCTCTTTGTGCCTGTTTGTGTATGAAAGGTACTATTTTCACATCATTGATTGCA
Source organism: Thrips palmi (assembly GCF_012932325.1). Lineage (NCBI taxonomy): Eukaryota > Metazoa > Arthropoda > Insecta > Thysanoptera > Thripidae > Thrips > Thrips palmi. Next base: position 7,196,029 of record NW_023144627.1, read on the forward strand.
TCTTGAAAGAAACTTTTAATGTATTTCAGAATTGTCGGATGAAGAGGTGTTGGATTTGAGCAATCAGGGCTTGAAGAAGTTGTCCAAACCATCAGCAACACAATCAAAAGTGTCTAAATTAATTTTGGATAATAATGACCTTACACGTTTGGACTGCATTGACTCATTCACAGCTGTAAAACATGTAAGCGCCTCTTTCAAATGAAATTCAAATTTTGCTTTCCTTGAAGAGTGGAACCGTTATGCTTACTAATGTCTTTCCTCTTTTGAACTAAAGCTCTCTGCAGCCCGCAATGGTCTTCTTCGCATGTACAATGTGACACGATTACATCACCTGGTTTCTCTTAACCTAGCACATAATGGAATACTTACGATAGAAGGCTTGAAAGAGGCAACACATCTTAAATGGCTTTGCCTTGCTGCCAATAACATCAAGGTATGATTGTGGTCTTAAAACCTGCTGCCAAAGCATCATCTCCATCTCTTTTCTCTTTTACTTACTTCTACTCCCTATCTTTTGCCAGACAATAGAGCACCTCAATACTAACACCCTGTTGGAGTATATTGACCTATCGGAAAATAACATCTCTTTCATCACAGATTTGTCATATTTGACAAGTCTTAAGGTCAGTATGATGTCAGGCATTCCTTTAAAACAAATTCATTCATACTAGAAAATGGAATCTTGGTGTCAGATTTATTCTGCTTCATTAATCCGCTTGTTTGAATCTAACTCACATTGCAGACACTGCTGCTGAACAGCAATAAAATTGGTCACTTGCACTCATGTGACAAGTTCTTACCAGTGGGCTTGGACACTTTATCATTGGCTGCCAATAACATAACAGATCTTAATCAAGTTTCATTCTTGGTGAATTTAAGAGACCTTCGTCAACTATCAATTGCAAATAATCCATGCGTTGCTATGACAGGAAGCAATGTGTATCCTTTCTTGCGATTATTTTTCTAGATATATGAGAAAATTTACTAAATGAAAATTGTAACCAACTGATATTGCAGGGTAGGGATATTTTAACTTGTGTGCTACACTGTTCCTTAACTTAATAACTCAGTGGGTTTGACTACAGACCATTTCTCATTAACTGGTGCATGGGTTTGAAAGTGATTGATGGTTTCATGGTGAATGAAATCGAAAGGTAAGTTCATTGTGCTCTTTGTCCAAACTTCTTGGATGTATTCGATTAATATTTTTTTGCCCCTATTTACATTAATATAGCTTGAAAGCAGAGTGGCTATACTCACAAGGACGTGGTCGACAGTTCAGACCTGGTGATCATGAATCCTTAGTTGCATATTTGGCCAACACTTGTCCTCTTGGTGGTGAAAGCTTAGAGACCGAAGAAGATAGGAAGCTCCGACTGATTCTCAGCAAAGCTCAGCATCACCAACAGCAACTAAAGCAACAGCAAACGGATGGTTTGTATAGTAGATTTTGTTAAATAATAAGCTTGTGTTTCACTAAATTGAGTATATTAATACAGCACTAGTGTTGCATACCACACAATGTTTTCTTGAGGGCACTGAAAACACGGTACCATTTGTTTTCCAACCACACAGGGCCACTCCAGCGCTCATCCTCTGTTTCCCCCTTCACTCGAAGGCGCACTTCAAACTCTTACAACAGGTCCAGTAAGTGCTTTTCCTTGATTGCTGCTTCCATACTATTAATTGGCCTCATGCTTTCTTTCACTTATATGCAGCTGAAGTGAGTGTGCTGTAGTCTAGTATTGTGACACATTTGGTTCACTGCTTTTTCAGGTCTGAATAGGGGGCGTAGAAGAACCTACACACCTGACCGGATGACCTCTAGTTTTCATAGTGAGCTGCCTAGCTCAGGATCAGAGATGTCACCCCTCATGACGCAATCCCTTGACTTATCCCTCTTTAATTCATCCGATAGTGAAGATTCCAGACGTAAATTACCCACCCAGCTTGTACCTCAGGGTAAATTTCCTATGGCTGTACTATTTCGACCATGTTCCTTGATGAACTAAAGGATGCACAAGGTATTCACATATTATTTGGTTCTACACTGGCAATAGAAAAGTATGTTGTGTTTCAGATGAAGATTCTCCATTACACTCTGCAACGGAGATGATACCAGTTCCAGACTCTCTTCTCAGCCCTGAGTTTCGGCCCATTGAAATGATTCCGTCGGGGACTCCTGCTCAGACGCCTGCAACACCTGCAACTCCGGCTACGCCTTCTCATCCTTTGGCCAAAAAGGGGATTGCCCAGCCTCTTGCCTCTGGCTTGCCTCGTCCCAGTTCAGGAAGATCCACCAGCCGTCTTCCTGTTAGAGGTAGGGCCAAATATGTATAACATGTATTGCTTAAAAAGACTTTGCCAGTGGTTACATTCGAATTTATTGTTTAGGTGGTGGTGTACCCATTCCAGCTCCACCATTACCTGCTCCAGGTGGCTGCCTAGACGATTCCAGTACCAGCAGACAGGCAGTATCACTTGGTACACCTTTTGAGCAGCCTGAAACACCTTCAATGGAAGCCCATTTCCAGACTCAAAAAATCACCACAGGTTTTGCAGGTTTATTTTGCATAATTTTTCTTTTGCTTGCACGCTTGATAACAGTGGCTTATTATTTATTTTTTATCTTCCTCAGGGGAATCTCATTTGGAGCGACAAAATTTAGAAAGGCAAAATGGAAAACTTCGGGATGATTCCCTACCAAGACAAGGTGGAGACAGGGCAGACACAAGGGAAGCAGCACATAATGATGTGAATGGTACGGAGCAACCTATTCCTACCACTAGGAGCAGCGACAAGGTTCCACCCACCCCTCCAAAGCCCATGCAGAGGTCGGAAGTCAAGAGGCCTACCAGTCTTGGTAATTACTGTTTTGGTAGCCATGGTAGCCATGGTTTTGGTAGCCATGGTAGCCATGGGAAAGGGTTTTATTTCAGTTTTATAGATGTAAGTGTTCTCATAGACAAATTCTTCTGTGTGCTATGTTTCTGTGATACATTATTGTCTTGCAAGATTAAGAAGCTTTCATGAAACATTGTGTATTTAGCAGCATCATGTCTACCTTACCTTAATCTAATTTGATTGATTGATTTAAACTATACTATCTGTAATGTAGGTGGAGCTTGTTTACCTGATTTGCTCAGTTGGTCCTCTTTGTTCCTATCTCTATCTTAATTCTATTCCTTTCTTCTCTCTCTCTCTCTCTCTTATTTGATCCGCTTCGATAAGTTTTATTACTCGTGCTACTTATCATAGTTGGTTTCAGATTTGCCTTTTCACTATGGCCAAACCTCAATTAATGGTCGATCTGAAGTAAATTTTCTTGTCTCCAATGTGGAGGGGCAGAGTGAGTAGGAAACAGTTGCTCTGTAAATGGCTAAGCGTTCAATGCCACTTTCTCATTTATTTTTATTTTTTTTGTATTTAATTATCTCACTTGTTTGAATCATAGTAGGTTTTGCAAGATTGTCATTTTTATCTATTATAATAACTTTTTCAAATGTACAAAGTGTGGGCACAACTGCTTCTAGCACTATCTTGAATTGAGGAATTTAACTGCTATTATTCCAACATTTTCCCAGTCATTAAATAATAATCTTGTATACTTATTTGTGTCTGTGACCTGTTAAGTTTGACACTGCACATTATTGTGTCTTCTTATCACTTTTGTTTAGAGTTTGTTGTGTTTTACAGAAGGGGGAGGAACTAAGTGGTTTTCCTATTTTTCTTGCATTGTTGTCTTATTTGCAGTGCATGTTAGACTTTGTTATTGAATGTGAAGTTTGTTTGAAAAGAGTCTTACACTTGATTCAACTTTCTTCTTGCATGTCCATTTCATAAAAATTAGACTGGTGTCCACCTTATCTTAAGCATCATTTGTAAAAACAATTTATGCAAAATTTAACTCCTACATTTCAGAATGTGCTGCCACCAACATTCAGCGGATCTGGAGAGGATATCAAGCCCGTAACTTGGATCCAAGAGTAGTAAAAGTCAGCCGGTCTCTTCAGGACAAACGCACTCTGGAACATATTAGGCAAGTTTTTTAATATTATTGTCCCTAAATTGTAGTTGTATGGACAGTATGTATGATATCGGCCTTTCTGACCTAATTCTGCAGGAAACTTACTGAAGATTTAGAGGGCACCAAGACTGCTCTAGAAAGTGAAAGAAGATTGCAGCTTCTTCAAATGCAAGCTATTAGTGCTCTTTGGAAAAAAGTAGTTGCACTACAGCAAAGTGGAGCAGCCCAGCCCATATTGCCCAATATGACAGCTGCAGATTTAATTGGAAGTGAACAGGTTACTTCAAGTAACAGTGCAGAATGTATTCGTAAATTAACACACAGTTGTCTGCACCTGCACACCCAGGTAAATAGTGACTTCCTTTGTGTCTACCATCTTTACTCTCAGCAAGATGATCCTTACTTTCCTATTTTGCCAAGGTCGCTGAGTTGCAGCAATCAATGCAAGAAGTCACATCAGTTCTTGGATTGACATATCGCCAAGGTCAAATCCCAAGAGTTTCGCTTGCAACTCAAACAGATTTGAGTGCGGTACATACTCCATCCGAAGCAATTAATTTTCCATTTCAAAAAGACTCATCAGCTCCTTGCAACCCAGGTCAGTGACATCACAACAAGCTTAATGGTTTGGCAATCGTCTAAGTAATTCTAGTTCTCTATCAAAGATTATAATCTGATTTATTTGTGCATTTCTGTTTCAGAAACATTGCAGAGGCCAGCATCTGCAACATCTGATAGCGTACCATCTGAGAGAGTACCTCACAGACCGTCAAGCCTGCTTCTTAATGCTCCTCACCCTCCATCTAGGCGGCAGACACCTCCTCAATTAAATCATTTTGCAAATTCACTTTTGGATGGTGTCTTAAAAACTGTTTCATCTGCTGAGCCTGGCAATGAGACCACCACTACAGCTGAGGGCTGCGCAAAGCAGGAAGCAACTTTAGAAAGTGGAAAGTAAGTGGACCAAGAATTGGAATGTTTCCACAATTTGAAAAAGGAGAAGAGTTGTATTGACTGGTTGAGAATAACCAGTTAATTCAGATTGTTACACATGATACTCTATCACTGTTGAAGACAATGAAGGATTTTATCTGTCAATTTTTGCAGAGCATGTTTCGTCTGAAATGTCTCTTGTAGTCAATGAGATCAACTATATTTATTCTTGTGTGATATTGAAGATTAGTTTTATAAATTTTCTTTGGCTTGTGCCTGTTAATTGTTATGGATATTTTGCCACATCTCCATTTTGAACAAAACTCAACAGGCTGGGTATCTGATGTATCTGGATGTAGAAGGATTTAGGAAGTTGTTGAGCTTTTGATCTATAGTACCGGAATCCTTGTAGGCAAGCTGTTGCATTTCTCAAAGTTGAACCCTGCTGTGTACTGTGAGAAATTTAATACTCTTTTTCTTTTATTTGTATTTGTAATTTGTTTGCTCTCTCATGATTTTATGACTGACCATGGTAATTTTTTATTCGAGTACCTCTAAAAAGTAGTTACCTAACTGCAGAGAGATCGTAGTGCTGGCCATGCTGGCCCAGCCAATCACAGACGGGAGTTGCACTAGGTCTTCTCTGCAATTCTTACAATTTGACAGCCTTTGGACATGTTCCCCCTCCCCCCCCCTTTTCTTTGTCTGCTCAAATTTATCTCAATAAAATAAGTGAGTTGCAAGTAAAGTACATAAATTTGTTTGTGATCAATGAAAATGAAATGTTTATTCTGATGGGATTTTTACTTTTATTTTTGTGAGTTTGTGAAAGTCTGTTCTAGTTAATGAACCAAGATTGTCATACTGATAAAAAAAAACAGTTTGTGTGATCAAATTATTTGCAAAACTTTGCCTCCTTAAGGCTGCAGATCTCCACGCTCTTGAATCGAATTTCATATAACTACAATTGATCTAGTTTTCTGCCAAAGTCATTTTGTGATGATCTTTTTTATAAGGTTAACCATAACATGTAAGTTGTTACAGCCAGGACTATTTTTACTGTTTGTGTTCATCCTTTCAGCCAGCCACCCATTGGTGCTACTGTGGCTTTATTTTTTTATTCTCACTTTCATGCTGTCATTGGTATTTTTTTCTTTTCCTTGAAGTAAGTCATATTCTATGTTTCTCCTTGTCACCAGCACATCTTATCTGGAAAAGTAAATTTCAGCTGGTTCATGAGAACTGTGTTCAATCAATTGACATGCACACTCAACAGTTAGGTTTGAACATTTGAAAAAGCTGGTTATTGGTGCACAAATTTAATTTAAGAGCTTTTACCAATGTTATTGTATAGAAATGGAAGTCTTGACCTGTTTTGAAGGCTCAACTACCGGACCAACACTTCTTTACACTAATGAGGACGCATTCTTTGCTCTACGCATGTGTAAATTTTGCTGAATGCTTTAAATAGTTATGGATTTTACACAATGGTGAGTGAAACGTATGCATACTAAAGGAGAAAGGGGAACTTGGTGTCACAAGAAAGATATTTTGAAAAGGCAGTCCTTTGAAAGTCAAATTCTCCTAAAGCATGAGCTAAACTTGTTGGCCCCTATTTATACAGTGTTGGTCAATGGACTTCAATTTCGTCTTTGCCAAATCTGTAGGGGAAGTTAGAGCAGATTCTGTTTACTTACCGGTAGATCTTCTCTAAAATCCCCTAAGAGAAATTGTTGTCTGTTCACCTTAGCCTCGGGCCCAGCTTATAGTTTAAGCAAGTTCAATCATATTATTTATGATAACACTATCAGAAGAACATCGGTTTTGTATATTTTTGTCGCAACTTTATGAATAAATTGAGTAAACGGGTGCTTTTTTTATGTTTTTCATACTCCTTGCCCAGTAATTAGAATTTATTTTTCTCTGCATAATCTGTCCTAAACAGTTAGTTGCACTCTAAATGTTACTTCCTGCTTTTCAGGCCTGAAATTAAAATCTAAACCACCCTAATAAATGTAGGTTACTTAGTGCTGACATAAGTACATTTTAGATGTAGGATTTATGAAGTATGGAAATAGATGATCTAGCTAACCTGTAGTGCACGTTTATCACAACATTGTAGGTCTTAGCTGATATTAGAGATACAGAATATTTAGCTGAGAAAGCTATGAGGCTAACCATGTAGTACCGCTTTGTACTCCCATCAATTTTATTTCATCCCTCTATTATACCGCACTTTCAGTTTTGCTCTCGAGTTTATTTTTATGACATTTGTTGAAAATATTTGTGCCTTTGTGTTGTCAAGAGATTTTGTGAGGGAAGTTGCTGAGTTTACAGTTTGGCTTCTTCCTTTCCAAATGACAGAAAAATAAACTAATGTTAATTCAGTATTATTACTTTGAAATAAATGTTTTGCAGGGATGATCTCAGATTTTGTACTTAAACATATTTTATGAATGATTGTTATGCTAGTCATATTTATTGTGTATGTTAATCTTGTCAAATGCATGACTGATTTTACCAAACCTCAATGTCTCTTTGCTGGCGTTATAAATGAATGTTATAAAACTTGGTATTGTGGGAGGAGATATTGTAAAAGAAATCCAATCTTCCGTAGTCCTTAAAAAATTCGCTTCCTCCCTATTTTGTAAAAGGACATTTCTGACACATTAAATTATTTGAAACAAAAGACAAACATGAAATGGTTTGGGTAACTTCTGACAGGATGAACATCCTCTCTTCATACTCTATCCCACCACCTCTAAAGACACACTCTAACCAAAGCAACTTGCCTTTTTTTTTTTACTTCACAAAAAATAAAAACTGAGCAAAACAGATATGTTGGACACTGATGAAGGACGTGTGACTGATACCCAACATCATGCATTCAAATGTTTTATTTTGCTTCATCACAATTTGACAGATGTTGCGCATTAAAATTTGTGCTATGAAATTGAAAATACACACACCATTAAAGCAATCACTATGCTAAGTACTTGATACTTTCTCTTAAACTGGTTCATTAGCAAGAAACCACACATTTCATTCCTAAAAAATAAAAATAGTATCTTAAAGCCTAAAAAAAATTAAAATACTGGAATTGGAACAATGTTGTAATTTTTTTCACTCAACAATTCTGTTTAATAAGATGATCAATTTTCATGCCAAGTTAAATTTAACTTGAAACATGCACAAAGGTGAGACTGACAATTACAATCAATACTTACTAAATGAATAATAAAAATGTAGCTTAGACTAGTTTTGAGACTTGAATCATCACAGCCTTAAGCAAAACCTCCTAAGCAGATGCAATCATGTTATATCCTGTCCTGAACACTAGATCACATTGCTAGAATATAATCAGATGGGACAGAAACAACCAAGTGATAGGTACACTGAATCCTTGTTTGTTTTGTTTTGATTATGCAGTCAAAATTGACATCAAAAGCAAATATACATAATACATACATAATACAAGACCCCTACACTTCTATGGCCTACAATATTAATGAAAAGGAACATAACAAGAGCAATGATCCCATGAACGTTACCGATCCCTCATACTGTTAACAAATGGTCATATCACAAGAGACAAAACTAAACATTCTCTTCAAGGTCTTAGTCATGGTATGCCGGCTGAATTCTCGATTCTAAATATTTCTGTAATGCACGCCAAATTTGTTCAGATGTTCGTCCTGGAAAGTCAACTAAAATACCTTTGGATCTATAGTATGCACACAGAGGCTCAACAGTCTTCTTGTAGACCTCTAGACGTTTTAGTACAGCTTCAGGCTTGTCATCCTCCCTTTGAACTAAAGGCTCTCCTGTTATATCATCAAGACCCTGCAAATTTAATGATGATGGTTGAACATGGCAAGGTCTTACTACTCAATACTGTAATATCAACTTCAAACAAAAGTAAAATTTTCACTTACTGGTTTATTAGGTGGCTTGAAACCTGTATTATAAACTCTACCGCTAGGTAAGTGCACCCAACGCCCTTGGACCCTTTCCACTATTACTTCAAATGGTACTACGATGTTCAGAGCTATGTCGACAGGGTAGGATCCCATCAAGTTTATGGCCTGCTTTTCAGTCCTTGGGAATCCTGTAACAGATAAATCAGAGTCAAAATGTGGGAGAATAGGGCCACAGAATTTTTTAAAAGACAGGGAGCAGAATGACATCCAAAAATGTTTAAAAGTCGAATAGGAACATTTACCATCTAGGAGCCAACTTGTCTCCTTTCTTTTCTCCAACTCACTAAACACAAGTTTGGTTACAACTTCATCGGGAACAAGTTCCCCTTTAGCCATGAATGATTTCACATGCTCTCCATGTTCTGCAAATGAAGAGGAAACAAAAGATTAGAAAGACGTGGACGGTTTACAGCAATGTCAATCGTGTGCAGCAGACAAAGTTACATTTTTGGTATAATTTGGTCGAAATCTTTGACACAATCCATGCCTGAGGGTGTTTGACATGTTTGAAAAACTACCACATTTAGGCACGCCTGCATGACCATGATGACATCCAAAAATGAAGTAACAACAAAGTTTTTAGTTACTTGTGCAAGACAGTAGTTACATAACCTTCAAGAAGCTCATACAGTACAAGAAATTTTAAGTCAAACTTTTTGGATTAGTTTTTTGGAAGGATAGTTAAATAGGAAATCAGAAACGAAGCATACAGCTTAGATTTGATGTTACCAGTACTTACCGGTCCTGTTTTGAATATGCAATCTGAGGAGATCGCCGCTTGAAATATGTTCCATGGAAAACCGTTTAGTGATTTTGTCAGATAGTGTGCCTTTTCCTGAGGCTGGAGCTCCCAGGATTACAGCTCGAATCAATTTCCCAACCGCCATAGTTACCAACAATTATTGCGCCTAAAGAATAGACTTCTGGCAAAGCAGAAAAGCAAGTAATTCCCAAGCAGCCGACACAGACACCCACCACCCGTGACCAGTGGTATGTAAACAATTTTGACCTTCGGACTTTCAACTCTGCTCCAACTTTGGAGTAAACAATACAAAGTGCACCGCAAGTCCTACTTTCTTTATTTCATGATTTTGGTATGTTGCCAAATGAGCGTTCGGGAAGAAAACCTCTAAAGATTGTGCAAAGTGCCCCAGCAGACGACAGTGTACAGACGACTTGAGCGTCGTGGTCGTAGAGCGCATGCGTGGCGGGAAAGATTTTGTATTCGAACTTATGATTTTGGGAATGGTTGAGGAATTGTATAAAAGATCATACAAACTAATTGCACGTAGATTTATTTGTCTGTTAAAAGCAAAGAGAATAATTATGCTGGGTTATTCTTATCTGAAATAAGAACAGCCAAAACTCGAACCTTGTCTAATTTCTATTGTTTTTATGTTTTGTTTTTGTCAGACAGGAAACACTAATTCATTGATACATTGGAAATAAATAGTTTTACTAGGGATACCCAATAAGATAATACAACCATCAACTCATGGTTAGGAAATCACAGATTCAAGCAACCTACAGAGAGCACCTATCCACTTTGTTGGCCATTCAATAAACACATAAGAAATAATGAATGATTATTCATAAAAGTAAAATACTTGAAGTCATTCTTGAAATGATAGTTTCTAGGTCAATTATATTCTACGATTTTAGTGCTTGGACGTAACCCAAACAGGACAAGCCACATTAGTGCTCAGGACACGGCGCACAGTAATGCGTTCTTCACAGGCTTCATTGGCATTGTAGAAATTGACAAGGTCATCAATGGCCCTGTCCTCAATCTGCACAATGGTAAATGAAAAAAACAATTATGAATGATGAATATCAAGATAAGAAAACTAATTGGTCAAAAACTTAGACCAACTAGGACATACCTGCGTCAAGTTGAGGGGTTTGGAGCGCATGCGAGTCCAGTTCTCTCTCTGCTTCATTTCATTTGCCATTATATCAGAGAAATTCTGTCGAGAGCCACTTTTGTCAGGGCTGGGCTCTGCATGTGGCGATTGCGGTGACATGGGGGGTGTGCATGGGTTCATTACAGACTCCATTCGTCCCCAAGGAGAGCCCGAACTGTGTGGGCTTTGAGTGAAAGGACCACTAGGTGATCTAAAATAAGATAAAAAATAAAATGAATGCAAAAGATCATTTTAAAACAGACAACATTAGGACACAAATGTGACACACCTTCGAATGTTGATGGGTTTGGATGCCGCACCAACCGTTTGTTTAGATCTATGCAACTGTTCCTGCATTATATCAGCCAGGGAGAGACTAGGAGGAGTTTCTGGAGGAACACTCTCCCGCTGTCCCCAACCTCTAGGTGCAGGCGCCACTGGAATGGGTGTTGAGGAACCTCCACTTTCTTCTAAAGCAAGTTTTTTCCGTTGCTTTTGAGACAATTTGCTGATGCGCTTTTCACTAATGGGCATCATAGGTACCAAGCTGTCAACCAAAATAGCAGTCAAGCAGTGTTCTGTAGATAACTTTTTGCTGTAAAACAAAACAAAAATTCTTACCTCACTTTGGGGCTTCCTCGGACCCCATCACTATAACCAAGTTGAGGAAAATGTTTCTCTGTAATGTTGGGAGCATCTTGTTTCAGTGGACGATTTTGTGTTACGACCTGCTGTACAGCCTGCTGTGGTGACTGAGGAGTGGGTGGATAGGCGTGCAGATGCAATGTTGTTACAGGACTCTCCTGCTTTGGAGGCGAAACAACCAGAACCTCTTCTCGAGCTGTAGCAGCAGCCTACAAGGAAGAAAGAGACATCAATTACAATACAAGTATAGATCACAATAACGAACCAATCAGACCGAAAGAAAGTGTCTTACTTTAAGCCGGGCCTGAATTGTTTTATGAATTTTACTGTTGCTCAGGACCTTGGTCCACTGATTTTGCTTTTCTGCTTTCTCTGTGGCTTCCTTGCTGTCACCAAGAGAAATCTTTTCAAATGATTGGCTCATTTGTGACTCTTCCTTCTCTACTATATCACTCCAATCTAAGGGTTCTGGATCCAAAGATGTGTCTAAATCATCTGAATTTATGGAGCTGACTGAATCATTGCGGAATCGCGATCGGTGCGATTCACTTGTACGTCGTGGCCGCGATTTCTTTTTGGCAAAGCTCTTGGACTTCCTTTGACTTTCCAGCTCATCAAAATTTAATTCTAAAAGATCAAAAGAAGAGGGTATTAGGGTAGACACAGATCTCCTAAGGGTGACACAGCAAGTTGTGACCTGTTTCGTTTCAACCATGAAGATGTTTCACAATAATTTTAGATCTTACCTTCATCCCATAAAATAGTGTTAGAAGCTGCAAGTTCTTTTACAAAGTCTGGGGAAGGAGCATAAGACAGAGGTGTGAGGACTCGACACTCCATTCTTGGATGCATAGTGCAATAATAATCGCGTAAGCCCTCCAAAATAAATGATGGAAGTCCACACAAGGTCCTGCACAAATTAGCAGTAAGTTAACTTGTAGAAAAATTCACACAAAACAGCATGATAAATTCATGGTTTACATTACCCAGCTTCCAACAAAGATGGTAGATTAAGGCAGATAAATTGGTAACAGCAATTGCGCAAGTCAGATGCATTGTAAGTGGCTGCAAGTTCCAAGACCATAGTCACATTTTGTAAGGTCAATAATGAGGCCAAAGCAGCTTCACACCGAGTCTGTACAAAAACCAAATAAGAAATATTTTGGAACGTCAAATGGTTAAGGAATGATATAGTACAGGACAGTAGATTGTGTACCTTAAAGGGATTAATCAATAGCTGGTCAGCTGCAATTAATGAGTATGTGGCAAGTTCAAAATCTACACCACCAATTTTATCCAAGATAGGTGTTTCATCTTTGTAAATGTAATCAAACAATACTGAGAGAATTGATTGATCTAGTGGCATCTCGAGATTTCGAGTCCCTTTACTCTGAAAATAAAAGAAAGAATTGAATAATGAAATTAAAATAAAGCTATGAGGGTTTGTTTATTTTTTTTGTTTAAATAAATAAGTCACCTCAATCCAACCGCCAGCCAACATGTGGTGGAAATACTCAGATCTTGCAACCAGTATACACTTGTGTACATAAAAATTGTGGCCATCCTTAGACTGAATGTGAATATCACTGAACTCTGAAGTTTCTTTCCACTCCATTGGAACAATCTCTGTATTTCTGATGTGAACTTTCTCTTTTCCACCAGTCCAAATTATGTCTCCATCCTGATACCTACAACAGAATTAACATTTTTTTAACAGAGAATATTTTTTTGGAAACATTGAACCAAATATTTTGACTTACCTCATACAATTAAGATGGGTTAATAGTTTTGACAGACCCAATCTTTTAGCAGCTGCCTTTGCTTGCGCTAATATATTTAATGATTCATTGTCAGATTCTGAGATACTCTTCCTGCCACCTTTGTCATCCTCAAACTGCTGAGACAAGCGTCTCTTGGAATTGGGATGCAACGATTTGAGATGCTTCTCTTTCTCGGGGTTTTTAATTTTTTCCAGTGAACTAAAATAAACCCACAACACATGACTAAAAGATCTAAAGGCAACATTATCAGCTGACATAAATAGGTTAAAATAATATGACTCACCAATTTGGTGATGAAGGTTGTGTCAGAGTACACTCGCCAGCATAAATGAAATGCAGTAAATGTTCAAATATGTCAGGGGAAATATCTGAAATCTCAATCACAGGAACAGAACCACCAGCTGTAGGCACTTTGGCTTCTCGGATCATGTGCAAAAGAATATTGCTCTGTCTCGAAACAATGAATTTATGAGCAGGGAAGCGTCTATCTCCAACCTAGAAAATAAAATGAAAAAGTAAGGAAATCATGATTCAATACTGCTGTCACTAGTTCTGAAACAAAGAACTCTTACCTGAAAGATGATGTCATGAACTGTGTCCCATTCATTAGCTTCACATAACAAATTTGAAAGATCCTGTCTCAACCTTTCTCCTTTAAGTGGGAGGTCTGGCACATTATTCAAATGAACAGATGGATGAGTCTGCAAAATATATTCTATTCTATAAAGTGTGCATCTTTTGGTTACACAAAAAAAATTTATCATCTGATGATAATTTACCTGAATCAGGGCAAAATTTCTTCCTTTAGGGTCAGATGTGATTTTGACAGCTCTATGAGCACACTGAAGTCTTTGCAAAGAGACTGGATAACACACATCCGGATCAAGAAATTCTTTAATGGGTCCTCTCTCCATCTGTTTTGTAATCACATGATATTCCCCATCATAATTTGGCACAGCTGAAAATAGGAGCTACATGTTGACTCTGACTACAAGTAAACAACACTATACAAGAATTTGCACAAAATCTAGATCTTACTTCGCCTTCCTTTTAATGGCTTAATGTCATTTGCTTTTTTCTTGCAAGGTTTTACTACACCAGTATATACTTCCCCGTCATTTGTAACTAAAAGCATGACAGATTTGCTGAGTGTCAGATCCACTATTTTTAGCTGCCGGCTAGGCGAGAGAATGCACCTGCAGGCGATGTGACCCATATGGGATGAGAGAAGAAATCCAAAAATTATAATATTATTATATTATAATAAAAAGGATACCTGGTCATATGCAGGTCTTTTTCTTGCCACAAGAAAACGGAACCCTCTTTAGATATGGCTGCAATTTTCAAAGGTTCACCTTTCTCTGACAAATTGCTTGGTTCTAGACCTGAATCAAGGTGACCACCAACAACAGCAACCTGCTCAATTTCTAGGGAATACCTTTATGTGAAGAGAAAGATTGACAAAATGTTATTAATAAGTTTAAGAAAATCATTTAACTTACTGTTTAAAAAAATAATAGAAACAATGCTAACCTCATAGAAAGCTTATTCCTTTGATATTCATGAAATACCCAGATGTGCCGATTGCCTGTTGCAACAACAGTTGCACCATCACTAGCTGCCACATGTGTTATGTCCACATCTTTATAAAACATAGCATGTATCTGCAAAAAACAAAAAGAAGCATTTTCACTTCAAGTTTTGGACAACTTAGTTAAATAGAGGCAAGTTGGGGGGGAAAATCTTACTGGTTTGGGAACAATAATAGTCTTCTCCAGAGACTTTGGATGGCCCAATTGACCTGCATTCAGCCCAAAAGTCAGAATCTCACGACGACTCCACACCACAGAATGGAAGCGACCAGCACAAACACCTAGGGGAGGGGACTTCAGGTCCTCGATGCTTTTCAATGAGAGCCTTTGAGGTTCAAGAAGGTGAGAAGGAGGTGGACTTAAACCCAGCACATGATGAGTATTAAGACCAAATACAAGAATCTGAAAGAAGACCAGCACTATCAAATTTTAGCATTCAAGCACGACACCACAAACAAAAGGCATCAATTAAGAGGACACAAAATTTTTAAAGGCCATACTTAAATCAACAATAAAACTTACTGAGTGACTTTCCATCAACAACAATGTGTGGTCTCTTCCTACTGCAGCGCTTACACAAACTTCAGGCTGGCCAGGAGAAAATTTGGGATCCAAGATAAACTTTTTGGGAATAGTGCCAAGCTGTACTTGCATTGGAGCAAGGACAGACCTCTCAGTACCAAGCCCTAAGCGCCCACCCTGTCCATGACCACAGGTCCACACGCGACCACAGGCTGATACCATAACGGTATGAAATTTCTCCATGTAAACCTGTGAAAACCATAATTTTATAAACATTTTACGTATATAATTTGATAAAAAAAATGAAAATGCGCTTGTCTTTTACCTGGACGATAGATACTGGTCGATCCATTTTACGGAAAAAGTCCAAAATTTCTGGCTGCAGCCTTCCTTGCATGTTCCCAGTGCCCAGATTGAAATTGGTATTGGTTCCCCAAACATACAACTCACACGGTAGATTACTACTGAATGTAACTTGAGGTAAGCGATCTTTCATAGCAAGTTCAATGGGTGACAAGTAGTTGCAATCTCGTATGTTGAGGTCAGCACCCATCTGCAAGTACAAGAATGACAGGAAAAGTTGTTCAAAGAGGCAAGAAAGAAGCAATGTGATTTTGAAAGAATGACGAAAGGTTACCTGTGCAAGTATTACTGCCACATTCAATTGGCCATAAAATATACTTCGGTGAAGAGGTGTATACCCAGATTCTCTGTCTTGAGCATTTAAATCTGACCCACAGCGTTGCACCAACCATTGCGCTAATTCCATTCTTCCAACTGATGCTGCAAGGTGCAAGAGGCACCGTCCTGAACTGTCTACGAGGGACCCAACGTTTCCACACAACAAAGACAGGGATGTTGCAACATCTTTGTCACTGGGCTCCCGCAGAGTTACAATTGCCCCTAAGGAATCTCCATGCTGTAGGCTCACACACTTTTCAGTGCAATCCTTCAAAGAGTCCTTGGCACTCATTTTGACGAGCCTTCGTTAAAAACTATGTAATAGGAACTACTGTTTCAATTAATAGAATCTAGCTTTTCAAGAATGAATGAAAAACTAAAATTAAAATTACATTTACCAAGAGGGTAATTAAGTATAGTTAATAGCTAATTAGGTACTGATTGTGACAAATTGAAAATGGCCCACCCGAGAAAGGGCCAACTAGTCTGAATCAGTGAGCCATGATTGTGGTCCGAGAATCCTGAAATCACACCAGAAAACAATTCCAAGTAGAAAACAGATTTGAGAGGAGCCTGGATTGATCACAGTCATCTGACACAGAGAATTTTAGAAAGGAGTACTATCACTACGGCATCCCACTGTTGCACCACACGATAGTTGATAATAGTGAAAGTATAGCAAAGTCAATCACATACGAACTCCAAATTACTCACTACATCATATGTAATCCTAAAATAAATATCACTCAAATGAGAAACAGCCTGGTGCAACAAAACATGTCACCGAATACCCTAAGTACTGAATGCAGCAGTTCCCTTGTGCTTGTCACAACCTCCTTTCAGAGGGGCAAGGAGTGAAATGCTGCAGGAGCAAGATGGTACCCTTTCAAAAATGCACACCTACTGACAGTTCATTCTGGCCTAGCAACTGATGATTGAAAATAAAGATCGCATCCAAGATAATACTCTCAAAGTGTTCTGTAGTCACAGGGTATATACATACCTTCGTTACTGACGAGACCATTCAATCAAAATCAAAGCAAAGAAAAAGGAAGAAAAAGAAGGCATTTTCGTCATCTTCGGAACATAAACTGCTGGGAACTAAAATGAACAATAAATTTTGACAAAGTTCCAAATATTCCAAACGAAGCAGCTTAGCAAGCAGACAGCCGACTACACAGGGGCAGGGAGGGGAAGGAGGTGTCTGACACGGCATACCGTTATTGGCAGTTTTGCAAAGCCTTTATTCACAGAACCTGGAACTTTATTTGCAGAACACCGGTAGTGTGGTAGTGGGGGGTATAGACAAACACCTCACATGACCGGCCGGCGGGGTTGTCAAAATTTGGTTTATTTGGAAGTCATATTCCTGTTTCTGATTTCTTTTGAGGCGAGGGTTTGATAAATGAGGGTCACGAAAAACTCAACTGCAAAGATTGTGAAACATGTTGCATATTTATATATGGCATAGTTCAGAAACCAAGTCAATGAGAGTCACAGATATTATTTTTTCTTTCACAAATTTTAAGAAAGTATCAATTGATTACTACAATTAACAATTTTTATTTACTTCTTCTATCCTTCTTCTTCTTTTTCTTCTGAGGCTTCTGATCACTATCATTTAGCCCATCATCCTCCTGCTGAGTGTCACTTGGTCTTTTTTCTCCACTGTGAAAGATAAAATTCTCCGTTAAAATTAGATTATGGCCGCTTATAAAATAAGGACATGCTATGTCATCACACTTACCTCTTCACAGAAATAATATTTTTGCTAGCTCCTTTGAGTGCTTGGCCCCAATCCTGTTCAGAGCCCTTGATGACATACTGGCTCAAATTCTCCTTCTTTAGCCTCTCCAACTCTGCTTTTTGTTTTATTTTTAATTCCTATTTGGCAAAAAAAAATCACATTTAATTTTTTTTAGTTTATGAGGCATGTGCATGCACATCCCAAGGTACTTTCTTGTCAATTTACCTTTGCTGCTTCCTCCAATTCATCAGTTAAACTCTGACCACTGTGAAGTGCAGGATTGCTGTTGGAAGATTCCTTTGGACCTCCCATAGATGCTTCTACCGCCTTGGTAGTGACATCATTCAAGATACCAACTGACTTTCTCACAGTTCTATTAAATAAACCAAGGACTTGGCTGGATGCAAGCTCCAGATCTCCTGATACTTCATCAACTGTGCGATGCTGAAGCCCAAGGCCCAGAAGAACAGCCTGCAAATTTCCATAACATTAGAAGCAGCTTATAATCACATAAAAACATTTCAGACCAAAATACTGCTTACTGCTTGAACTGCTGAAAGACTCATGTCTCCCAAATGGTTCAGGAAGTAAAATCTTGCAAGAGGTGGTAGAAGATCCATAATAAGATGATAATCCACTAATTGATTGGTGTACATTTCCAACCTCTTCAAATCATACTTTGTCAGAAACACTTCTAATTCTTCTGAAGATATTACTGGGGAAAAAATAGAACAATGATAATGATAACCAGTTTCACACGGGTCAAGAATAGTATACACTGAACTTACATTTCTTTGACACATTAACTGCTTTGTTTTGAAGAAGACCCAGACCCAATGCTGGAGTGAAATTACGGAACTGATAACCTAATAAATTAACAAATCGACGGCGGAAGTCAACATAAAATTCCCTGAGCCATTCAGAACCACCCCTGTTAACTCCATATTCTTTGACACTTTCATCAGCTCCAAGCAGAGAGAGCATAATACAGGAGTGCTCGCCCGTCAGGTCGTTTGTCGTCTGCCTGTATAATACAGAAACATCTTAAAAAGATTTCAAACAAAGCTATTTTTTTTAAATACATAAAATGTACTTGAAATGTACCTGAGGTAAACTGGAACAAATCCTGCTTTTTTCCAGAACTTAAGCAATGGTAATGTGAGTCCAAAAGATACTCCAATATATGACAACTTTTCTGGGCGTCTTTCTGTCAATTTCAATAACAGTGGTGGCAGAGATTTTCGAGGTTCTATGGACTCTTCTAAAAGTCCTAAGTCCTCTGCAGGTGCAGAAGAGATTTCCTGTTCGACCTGAGCATCCTCATCAAGACAGGGCATCGACCCTTCATAGTACCGCTTGAGGAGGTCAAGAGCACGAGCACCATAGCCCATCTATGAACAAAAAGAATGTGTGATATTATCAGGTTCAAATTAAGAACTTATTTTATTGAGAGTATACAAATTTTTTTTACCCCTTGGTAGTCCGGGTGGGTGGCAATTCGAACAATACGAGCACCAGATAACATCGGAAAATCATGGTCCTGGAACTGTTGTGCCACAGTCCAAGGAATCAGATCACCAGATGCTCTCTTCCCTCTGGACAGACCATCAGTGGTGCTTTCTTTGGATACCTGACCTTCAAGGCAGACCTGGAAGGGCAAAGTGTTAGGAAGAACTAAAATAAAAAATAGAGGCAAGACAAGTTGAAGGAATAGACAAAAAATCCTCACCTGAATCACAACTAACACTTCTGGTAAAGATTTTGCATTAGGATCAACAGGTCCCAGAAGGCAAAATAGATGGTGAGCAGGAGCATCTGACATCATTTGAAGATCATTAGGACTATTCTGAAAGTTGAATAAAATTATGTTGATTTTTATCAGAGAATCCAAAATTGAGAGTAGTCAAGGTCACCACTTAAAATGATACTTATACCACTTACCTTGTAATGTGATGCCACAAACAAAGCCACTATTCTTTGTAGAAAAGCCTCTGATGCTTTATGGTAACAAAACAATGTGTCCCTAAAATAATGTTCATAAATGGATGTAAATTATCAGTTCAGCATCAGGTCACAGGAAACCAATCGAGAGATTTTCTTTTAATTGTAAAAACAAACCAACCTATTAATGTAGTACAGTTCACAGGACTCAGGAGGAGGACAACCTGAGAGAATAGGTTCAACAGCTGTTGCATCTAAACAGAGGAGGTCTGTAAGCCATTTTTCTACAGCATCTCCAGGCGAGTACCGGATTGACTCATTCAGAGTCACTTCTGCTAAGGATCGTCCTGTAGCTGCAGACTGGTCCTTCCCTTGGCCAGCAACAGAACCTGTGGGCGCTGCTTGCACCCTCAGCTGTTGGAGCAACTTTAAGGACAGTGATCGACCAGTGCCTTCATACCTGCAACAAAATCCATGTTATGAATGAGCTTTCAAGAAGGTGCCAAAAAAATCAGCAATACTCATCAAGAAAAGTCTTACCCATTGATAGTTGAGGCCAAAAATACAAGGTAAGATCCCAACATAGACTTGACAAAGGGCAACGGAATAGCAGCTGCTTCATCTATAACAAGTAGTTCACACTGTCCAAGCCTCTGGTGGTCTGTTGGGTGCAGGTACTGAATGGTTTGACGATGGTCACGGAATACATTCACGCGGACCAAAGCTTTGTTAAATTCTGGGTTTGTGGAACGTACAAGACTGTAATCAAGATGCTCTTGGTACTCCAAAGCATCAAACCCTTTGAAAATGAATTCAAAAAATGTTTTTAAATTCTCTGGGCTTGGTCCAGTGACAAAAATATTAGAATATCCAAATGCAACAGCTGCAGCAACTGAAAGTCCCAGTGCTGCAGATTTTCCTCTGCCTCTTGCTGCAGTCAAAGATACCGTTGACCTCAAAGTTTTTTCTGATATTGCTTCAACAAATTTAAGAAGTGCTTTGGCCTGGGTAAAGAAAAGAAAATTTGGTAAGACAAAGCAAAAGTAAAGTAAAACTAGCCAGTAACAATGCTTACCTGATCTACAGTCTTACAGCAGTTCACCAGAACACCTATAGGTTGTGTATCTCTTAAGCTTTCTTTTAAGTCAGCAAGTTCTGCGTTGTGAGGTTCGATCTCTGACTTGGAAACAGGCTTAACGTCCAATAGATGCGATGACAGTGGCAGCACTGTGAGCTCATCATCCACAACCAAGCAGCGAGAACAAGAAGCCAATGAAAGCAAAAACCTTTAAAATATGAAATTGGAGTTGAGATTGGGCAGATCAAGTATAAGTCAAGCAAATAACCAAGCAGATAATATTTAACAAACCTCTCATTAAATCGGCAAACAACATCTGAGTGAGCCTCAGTGCGAAATCTTTCATGAACATCCATGCTCATTGCATAGAGTTGACGGAGAGAAGACACAGATTGTAATAAAAGAACAATGACGCCACCCCCCTCCACTGTTTCAATGGTCCTTGCCAATAAGTTGGGTGTCAAAGCTTCAAAGTCCTACAATATTACAAAACAAATAAAGTATTACAGTAATTTTAACGTGTTCCAAGCGAGAGGGATCAATGATTCATTTTTTCCAAAACTTGCCTGAAGAACACACATCCCAAAAGTATTACCAAGGATCTTGTGGGTCTCTGAATAGTAACAGTATCTAATATTTGTGGATGCAACAAATAGTTCAAATGGATCATCTTCATTCACGTTCAACATGCCCGCTTTAACTTTCCGCTGAAGACTTTTCATTTTCTTCTTTCGATGACTGAAATGTAAAGCAACAATAGAATGCACTGTGATCGAACCACTATAGTTGCATACACCGATTTCTTTGCTGGCAGTACCTGGTGAAGCCTAGTTCTTTCTTGTAACACCAGAGCACGGACGGTCGGGCCCGCACCGCTGCTTTGGATAACATATGATGCAGAATGACGACCTGTTTGAGCGACAGTTAAAATTATTTGTCGGCACATACTCAAATATCTTGACGCTTGAAAAATATATGCCACAGAAACAGGTTGTGGCGACATATTCCAAGTGACCCATGATGACTGCGTTAAAGTATTCAAGGAAAAATAGCTTAAGGACAGGAAGAAACTGCCCACAACAACAAATTTAGCAACAAAGTTTGAAGGTTATTTTGTGTTTACATCCTCTTTACCTGGTCTTTGCCCTTGTCGCCCACCACGACGAACATTGTCCTGTGTCCGAGGGCCACGCCATTCTCAATCAGGACCCGGAGGCGGTTGTCTATTTTCTTTCGAACCATTGTGGTTCCGCCAATTTAAATTTCGAGCAAAAGAGTCATACACGCACACGTGAGGAAAGTGGCCTAGCCGCTACGCCGACGACGCCGCGCTCTCGCATCATCAATTTCCCATAGAGGTGTATGAGAAATTCAGACGTCGTTATCCAGCCGCGGAAAGCCCACCAGTTTCGAACCGGTGCGCGGCCAGACACTCTACGTCCAAAATCTTGTGAATTTTCCAAGTTTCGGAGATGATTTGAGTGTTAATTTCAGCCTTTGGTGGTGCTCGCCACCTCTTTGGTAAAGCTTCTTACAGTAACTTACTAGTAAGGTCTGGAAGGGAATAAGAGGGGCCAAGGTTTGTTCGTGGTTTGCATAGCAAAGCACTTTATAATATCACAAAATTTTTAATAACTGTACAAGTATTAGTGACACTTTTTTTTCAAGGCAGTGGCATTCCAGTCATGGTTTGATGGTGGTGATGGTGATGTTGGTGGTGGTGCTGCTGCTATCTGCGGCCCTCCTCCGCCCCCGCCGCCCCCGCCGCCCCTGTTCGGTCGGGTGCGGCCCCCGCCGCCCCGTGGCCCTCCACTCGGCCACCACCTGCTCCAGCGTCCTGCCCCGCGTCTCCGGGATGCAGAAGGCGGCGAAGAAGGCCGTGATGATGCCCACCACGCCGAAGGACCAGTACATGTACTGCACGCCCAGGTTGTCGCTCACCACCTGAGACCGGGAAGTGAAACGAGTCAGACATGCGGCCGCCACACACGAACAAAAATTTGATTAGCGAGCCTTCAAACCAGCCAAATCTTTCACCAGGACCAAGCAGAGCGTCGTCGTCGCCCCCCTCGGTCGGGGACTTTACAGCCTGCGAGGTAGGCCACCATTCCGGCCCGCAGCACACCCGTGTCGAGACGGTGGCCTACCTTGCCCCTGTCGCCGTCGCAGGCGCAAGGTAGGCTGCCGTCTGCACTGGGGAGTGTCACAGCACTGATTGGTGGCCTACCCCGCAGGCGCAAAGGCCTCCAAGTCCGGTCCAGATCCGGTCTCTCGTTTGCAGCGTTCCTGGGTCGGCCTAACTTTGCCGACACGAACAGAGACGCGCGATGCAGGAAAACCGAGCAGTGTTCTTCGCCCTGTCTCTCTCGCACCGCTACGGTACGCACCGCGAGTGCGAGAGAGACAGCGACTCACGTTGTAGATCTTGGAGACCAGGAAGGTGAAGAGCGTGAGGGACACGTTGACGCCGGAGACGGCGAGCCCCTTGACGCTCGTGGGGAACACCTCGCCGGGGAGGATGTCGGGCACGGGGCCCATGCCCAGCGCGTAGGCCACGGCGTACACCATGAGCCCCAGCAGGGGCACCCACGTCAGCCCCAGCGCCTCGCCGCTGGCCGCCGCCGCGTCGCCCCCGGACGCCGCGTTGCTGCTGTTGGTGCCGTTGCTACCCCCCGCGCCGCCTGAACGAGAAAAGTGCCTCAATCAACTCGTCTTTCTGGGAGGCCACCCGCCGTCTCACGAGCCACTTCGAAGACCTATTTCGCCGCTCTCTCTCTCTCTCTCGCACCCCTAAGAAACGCCGCATGGGTGCGAGAGAGACAGAGAGCGACGAGGTGGTCGTCAGTCCGGAGAACGTGGGCCAAAACTAGACGCGTTTTAAGCTAAACATGACTCGAACCGAACGTGTGACCCCACCGATGGATTCCTCGTTCGGAGAGCTATCCATTGGTGGGGTCACACGTTCGGCTCGAGTCCCATTTAGCGACTCTGGAGCTCAAAACGCGTCCGGGATTTTGGCCGCCTCCACCGGTCTTCAGGCTCACCGTCGAGGAACTGGTAGTAGATGCCGTTGGAGACCATGCTGGCGGCCACCACGATGGACGACATGATGAGCAGCGGCCGGCGGCCCAGGCGGTCCATGAGCACGAGCGGCCCGAAGGAGGCGAGGAAGAGCACGGCGCCGATGAGCACGGGGCCGAGCGTCTCCAGGTTCTTGGGCAGCGTGGTGGACGTGTAGGCGATGATGGCCGACAGCCCGGACAGCCTCTGCAGCGCGCCGATGACCACGGCGATGGCCAGGGCCTTGCGCGCGCCCTTCGTGCCCACCATGCTCCAGCAGCCGCACTGCGTGTCGCTGCCCAGGGCCAGGTCGGCGCGCAGGGCCTCCTCCAGGGGCGCCAGTTCGTCGGCGACCTGGAGGCAGGAGCAGCGTCAGTCCGCCCCCTCCACGATCACGGCGAGGTTCACTACACAGTGGGCCAGAGGACCGGCGGTGGCGGCCTAAATCCCGGACGCGTTTTGAGCTCCAGCTCCAGAGTCGCTAAAAGGAACCTGAACCGAACGTGTGACCCCACCAATGGATTGCTCTCCGAACGGGGAATCTATTGGTGGGGTCACACGCGCAGTTCGAGTCCCATTTAGCGACTCTGGAGCTCAAAACGCGTCTAGCGTTTCGGCCGCCTCCACCGGTCTTCTGGCCCACTATTAAACTTTTCAGTTTACTCACGTCTTCCCTGCCGCGCAGCCGCTGCAGCGCCTGCTTGGCGAGGTCGGGCCGGCCGCGCATCAGCAGGTAGTAGGGGCTCTCGGGCATGGGCGCGAAGCACACCACGAACAGCACCGTCACGGCCGCGCCGCACGCCGCCAGCGTCGTGTAGTCGCCCACGGCCAGGTAGCCGATCACGTCCGCCACCAGGATGCCGAGGAAGAGCATGGCCTGCGTGAGCGAGGACGCGCTGCCGCGGAAGCCGGGGAGGCGATCTCGCCCCAGTACATGGTGTTGACGGTGAACACCATGCCGCCGCCCATGCCGGCCAGCAGGCGGCCGACGTACAGCCACTGCAGGGTTGGCAAGGTCAACACAAAAACGGTTCGCGTCTCTAGCTTCAGAGAAAACGGACTCGAATCGAGCTTGTGACCCCACCAATTGATTCCTCGTTCGGAGAGCAATCCATTGGTGGGGTCACACGTCCGGTTCGAGTCCCATTTAGCGACTCTGGAGCTCAAAACGCGTCCGGGATTTTGACCGCACCCACTGTGCGATTGCCACTCACCCACACGGACGTGGCGAAGATGACCATGGCCCAGGAGGCCAGGAAGAAGGCCGCCGAGGCCAGCAGGACCCTCCGGCGGCCCACCCGGTTGGCGGCCAGCCCGGCGGGGATGGCGACCACGAGCGAGCCGATGTCCACCAGGGACACGATCCACGAGGACTCCTCCGAGGACACCTGCCACGGCCATGAGTCGGCCTCGAGGACGGGCAGCGCCGCCGAGGCCCAGCCGTACACGAAACCGATCACCACCTCGGAGATGCTCGCTGCGGGCAGGCAGGGCAAGTCCCATTAGCCTCAGCGCCCTCCGCACCACCCTTTGCCATGTCTACGTTCGGTCCTTGGTCAACGTTTGGGCTACCCCGAGGGCTACCCCCACTCCCCGTTCGGAGAGATGTCCATGGGTGGGGTCATACGTTTGGTTCGAGTCCCATTTAGCGACTCTGGAGCTCAAAACGCGTCTAGAGTTTTGGCCGCGTCAACCGGTCTTCTGGCCCACTGTGCGTCGAGTTCCCTGTTCAGGCTCAAGCCCAGACAAGGCAAACAAAGCCGTGATGGATCCGAGAAGATCGCTTTCCACGAGTCGTCGATGCCACGCCACGCCAAGTCAAGCCACGCCGCCCACGCCACGCCATGCCACGCGGTGCAAGTCAATGAGCTCACAGAGTCGCATAAGAGAGATTACGAGGATCAGCCCGCCGTGCTCAGACCAAGGCCCAGACGAGCCAGAGGGGCAGAGGGCCGCGCGGAGGGGGAGGGAGAGAGAGCGAAGACGAGATAAGCGGTCGATTTCCCGACGTTTAATCTACACTTGGAGAGCGGCAAGTGGATAAAAGGCCCTTAAGTGGATTCCGGAGTGAATTGCACATTGTCGGCGTTGTGTAGGTGCAGACAGTTGCAATTACAAGAGGCGAGCAGTGCTTCGCGAACCGCCAAAGCGACGAGATTCGTGTGAAGGATTACAGCAGCGTCGTCGGTGTTATCTTGTGCATTGGCCCCCCCACGTTGACAGTGTACGAGGAACGGAGCACATTCCTAGCGTGTGTTGGTTGATCTAGAGCAACCCTTTCGGCTCTGGTGCATCATGGGAGTTTTTGCCTACTCGATTGCCCTCCGAACGAGGAATCCATTGGTGGGGTCACACGTTCGGTTCGAGTCCTGCTTAGCGACTCTGGAGCTCAAAACGCGTCTTGAGTTTTGTCCGCCTCCACCGGTCTTTTGGCCCACTGTGCGTCCGCGTCGAGCGCCGTCGGGGTAGGCAACCCTTCGCGCGCGTCCAGCGCCAGGCTGCGCCAGGCCGGTGGGATTTCCCCGCAGAGAGGCAGAATGGCGCCAATACCGGCCGATGCGCAGTAATGTGACGCGGCTTGGCGGCCGCCGCGGCATTCTGGTTTCTGCTGTTGTTGTTGTTCTCTGCGGGGTTCTGTTACCGGCGCCGCCGGAGCGCCGGCAGTTGTTGTTGTTGTCTGAGGCGCCCTTAGCGGCGGCGGCCTCCCCCGCGCTGCGTGCCGCGGTGCCGCGTCTCTTGAAATAGTTCCTCGCTCTTTACCGCCCCTTCCCCGCCCCCTGGGCCTGGGCCCCTCCCTCCGCGTGGCCGAGCACCGCGACTCCCTCCCTGTTTACACCGCATGCGGGCCGCTGCATGGCGTGGTGGTCGAGGCCGAGCTCGCCGTGCCCTGGAAGGCGGTCCGGCGGTCCGTGGCCTCGGACTTGGCCGCGGACTCCTCGACGGCGAGGTCGCCGACCCCACTCACTCACCGGCGAAGGCGGCGAAGTACTCCTGGGGCCAGCATCCCTGGCGCTGCTCGCCGTCGGCGTCCTTCTTCCCGGACGGCCGGCGGGCCGCGATGACCCTCTGCGACGACATCCTGGCCGACTCGTGTCACCCCGTCACTGCGTGTCACTGCGTGCGTCACTGCGTGTCACTCTGTCCTTTGCTGCATGTTCGGAGTGGCGGCCCGTGGCCGGCGGGCTGACGGCGCACTTTGCACCCCGGTGCCCTACGGTGCCCCGACGTCGCGCTGGGCGTGCTTCGTGCTGAGCGCTGCCAGGCTGCCTGCGACAGGCCTGCGATGTCTCGTCGCGTCGGTCGCGCGGTCGCCTCTCGGTGGAGCGGCGGGAGCGGCACGCGGTGGGGCCGGCGCGGCGTGACCAAAGACGACGATTGTCGGCGAAGGAGTGATCCGATCCGATCCCCGTCGAGAGACTGCGTGTGGCGCCCGGCCGCCTGCCGCCCCGCCGGGCCCGCCGCACACCGCGGCCGCGTGGTTCACCTTTGTCGCGACGTGTTTCGGGACAGACCTTTCGCGCCTCTCCCGTCACAACATTGTGCGGGTTCGCCGAGAGGCCGAGAGCGAGTGCTCCCCCCCTCTTCTCTCTCGGGCAAGGGGCACAGGATAGGCAACCCAGCCTGCACGTCAGTGCAGCAGCCCAACATCGCCCAAGATTCTTCCAGCGAGACTCAAGAAACTAGAGTCAGTCACTCTGAGTCTCTCCAGAGGTAGAATGTAGATTTTCGCGTTCTGCTACGTGTCCGGAGGAATCCGCGAAGGTATTTGGCTTCCAAGGGGAATAAACACGAACATACACACATGTAGGTGCAAGCAGGTTTTTAATTATACTGATAAGTAATCAAGCAGGCGGACAGTATTTTGAATAACAAACACAGTTCATCTAGGGGAATACACTCGCACCGGGAGTTCACAAAAGCTACATTTTGGAAGATTACGGCAATAACAAAAAGCAAATACATTCCATTTGGTATTCCCACCACCCACACGTCCTCATAGAACTATTAATGCATGGGAGCTGTTAAAGTAAAATAAAAAGGAACCACCCAAGAAGCAGTTTCATAATCCCTATAGTAATTAAGAACACACAAGAAATTTTATCTGCTATTGTAGAACAAGACTTACACTATCAAACAGTCTTGTGTGGTTTGAAAGATGCAAGAAGAGTTCAGAGAAGCACCTTATGAGATCCTCGCCCGAAATAATGGGTTTTAAAAGGTGGGCTCTATAAATGGCTCTACTGTAACTACAATTAAAATTATCATAAAATATTAAGCAATAACATAAGCCATAAATCACACAGTAAATGCATGTCTCCTCGAATTCAGATTATTATTGATGAGGACACAGCCAATAGATAAAAGTCGCATAACACAAATTGATTCACTAGCACGCCTTTCCGTAAGCATATCAGATAATTGCTGAGAGGAGTTCTTGTGACTCAAGAATGAGAGTTTCTACTACCACAGCAGCACACGGGTACACAAAAGGCAAAATATTCTGAAGTGAGGCAAAACAAATAATGACCAACAAAGCACCTATCCAAAATGCCACCAATGACAATAAATAATTAAAAATAAAAATTAAATGCTACAGATCAAGGCTACAATAGAAAATGATTTCTTTGCACAATGAGGTTCATTGACTGTGAGTTTGATTGTAAAACACTGATAATAATCATAAAATTAAATTAATAGCAGGGGTAAAACACATAAGACTCCTACACAAAAATGTAACTATCACAAAATATCAATGTTTCAAGGAGCATTGTGTGTAACTTTCACAATCTGAATAAAACAACATGCTGAGCATGTGTCTAGCGGACAACAGCAAATGAGAGGCTCCCCTCATAAAAATACATAGATGCGAATTCATCAAGAAATAAGAAAAGAAGTCTGCACAGCTAGCTTCAGCCAAACTTTGAGTTGAGCATGAAGATTCATCCAGAAAAGTATCAAAAGAATTGATTGAAGTGCTATTTCACATTATTAAAATTGACTACTATGGAACATTGCAAGCAAAAGACACATTTTAGGTTTACATACTTAAGATAGCATAATTGAGATTAAGTTAACTATTAGTAAAAAAAATCAACAATAACCAGTCTCATATCATAATATGATAGTGGATGCATTAGATGGCTCCTTCCTTTCGCTCACAATGATTCCGGTTGCCTGAACGGAACACCTGTGTACGAATTATTCAAAAACAGGCTCGGTATTAATCCATTTGAATCACAGAATAACTCATGACAGTCCTTCTTGGTCAAAGTTTGGGCCTAAATGAGAATTAAAAGATTTAACACACATAAAAACAAATCAATTTGTTCCATTTGACAACAGTCACCTGCCTCAGAAGGAGGCAGATTAAGTAAATAAACTATTGAAAAACGCAATAATTTTCTTCTCCACTTGAACAATAATAATAAATGACATAAAAATTTTACTAATGTTAAAAATTTGCACAATATTTATGCAAAAGTATTAAATGGTGAAGTGAGTTATGTACACATATGAACAGTAAATGGGCATATTTCAACAACTTAGAGTACCAGATACCACATTACACATAGCCAAATTTAAAAAATATATTTTTTCTTGAAAAGTAAGCAATAAATGCTCGTAACTTGAAATACAAAATGGTTAGTTTAAAGTGCTACCACAATCATTGCTAAATACCAGCACAGTGCACTCTTCTATTGAAGTCAATAGGACAAACAGCTCATCCATTATTTTAAAATATTAAATAAAGCCGATTCATCAAAGGGAAACTCATGTGTGTCACCAACAAATTTTAATAAAACACATGAGTAAAACTGTCCATGACAAAGAATCTGTGAGGCAATACACTGCTATTTTAAAGGAGGTTACTCCTTAAGGGAGCTTTTAGTCATGTGCTGTTGAGGATATTAATGTGCAACACTAATTAATACTCATCTCATCGCTGAATGGATTACTGTTGATGAGATGATGTGGCAACATCAAAATCCTTGTGTGTCTGAGAAGTCATGTAATAGTGAATTTTTTCATTACAGGTTTTCTTTTTCTTCTTTCCAAAAATCTTGCGACAAGTTTGGTAGAGAGAGGCATTAGGTCGCTTCCGTCGCCGCCAGGCAACTCTGTCTGCAATAGTTTCATCGCCATCAGTGCTCCTTCCCCCCCGCTTTGCATTAACAGCTCCAATGACCTCATTCAAGCGTTTCCTAGAGGGCGGTATAGGTTCTCGAGAGGTTGATGGCGGCAGCGATAGTCATCTAACAAATGTAGATTTGTGAGAGCTTCGTGTGGATGTTCGACTGCTGCAACACACATCAGGAAGATGTCAGTAATGCTAACAGTAGAAGCCAAGAAAAAATGGGGTTTGTCATTCAAAGGAGAAATGAGATGGTCACAGCAAAAACATAAAAATTAGCAGGCAAGGGCTTCTTAAATACACTGCCAAGAACCAATTTACAACCTGTTAGGAACTTGGGTATAGACGTGTTATTTTAACTTGCCAATTGTTCACAAATGGTTAGAATCGTATTGCAAGGGGATCAGGTTTGACACAGGGAGGGTTTGGGATAGAAAGGCTAATTAAAGAGCCTCCACGGCTTTTCCCAAGAGGCACTTCCCCTTAAAGGAACATCAGGAAGGGAAATGAAAGCAAAATAAAGGTGCAAGCATAAAATATATTTACATCAGATAGGGAAAGATGAAGAGGAGTGCCAGGCTAGGAGAAATCACAGTTGGTATCAATAGTATATAGACATCAGTCTTCGTCCAGGCATTTTGACAAAATAAATTGCTTACAAAACTTATCAACCAATAAACTCTAGACTATAATAGAATACAAAAAGAGTAATATGTTACTGATGAAGATTGTCCTGTTAAAGTTTGTTTCTTTTTTTTTCAAAAGAAAAAATATGCGTATAAAAATAAATAACCAAATTCTAAGAGGTTGAGATTTACCAAAAATTCATGAATTACGGTAATACTGTAGTCTTCACATCCTATGTCATGCTTTATGTCCATCTTATAAATGTATAAAAATAGCAGTCTACAAAATAAGAACTTCAAGGATCTCTATTATTAGATTCAAAACTCTTCAATCACTATCAAAAGTTTCAAGACGGCAACCACATAAAATTACCGCTGAAAAATGGTAGAAAGTTACTCAGTGCAATTCATTTGACACAGAATATAAAAAGAAAAGAAAAAAATGGGCAGTACGGACCAATCACTTTGAGGTAAAGCCTAGCCCTAAGAAAACTTATATTCTAAGTTTACCTAGTTCACACAATAGGATGTACTTATATTCCAACGTATAAAACGTTAACACACACAAAAAATAAAATAAATATAGAACAACTGTAAAATTTCACATCCAAAATGCAAAAAGAGCGAAATACTCCAAAGCAGCAGACAGAAACATTTCATCCAATTATTTGTCAGGTACTGCAGTTAATCATCAATTGCAGAGTTCTCTCATATCCCTGGAGTTTTCAGGCTGTGCAAAGCAAACAAAATTGTGAAGTTAGAATTTGAGAGGTTCTATGTAGTTTGTTTTAAGATAATGAAATGAAAATTTTCAAAAGTTAAAACTAGTTTGATGCTTTGTATATGTATGCTGGAGCACATACATGCATATGTGAAACAAATAAGGCAAGCTGACTAGTGAAATGCATGCAGATAACTAATGAGACAAGTGAAAAACTAATGCACACAGGCATATTAGTTTAGACCAATTATCTACTAACTTATGAGGTAAGAGCCCAATATTACTCAATTAATTAAGTGGTTTTAAAAAATGCTTGCTCAAATTTCATTAACAGGAGTCTCCAGGTCGGCCGCCGGCCGTGCCTCGGCGCGGGGAGCCGATGCAGACCCAAATGAAAATCGCGATTTCTCGAAAACCGCTTGGCCAAAAAATTTCAAACTTGGTAGAGAGACTGGTAATAGACCAGGCCCGCCCCCGGTACGGTCAAATCCGGCCCGACATTGCCTGTTTGCCTACTGGCGTGATCGGCTCGAAAAACGGAGACCGCCGTATCTCGGCTCCTGGGCACGATATCGAAAATCGGCCAACGTACGCGCGTAGTCCTACTCGTTGCCAAACGCCTCTCCAAATTTCAAGTCAAAATCTTGAACGGTGTGGCCGTAATTTGGGAAACGCCGAGACGAAAAACGCGACTTTTCGGCGACTGGCGTGGCGAAGGCAGGCTGGAGGCAGGCAAAGAGGCCTGATCAAGGGACCGGCCCCCAAAGTGCCCCCTCCGCACCTCCCCCGCCCCGCCCGCCCTGCACTGCACTGCCAGACTGCCATTGTAATGCGCCCGGCCGTCTGGGGCTCGCGCCTGCCTGGCTGCCGGGGTGCATCCACGCTACCTGCTCTAGCATTGTCTCCGTCGCACTTGCAGTGACAGACGGCACAGACGAAGAAAGTAGCTGTCGACGTCTGGGATGGCTATGCGGACGCCACCTTTGGCTCCGGCGAGGAGGCGCGGTGCGGTCCCAGCCGATTCCGAGCCAGCCGGCGGCAAGGCAGAAAAGTTCATCTGAACCTGGCTCAAAATGACACGTTTTTCAACATTGGTACCAATATGCGTTTCGAAGCGCGCTGATCAATTCTATACCAAAGAAAATTGTTCAGTGATTTATTGTCAAAATTGTCCTAGCAATTTCTCGTTTACACCCAACTTCCTAGTTTTTTGAGCTGATTCCGCCACCATCCGTAAAATATCAACTTTCCGAAAATTTCAAAATTTTACATCCACTCCTAGTCTCTTTTGTTTGGCGGCGGCAATATACCTGCTCGAGGGTCGGAGCCAGGCACGTGGCCCCGCCTGCCCATCCCAACCCAGCCCCATTCACGTCAAACAAAAGAGACTAGGAGCGGATGTAAAATTTTGAAATTTTCGGAAAGTTGATATTTTACGGATGGTGGCGGAATCAGTTCAAAAAACTAGGAAGTTGGGTGTAAACGAGAGATTGCTAGGACAATTTTGACAATAAATCACTGAACAATTTTCATGGGTACAGAATTGATCAGCGCGCTTCGAAACGCATATTGGTACCAATGTTGAAAAACGTGTCATTTTGAGCCAGGTTCAGATGAACTTTTCTGCCTTGCCGCCGGCTGGCTCGGGATCGGCTGGGACCGCACCGCGCCTCCTCGCCGGAGCCAAAGGTGGCGTCCGCATAGCCATCCCAGACGTCGACAGCTACTTTCTTCGTCTGTGCCGTCTGTCACTGCAAGTGCGACGGAGACAATGCTAGAGCAGGTAGCGTGGATGCACCCCGGCAGCCAGGCAGGCGCGAGCCCCAGACGGCCGGGCGCATTACAATGGCAGTCTGGCAGTGCAGTGCAGGGCGGGCGGGGCGGGGGAGGTGCGGAGGGGGCACTTTGGGGGCCGGTCCCTTGATCAGGCCTCTTTGCCTGCCTCCAGCCTGCCTTCGCCACGCCAGTCGCCGAAAAGTCGCGTTTTTCGTCTCGGCGTTTCCCAAATTACGGCCACACCGTTCAAGATTTTGACTTGAAATTTGGAGAGGCGTTTGGCAACGAGTAGGACTACGCGCGTACGTTGGCCGCTTTTCGATATCGTGCCCAGGAGCCGAGATACGGCGGTCTCCGTTTTTCGAGCCGATCACGCCAGTAGGCAAACAGGCAATGTCGGGCCGGATTTGACCGTACCGGGGGCGGGCCTGGTCTATTACCAGTCTCTCTACCAAGTTTGAAATTTTTTGGCCAAGCGGTTTTCGAGAAATCGCGATTTTCATTTGGGTCTGCATCGGCTCCCCGCGCCGAGGCACGGCCGGCGGCCGACCTGGAGACTCCTGTTAAAATGTTAGAACACAACAAAATTAAGAAAGGAGGCACTAACAACTAGTAGAGTCACTTACTGACGAAGAGCACGGAACCGTGTCAGTTTATCAGAGCCCAAGAGGGTGGACTGAGTTGGATGACCAACAAGATTTGATGCTGATGAAAGAGAACTTGCACAACGAGATGTAGGAGAGGACTGAGACCGAATTGAATGCATTGAGAGAGACTGACCCACAACGCTCCTGTTTGCGTTAAGTGGTCGTGAAGTCCCATACAAGGAGTTCAAAGGTAAAGCTCTGAAGGAAAGATGACAGAGGAGCATAAGACATTACGAGAGTTTGCACAAACAGACCAAACTATACAACGATTACACTCAAATGAACATTCCATGCTTTGAATCACACAGATTTGAGAAACCTTTAAGACGAAATGGATGTGTCAGTAGACTCATTTTCAAGATAAGATAAGATCTTTTTGAATGTGAACTTAATTAAGAAACACATAAGACATAGGTGTTTATGTGTCTGAAAGTTTATCTTAACCATGAATAGAATAAAACCGAGTTCCAAACAAGAACAGTAAATAGATTTCAAGGATACTGAGAAAAAGTATGACACACAGACATACACACATGCAATATTTCAAATGTGAAAAGAATGACCCACCTTTTAACTGGACTTGCTAATGTTCGAGTTGTTCGCTTCAATCCACCACATGATGATCCAATGGTTGATAAGGATTTGGGTGCTTTGATTGGGGAGACAGCAGCAAGCTGTGAACTAGACTGAGAGGAATCATTGCGGAATGTCTGACTCATGGCACGTGTATGAGGTCGACCAGTTCCAAATCTGTGAAAACAACCAAAATTCAGCAATATTATTAATGCTGCAGAAATGAGAGAAAAGTTAAGAGAGGAAATCCAACATATAACCGTGGCTTACAGTAAAGACGGTGTTGTCAAAGAATGGGACCTCACATGCTGCAGTTGGCGTTGAGCCTTCATGTGATTCAGTTTGTCACCCTGGGTCAGCTGTAAAGAAAGGTTTTTCAAATTCAGGTAATGAACAGTAGAAAATAAAAACCTGCAATGTGGCATAGAGAAAAAGGTTAACTGAAAGCACACCTTTAAAATATTTGCTGCCACTGTTGACTGGGCTGTGGTGTTGATGCCATTGTTCTTATTCTCATCAGTCTGGTCATCTAACTTCATGGTGTCCACCTTCTTCAAGATACGAAGAACATTGTCAACCTTGGCATCTTCATTGACCTTGGAGCGGTTATCACACAGCTCTTGGCTGTTCAGGGGAACTCCTCTCTCAATCATATCCTTCATCTTAAGACTGTACACACCAAACATTGGAGTAGGAGTTGGACCGTGTTCTCTTCGGTAAAGTTCTCCCTGAGCCCACATCTTTGCCTGTTTCCTGTCATTTGATAAAATAGCAAACAAAATAATTTTAAAACTAAAATTTAAAATAAATTTTAAAAATGGGTTACTAGTCATGGTTGCACTTACTCTTCCAACCATTGCTGTTGATGGCCGATAATAGAGCCAGGACGGCAGAGCCTTATCCACGCAATTGTTTCTCTTGCAGTCAACCCATAGTGCTTCATGATGTAGCAACCAATGAGTGAGCCAGTACGCCCAAGTCCAGCTAAACACAATCAAAATTCACTGTTACAATGAGATAAGTCAAACTGAGGAAGGTGGAAAGAAAATGATGAGGAGGAATACTTGCCTTTACAGTGAACAGCTACAGCACCCTTAGTGCTCTCAACAATGTTCAAGAACTGTTGCAAAATGTGATCACTGGGAACACTTCCATCCAAAAAGAAAAGATCCCTGTGATCAAAGCCTGCATTGCTAAAGTCATTTGCATCGTATATCTTCTTATTTAATCTGATTATAGTGGTCACATTGTGCTTCCTGAAGTAGTTGAAATATGCTGATGGAGCATGAATGAAGTAACCTAAAACATAAATTTACAATCATGAATGTACAGTTTACTGCTTACTATTCAAGCAACAGTATTACCAACATCATTGAACATACCATCTTCTATCTTGCTTTTAGCATGAGGACCACAAAATGCAATAAATTTTAGAGGAACAATCCAGTTCAGATCCCCATTCTTCACCCTCTGTGAAAATACGAGAACAAATTAGTAGAATCAAATACTCACATGAATTCAAGGAACCACCATTACTCTCTTATTAACCCCCCACATCTTTTCATACCTCATAGTGTTCATATTCTTTCACATCAAAATCATCAAGGTTGAAGAACTGCCTCTTGTGAGTTTCATAAACACCTTTCAGGCAATCTAGAAGAGTTATGTTGTAGAGAGCAGCTCCAACAGAAGCATCCCTAAAAGGAAAATCAACAAAGAAATAAGGGCAAGATTCAATACAAACAAGTTCCAATTTGTCAACAATTAGTGTTCTCACCTGAAAGAAATGAAAGGTGGGTTCGACCCCCTCAACAAGTCCACATAGGCATCATCTGGAGTCCTTTTCAAATAAATAATCTGAAACAGTATTTAGATTTCAGTTATGACTCTTTAAAACTTCAGATGAATCTGAATGAAGTACTAAAGAACCATTACATACAGAGAAAGATGCAATTAAGAATGCAGCATTCACTCTTTTCTGAGGGTCTGTTGACGTGTAGTGCACGATTTTCTTCTTAGCTGGTACAGTCTAATGAAGAGATTGATCACAAGGAATGTAATGAATAATCAATTAACTAGATACAAGTGGCATTCAACAGAATTTTAAAAATGGAAATGAAAAATTACCTGTAATTTTTTGTTTAACTTCTGGCAATATTTATAGAGCATTGCCAAATTGTAAGGCCCGAAGTCGGCAAAAAAGTTTTCATACACCAATTCTTCATCGATAGAGAAGTAATGAGTATTTTCTGTTGATCTGGGTTTGGCATATGTCTGCAGTGTCACAAAGTATAAGCGATCTAAAAATAAAAAGCAAAACTGAGTAAATCTTAATTTCTTGTAGAACTTTATTGCTTGTGAAGGATAAACATACCCTTGATGAACTCAGACGCACTAACTAGTACTCCACTACTATCATCCATGGCTGTAGGTAATGGGATGGTCTCAGTTAAAATTAATCTTCTCTAAAAATCCCTGGAAATCGAAAAGGATTTGCTTGAATAATGTAGCACATCTGAACAATGACTGATTAGAAAACATGAAACTAAGTCGCCCCAATGAAGACAGTTTACTTGTTACGTAAAAACTAATTAATAATCTTAAAGTATAATTGATCATCTCAGTCCAGGATTGTGAAGGCTGGTACTGAGGTTAAGTATTTCAACAAAATCTTGATGAACATACAGTCCCAGGCCAAAAACAGTAGAAAAAGAAACATAGGAAACACGCAGAATACTTCAAAATACAGGCAGAACGCCGACCAAGGGTAAAAAGCCATCTTCAAAAAAAGTGTGTGGGTGTTGAAGAGACATTACTGAAAAGAGAGCGGCGTAAAAACGGAATAATAGCTTGAAAATGGGTCTTAACCGGTCGAACAATTCAATTTAAGCAAACAAGCACCTAAAGAAAACCCACAAACGAGCGAGAGGGAACAAAATCAGGAGGATTAAATTGAGGAGCAAGATTCTCCCACGTTCGTGTCTCCTGCACACACGTCGTTTTAAAAGTATTTCGGCCAAAATTCCAAGCAACCCACCTACGAAGACAGCAAAACGATAGAAGTGCACGCGTTCCACAAGCATAACCCCCAACGAGGCGCCACGATAGTGGGAACCTAGTAATACTCAAACTATACGTGCGACGTAAATTTGAATGAGATCAAAATAACGGAAAAGCCAAGGAGGGCAAAAAGTTGACACGTAAATATAAGGTATTAAACGGTGGAAACAGATAAAAAGAGCAGTTGGTGGAGGCTACGCACCTTGGGCATTCCTCGGGCAGTTATTTTTCTCGCAGGGTGGGCTCTATTTGTTTACAAACAGCAAATATTGAGTTATTTACAAATTTATGTTTAACGGATGCTGCCGCCTACACGAACGATAAACAAGCCTCAAAAGCCTACGAAACGTGCTTCCTACTTTTCTTCTTCTTTCGTCAGGAAAAACTGTCCTACCAGCTCCGCAAACTTCTGCTCATGGAAAAAATGGGACGTTACCGTAAGAGGTAAGAGCATTGGTAAATGAATAAAACATACATTGAATTTCGGAAAGGTCTTTCACTGGGTGATTCGTCAGAAAGTCCAAAATAAGTGAGCCTTTCTATCGGTTTTAGGTTTTCGACGTTGGCAGTTTTGGAGAGACAACAGCCAATCACGACGCCGTTGTCAGATTTAAAAATTGACATCAACAGAGTGTGTTGTTGATGCGTGTGCGTGGTTTATGGTTATTTGTTACTTGAATCTTTGGGAAGGTAGCGACGATGCAGAAGGAAAATGCTCCCTTCGTGCCATTCAGAGCAACTCGTTTGGTAAGCTGGTCGTTCAGGCCATTTTAAAATCTATTCTAGAGTCGAAAATGCTATTTGCTTGTCTTGGCCTCTTGCATTACTCTCTAGTCTTGCAGGTGCCTTGGCCATTGGACCATGAAACCAATTGTCTCATGAAGTGTTCTTTAAATTTTTTTCCATTTATTGATTTCCATTTAATTTCAAGATTCATGAAGCTACACGTTCATCACTTGTGTTGTGGTGAATGCTTGTGACTTTTGCGTTTGTGTTCCAGTGGGATGAAGCGATAAGACTCTTCACCAGTGGCATGCCTTCGAAACGACATCGCAGCAATATGAAAGTCTACGAGAATTGTTTTACTGGTTCTGAAGCAGTCAAGTGGTTTCTGCATGCTTTGGAAATGAATCCCCATTTCAATGCTGTCATCACCCAAGAGAAGACTATACAGCTGCTTAGTAAATTATATGAGGAAGGTATATTTGTGAAAGCAAAAGGATCTTCACGCCAGGGTTCTGACCGATTCAAACTAAACGGCATTTATCAGTGAGTGATTATGTTATTTGACAATGATATATGTGTTGGAATCAAATTTTATTTTTACTGACGTTCTCATAATTCCTCTCCAAGGATGGGTGCTACTAAACCTCAATACTCTGCACGAACACCTTTATCAAACAAGCAGATTGGTCTCCATAATCAGAAGAGTGAAAATTGGATTCGCAAAAGTTTTCATAAAGAACCCTTTGCGGCAGAATATGAAAATATTCTTCATGTCAAGAAATCGAATGAAAGCAATTTCAATAACCGTACTGCTTATGAGAACATGCCAATAATTAAGCAAAGACTGTTTGATGCAGACTGTGACAAACAGCCAGGCAATACTGTAAAAGTAACTTCATCAAGTGTTCCCATGAGAGTTGCTCAACATCCAATTCAGCAGTTAAAACAGTACCACCAGTCACAGGAAAAGAGGGACCATCAGGCTCAACCCCAACTTAGTTCCCTACCTGAAACTGATGATCTATGGAGGAAAGTGTTCATTGGAAGGTAAGATTGCACTATGTTTGTTGCGTAATTCTGTTTTTGCAATGAGAGGATGGTAACAGAGAATTTGAAACTTTTCTCTTAAATTGTAGATTACAATCGCTGTTGAAAGATGTGGATGTCTCTGGCCTGTTATGGCCTAGTGCTGTAATTCGTTGTCAGTGGTTGGAGCAGAACTGTTGTATTCTCGATGACTGTTCAATTGCTAAGTTTCCTCCATGGGTTGCTGCTGCTTCCAACAGACTTATGTTAGGTGGGACTATTTCTGCCATTACTTGCATATCATATTGTAATTTTTTACATTATTATAATTTATTCTTTCTGAACTAATAGCTCTTGCAGATAAGAACCTGAACCGCAGTGTTGTGAATTCTGACATTGAAGCAGATGTGAGTGCTCTTGAAGCATTCTTTACCAATCTCCAAACTCCTCTTATTCCTGCTGATTTGAGTGCTATTTTCCAGAGAGTCTTTCTTCATCTTGAAGTGACTGTAAGTTGTAAGCTGTGGAGTTTTTCTGACTAATGTTTTTCATATCTCAAGTTCTAATGTGACATTGTATTGGTCTACTCTAGGCATCTTCCATGAAGGAGGAAGATTCACTGTCCCATAAATCTGTATCAGTTTTCTCTTCAAGGTGAGAATCTTGTTTAATGTGCTTATCCAATAATAATATTGAGTCATTGTATACTAAGTATTAATTGTTTCAATTTTCTTAGCAGGACTAGCAGTTTTGGCCAACCCAATGAAGACTTCAAGTGCACCCTGCCGCCCAACACGTGCTATGAAACTGCTTTCACATCAGAGAGTCCCATTACAAGAATTGTTCCCCAGTCGTCATTTGACACTCTGCATTTACCTGCACGCCCTTCCTCCGCTTGCTCTTCTATGAAACGCAATGCAAGCGCACCAAAACTGCTTGAGACTTCTGGTCTGGAATCTGGAGCTCCCCTCAACAAATCGGCTGCAGATAGAGGCTCCCTCTTCTCCCTCACCAGTGAAAAGTTCTCAACAATTGGTGGCTCTCGTTGGCAGTCAAAGGTGAAGAATGCTTCAATGGGAGGGTCTCTTCATCGCGATAAGGTTCACACAGAGAGATCACAGATCAAGCACAACTGTGGTAAGCTTACTGTCATGGATAAAACTCCACCTCTTCCACCAAGACACTTAAGCAGGCCTCCTCCTGTCCACCGAAATGCTTCTCATGAAGCCAAGGTATTACTCTAGCCTGCATAAATTAAATGCATTGGAGGGTCTGTTTTCCTTTACATCTCATGGGTTTTTGTCTAATTTTCCAGGGGAAACACAGCCGCAGTAACTCAGGAGGCTATATAAACTTAGCTCTTCAAGATTCATTTGAGGGATCTGATATCACAAATAAGGAATTGGATATTGATGCAGCTATGGAAACTTTGCAAAAGCTAATGATTTGCAGTCAGAAAACACCTACCCAACACACTCCTCGGAAAGGTGAGATCTTTACCCAGATGTAAGTTAGAAGTCTGTTTTAGAGGAATGAAAATTATACTTTTCTCTTTGTATTTATTTTTGCAGATGGTGTGAAAAGTATACATGTAAGATCTGCCAGCCTGTCTCAGACTCTCAATCATGGGGTGCACAGTGGTGTGAGCATGCGTCGAAGCCAGTCTTGCTGGTCACAAGATTTCAGCAATGCAAGTCTCTCATCCTATCATACGGCCATATCCTCATCTTCGTCCTCCTTGGACAGTGATAGTTCTGGCTCCAACAGTTCTCTGAACCTGACCGCGGGCTGCGAGTGGGGTTGGGATTGGGGGTCTGGGGCAGAACAGACAGGTGTTGCTGTGTTCCAGCTTCTGATGCTCCTGGTTAAGCCCCAAAGCCGAGCCCAGCTGCAAACTCTTCTGAAACTAATGGGACTGTTGCCCTACCAGTGTCCTTACACCACTTTGAAGGTAGGCTCTATTTTTTATTGAATGTACTTAATAACTACTGCACTGTTGGGTATTTATTCAACTATTAATGAGTGTTTTTCTTTTTTGTAGGTTTTAGACATGTTTTCCTCATTTGTAATGCAAGGAGGAGATGAGGAAGTGACCTCCCGTTTGCTGGGATTTTTAGTTCGCCATCAGAAGGAAATATTCCACTCACCTCAGGAACTAGTTGCTGAGGTTCAAAGGGAGAGGAAAGCAAATTGAAGGCAAAGGTAAGACCATCTGTTATTTCAAATACATATTAGTCTCTGTTGTACCTGTCAGTTCATTTCACTGTAGGCTTCAATCATTGAGCAGTTCTTTCTCTAGGCTATCTAAAGTACCACTTTCTTTTATCGCCTTAATTTGCCACTTATTCTTATCTCCTTCCGCTTGGAAGTTTGGACGCACATAATTATTTTGGTGTGATTTTCAGTAGTTTCTCATTAAAAGTTTGAAACCGTACAATGCTCCCTATCTTTGTGCATGAAGAATTGCGTTAGGTTTTATAATACCAGATTCTTTTTAAGCAATGTATTTTTGTCTGGATTAGACACTCCTTTTGCTTAAATTGTGTTTTTTTTATCGTTATTTTTCTGTCAATCATATGATACTGTTGTTTTTCTTTTCATCTTCTTGAATAGTGCTCTGTTGATACATGAAATAGTGTTTTTCTATGGTGTTGGTAGCACAGTGTAGTGTAGCGTGGTGTGTGGGTGTTTGTGTCCCTCAGGAGAGGGGTCCCGTCACTTTCTGTGAGCGCGTGTCTCTTCTACAGTTTGAAGAACAGAAGCTCACCACTTCCCAGAAGGCTCTGGCAGATCTTTTGGACCAAATTGTTGCTGATCAGAAGATGAGTTCAAAAGAAAGGAGCAAAAAACTAAAAATGGTGAATTTAACTAAAATTTATGGACTGTTGGTTCATGGTTGTAGACCTTTCCATAATAATCTTTCTGTATTTTCAGTTTAAGGAGTCGTATCCACACATTTACTCAATGAGGTTCCCTGAGCCAGAGATGGTCACATTCAAGAGACGGAACAAGTCACTTCTACAACTTGCTCGTTTGCGCAGCTTGAGAGTCTGAGGCATCATTTGTAGATGCATCATGTGATTCATGTGATGGAGGTATATGATCGGCTTTACTTAGGTCTATTTCTAGTATTATTAGAATTAATTTGAAAGTATTGTGGCACTCCAGAGATGTTTGGTGCCTATGAACTATTAATGTAGAAAATAATATATCTCTATTGAATGAAGCTGCTCATAATTTAGAGTAAGATGTATGTTAATGATCAAATTAGAGAATTGTTAAAATATGTCAAACTTCCGAATTTCCATCATACCTATTTGTATGAGTGCAACTGATTCTTGCACTTCATGTCTGGGCCTGTTGAAGGAAATGTTTTTCAATTAGAAGATAAGTGCCATATTGTTATTTCACATGGCTTGGAATGTGATTTGATTCTTCGATGTAAATTTTTATACATCATGTGGATTTTATGTTCTTGTTAATTGTGCTCAATTATTCTTTTATGAAAGAAGTATATGTGTTAAACATGCATTGCAGCATTATGTAAGTGTTCCTTTACATGTGCCACGCAAGCATTCTATATTTTTTTACTATTTTTTTATAAAGCGACATGTGTCAAGAGATTTATTTTCCCCTCCATGAAACTAACTTTGTTTTGTTTTATCTCAAGGTGTAA
Source organism: Thrips palmi (assembly GCF_012932325.1). Classification (NCBI taxonomy): domain Eukaryota; kingdom Metazoa; phylum Arthropoda; class Insecta; order Thysanoptera; family Thripidae; genus Thrips; species Thrips palmi. The sequence continues at coordinate 7,238,887 of NW_023144627.1, forward strand.
GTTTCGAATTTAATAAAAAATGAGCTAGTACTGTACTGAATGCTGCCTTCCCTCATGAGGATGGGCTCCTCCTCGAGTTGCCCACTTGCCTTGCCTCTCCCTCGCTCCAACGCAGCCACTCGACTGTTTCCCCCGCATGCAGCATGCAGGGCGGAGTGGCACTCTAGTCTGCTGACTCCTCAGTTTCCTGCCCCTCCTGGCCGTAATTGAGCAGATCAAGGCGCTATTTTGGGAATCTGAATGATCGCCAATTAATTACCCACCGGGTGGTGGGGGTAAGTATAGCACGTTCGTCATGGAGGGCAGCAGGAGTATGAGAAACGTGTCAGTACTTGAATTCCCAACAAAAACAGGTGGAGGGGGAAACTGGGCGGAGTGGCGTGAGGGTCACTGCGGTGGTGGTGGCTGGCAGACGGCACACTTCTGACACGGACCGTAAACCTTCAACAGGTTATACTTGCTGGGTATGTATGTTTTTCTCGAGTTTTTGGAGTTGTTGCATGTTTGTTGAGTTCCCATAGGTTGCTCCATTTTTATTACCAATCTGTTGCACACGCAGGCTTAGTAGAGAGTCACCTGGCATACCGGTTAACTGATTTGTTTATGTTATTTTAAACTCTGGTGTTTGGACTTTGGACTGTAATTTTGATTTGTCATTCTGCTTTGTTGCATGTTATCTTGTTGTTCACTGGAAAGTTCGCCGACCCGTGTAGTCTTTGTTGTTTCCTTCCCAAGGAAACTCAAAGGATTTTTCCTGTGAACTGTGTTTTTTACAAACGTCAAAATTTATCGCAGGTACATACAGCGGCACACTGGCTCCCACCTACCATTTTTCACGATTGCTTTGCTATTTTGCTTGGTACTTTTTTGCATGGCTTCCATTTATTAGCTATGACACTTCTTTACCCTCTATCATTCATTCAAACCCTTTGTTAAAGTAAAACATTCATGTGGATATTTGGTGACTTTTTGCAGGCTGTCAACCATGGCGTCAAAGCTGCGCTATGATGGTCGAGTAGCAGTTGTTACTGGAGCAGGTGCAGGTAAAACATTGTGTGGACAAGCCTAACAGCCTGTTCACAAATTGTTGTGCGTCAGTAAAATGCACAATATTCCCTTCAGACCCAATCAATGGGATACTTGGAGTATTACTCAGTGCAATAATGAATTAATATAGCTCTCCCTGTCTCTTCACAGGTTTGGGGCGAACCTACGCTCTCCTCTTGGCTGAAAGGGGTGCGTCTGTGGTTGTTAACGACCTTGGTGGTGGTCGTCACGGAGATGGTAGCAGCACCAAAGCAGCTGACACAGTCGTTCAAGAAATCAAAGCCAAGGGTATTTTCATTGAATTACATTTAATTGTTCTTCTGTAATGTTTTTTTCATTTCATACTTTCACTCATTCATTTTAGGAGGCAAGGCTGTTGCTGACTACAATTCAGTGGAGGAAGGCGAAAAAATTATTCAAACTGCATTAGAAAACTTTGGAAGGGTGGATATTCTTATTAACAATGCTGGTATTTTGAGGGACAAGACATTTGCTCGCATCAGTGACCAGGACTGGGGTAAAGTATCACTTAGAGCTTGCTTCATTTGTAAATTTAGAGCATTTTAGCCTCAGTGATTGTATGAGTTTATATCCTCCCTAGATCTTGTTCACCGGGTCCACCTTAAAGGATCATTCAAAACTACTCAGGCTGCCTGGCCACACATGCGCAAGCAGGAGTTTGGGCGTGTGATCATGACTGCCTCTCAGTCGGGACTGTGTGGTAATTTTGGTCAAGCAAACTACAGGTAAATGAATATAATTTTCCTCTAATATTATGATCTTAAAAAAATTCAGTTTATCTAATGTGCATTTTATTTTTGTTTTCAGTGCTGCTAAATATGGCCTCGTTGGCCTGAACAATACTCTTGCTTTAGAAGGACAAAAGTACAACATTCATTGCAATACAATTGTACCTACAGCTGCATCAAGGTTGACAGAAGATATTTTGCCCCCTGAAATGTATGCTGAGCTGAAGCCGTCTTTGATTGCTCCTGTTGTTGCCTGGTTGTGCCATGAATCATGTGAAGATAACGGCAGTATTATTGACTCTGGTGCTGGCTTTGCAGCCCAGTGTCGCATGTACAGGGGTGCTGGAGTCAATTTGAGAAAGAAAATAACTGATGAGGTATCAATTGAAGATGTTAGAGATTCATGGGATAAAGTCACAGACATGTCAAAAGCTACACCTTTGAGCTCTATTCAAGCAGCAACAGGCAACTTGATGACTGTTCTTGAAGAGCTGAAATCTACCCCAGCATCGGGAAAAGTTTTCAAGGAAAAGTTCTCTTACACACCTAGAGACTTGATACTGTATGCTCTTGGCGGTGAGTACTTTTGGACTGCTTGATTAAAGTGGATAAATTGATACAATAAATATATAAATTAACATAAATATAAACATTGAATTTTAATTTTTGTTTAAAATGTGTGATTATTAGTCGGTGCTTCAACTAAGAATCCTGAGGATCTTCGTTTCCTTTATGAGAATGATGAACAATTCGCTGCTCTCCCCAGCTTCTACATCATCCCTGGACAGATGATCGGTATGTTCTCAGGGCTGTGGGACAATGCCATTCCCGGAAAAGCAATTGACCCCACCCAGGTAATTCTCAACCTTGGTTAAAGCTCAGGCATGGGATTAATTATTATTCATTGTTTATTATTCATGACATTGCAATGTTGTATTTCCTGCTAGCTGCTTCATGGTGAACAATATGTTGAAATCCATAAGCCAATTCAAACATCAGGAACTCTAACAAATGAGTGCCAGATTGCTGATGTTTTGGACAAGGGGAGCAAGGGAGCTGTTATTTTAATGGACAGTAAGTTTTCATCTTGATATTTTGTTCAAGCACTAGTGCTTATTGGAAATTTTAATAATGTTTTCATTACAGTCGACACATTTGATGAGGAGGGTGATTTAGTGGCTCACAGTCAAATGACTGTATTTATCAGAGGTGCTGGCGAGTTTGGTGGCCCTCAAACATCCAGCAAACAAATTATGTGTGCTGAGAGACCCAAACGCAAACCAGATGCAAGCCGTATCCAAGCCACCCTCCTTGATCAGGTACTATATTTTCATCATTATGAGGTCTGTTTTAACAAGTACTGTTTCTAATTTTGGATTCCTAATGCTTACAGGCTGCTTTGTATCGTCTGTCTGGGGATGCAAACCCACTTCACATCGACCCTAACTTTTCAGCAATGGGAGGATTCGACAGGCCAATTCTCCATGGCATGGCTACTCTTGGTTTCGCTGCAAGGCATGTCCTTGAATTGTATGCTGGAAATGACCCCAATCTGGTCAAAACAATTAAGGTCAGTAGTCGCCAAACAACTTTTTTCTTTCAAAGCTACCTGCCCTTTTTTTTCTCATGTAATCAAAGGGTCGGACAAGCAAGTCCTTGTTTTGTCCATTTCAACCTTTCATCTCTGCTCTTATCAGTGCAGTGGCACATGGACTAAGAGATAAGGCAGCAGCCGCCTCAAGTGTGCACAACGTGCCAACCCAAAATTTGATTTCTGTTGAATGTCATCGTAGAGCTGCACTCCGGTCGTTCTTTGCCAGCCGATTCGCTAGCTCAACCGAAGCCCAGATTTGTCAGCTTTTGTGTGTCTGGGTGGCGCTGCGCTCCTTGGGGAGGGAAAGCGGGGAAGTCCACGGGAGGGGGGCGCCGCCGCACCGCCGCCGCGGCCGGTTCGGTCACTGACCGCGGTGCGCGCTTGTACTAACAGCCGGGGTAAATAGATTCATTGCAAGTGACAGTGTGGCAGTGAGTCCCCGCGGCTGCAACGAGGGAAGGCGAGGCGAGGCGGCCAGAGGCGCGGTGCCGACTCGAACGTCAAGGTGGACGGGTGGTGAGCGGGGCGGGCCGCGGGGGGGCACCGCTCTGGCCAGGCCCCCCAGGCCGGGCAACATGCCCTGTGGGAACACAAGAGCCGACGGCAGGTCGATAGGCAGGCCCAATGGGTGGACGTCGGACTGTCTGGCCGGGCTAGGCCTGCCGCCTGCCGTGCCGTGGCGCAGGAAGCGCGAGTTTTAATGATCCATGGCCTTTGCCCTTGGTTGCGACTGCGGAGTGCGGCGCGGCCACGGCCACCGCGAGTTGGCCGCGCTGTAGTGCCAGTGCCGGAGCGAGGCGGCGGCCAGTCGGGAGCGAGCAGCCAGCCAGGTAAAATCACGAGAAGCCTCGGAAAAGGCGATAAAAAACGAACGGGGAACGGGCGGGAGGTGCGAACCGTGTGCGCCGCATTGTTTTATTCGCGTCCTTCTATTAGAGTTGTACTGTTGCTTCGTTTTTGTGTGGTTAGTGTAGGTAGACCTGCACTTTAACCTCAATCGTCGAAGCAGCCTTGGGGGATTTGTTCATCCACAGAAGATAGCTGCAGGGCTTAGTCAGTTGCCCTGTGCCCAGGCGTAGGATAGGATGTGCATGAGGATTGGTGTCCTCCGGCATACATTTAAAGCATAATCTCTTACTTAGCGTATCGTTTTCAATTGCAGGTCAGATTCACGAAGCCAGTATTGCCAAGTCATACTCTGAAGACAGATATGTGGCGCGAGGGAAACCGAATTCACTTTGAGACTTCAGTCATCGAAACAGGAAACGTTGTCATTTCGGGTGAGCCAGATTGCATTGTTACCGATTTGCAAGTTGTCGCATTTGATTTTAAGGGTCCTAATGTGTTGCTATTATTTCTGAATAGGTGCATACATGGATCTGAAAGAGGTGCAACCTGCAGCCAACATGCACAAAGTCGCTGCCGAATCCTTGAAGTGTGAGGAGATGTTCAATGAAATGCGTAAGAGGATGGACGCAGACCCTGCTACCGCCAAAAAAATTAATGGTGTTTTCTTGTACAATATCACCAAAAATGGCCAAGTTGCCGGAAAATGGGGTAAGATAATCAGAATGAGGCACAACGAACAAATTTTTAATTTATTTTGGTACTGATCAAGATGATGTCTATTTCAGTTGTGGACTTGAAGCAGTGCAAGCTGTACAAGGGTGATGCTGAAGCTGGTGTGAAGGTGGATACTACTTTGACTGTTGATGATCAGGATATGATTGATATTGTAAGTTGTGCCATGATTGATACCTTTTTCTTTTATCTCGTATTTGCTTTGGTTCTGACAGTTCTTTTCATTTTGTTTCATAAAGACTACTGGCAAGCTCAACCCCCAAGTTGCTTTCATGAAGCAGAAGTTGAAGATAACTGGAAATGTCATGCTCACTCAGAAGCTTCAAGGTTTGCTGAAGGCACAGCAGTCCAAACTGTGATATATTTTTTTTTAACTATGGTTTACACTTTATGCCATTTTTTACGCTTTCCTCTTGTTTTGATTTGTTCTCCAATGTCTATGGGAGGAATGTATTGTAACGAGATTGGCTTTAAAACTGATGTTACCTGCCCAATTTTAAAAATTAAAATTTTGTAAGACACCATTATTGTGACTACAACTTTGGACTGATGGTTATGGTATTTTGGTGGTGACTGGGTCATACAATGAAACATTCAATTTCAACCTTAGGGAACCCCATGTGGCAACATTAGTCTCAATGCATTTATCATTCTAGTGTCATGTGTTCTGTTTGTGTACATTCCCTAGCATTTTCATCATGAGTTTGTGATAAGAAATTGCTTCTGATTTCATGTCCCACCATGTATTGCAATATTTCTTAATGCAACATTTTATGAATTTCATTTGTATAGTTAAAATACTGGTCATAATGTTGCAGTTTTTCACAATAAATTTTTATTATTTTCATGTTATGATGGAAGTTTTATTTGCCCCTCTCTCTGTTTTTCTTTTGTTTGGTAAAACGTACCACATAAGGTGCTTGAACAAGAATTGTTCTGTGCTGGGTGAAAACAGGCCATAAACAGAAATGCTTCGAATGTAAATATAAATTAACTCTCCACAGGAGAGACCAGTTTAATTATAAAAAAACAAAAATAAACAAATTGAGCATGCTCAAACTTCAGTCTTAACTGCTCTTGCTCTTCTTGTGGGACTTAACTAGAGCCTCGTACTTGGATTTGCTGGACCACCAGAGCAGGAATGGAATGGCCAGACAGGGCAGGGTCATGACAGCGAATGCAGCCCAGTCCAGCTGCACACAAACAATAGAATCCTTCAATTAATATCGATACGTGCCAACATGATGCAGATTTTCTAGCTAGGCGACTTACAACATGGGGGGAGAATTTCTTGTCGTAGTCACGGAAAGCAATAATTCCACCTTCACCAGGCTCGCTGGAGACACCCAACTGAGGTTCCTTAGCATCGTCTGAAGCCAAGTAGCTCAATTCAGCGGCACTGAAGTTGAAATAACCAGGCTGACGAGGTCTGACAACGACAACATGAGATACGTTGGTGCCAGGAGGAATGCGGTCGATGTGCAAGTCCAAGCTGCCACCAACAACAGCAAAGACTTCAGGAGGGAAGCTCTTGTCTTTCAGAGCCACATTAACGGCGGCACTGCTACCCACATTGTAAAGCGAATACTGTAAAATAGAAAAATAGTTCAGAGTGAAACCAACAGTTACATCTAATACAGACTTGTTCATAAATATTGTTGGTAGGTCTTCTACACACCTTAAGAACAATGTCCATATCTTCAACAAGATACTTGTTAAGAATCTGCTTGCTTACAAGCAGCTTGGCTTGTGAAGTGCTATCCTCCTCCGCTGACATCACCAGGCCACTGAGGGCCAGGAGCAGCACAGCGACACATAATGACTTCATTCTGGAAACAGTCATGAAAACAAAACATCATTAGAAATTGAAGACCTGTAGACGTTGTGTGCCTGCTAACAGAAAAGAAATGTGTGGGTGAATGAAAAGTGACAGTGAGCAAACGAAGGCTCAAAAAAGGGGACAATACTAGGAGAGCAAAGAAAAACGAAAATTAAGACTGACAACAAGAAGAGGCTTGTGCCAAAACTGGAATTACAGCAATGAGCAGTATCATTGGATATCAACAAAATAAAATTCCTACATTTGTAGTGAAGACTGGTCCAGATGTCAGTCAAGAAGGACCTTTCTAACCTACAACTTAAATATCTTTTTTCTGCCAGGTACTAAAATTAATTTGATTTTCAAATACGTGAAGAGTTATGGAAACTTTCCTAATAAAAAATACCAATCAAATACAAAATATTGCCCACATAACTTGGAAAATTCGGCTCTTTTGCCACGGAGGGTCCAACATATCACAGCAGAAGATAAGTCGAACTTTGGTGAAAGCTGAAAGAATTCGATGAAAATTTTATGCGGGGTGCTTGATTACGGGACTAACTTAGCGTTTTGTACTCACTTGATGCTTATTGAATGGGCTTTGATCGTGGAAAGAGAGGAAAGCCGGGGCAAAACACTTGCCAGATCGGCAGACTAAACTTAGCGGGGGAAGAAGAAGTCAAGAGGAACACGCCACGTCTGCTGGCACGTCTGCCAACGGACCAATCGCGGGGAAGGGAGGAAGGGGGAGGGGGAAGCCGTCCGTCCGCGTGGAGCATTATTCGCAGTACAGGAACGAAGCTCCTGCGAATAGCGAGTCCCGACTTCCCTCCCCACTTCACTTCCCCCAGCCCCCTCCTCACCCCCTCTGTCATCACAACACCACCATGCTCTTGTCAAGAAACTGTGCATTTTAAAGTTGTTTTGAACACCTTGCAACATGGAGGACGAAAAGAAGTCGTTTACGGATCTAGGCCTTAGTGCTTGGATCGCTCGTCAATGTGATTTAATTGGTTCGTGCTGGTGAAAAGCGTAGAATTCTCGAGCCTCTGGTGCTGCTTAACCTTGCAGTCTCACCCTGTTTTCTGTCATAGTGCTTACTAAATTATATTTTCAGCAATACTGCGATGATTTTTAAAATGAAATTTTAGTCAAATTAATTTATGTTTTATGCATTTTTACTTTACGTATGGACTGTCATAATCATTGTCATATATTATTGTTCAAAGGATGCTTGTATTTTGATGTAACCTCTTTGTTTGTGTGTTTCAGGGGTGAAGAATCCAACTCCTATACAGAAAAATTGCATACCTCACATTATAAAAGGAGGGGATTGTATTGGGTGTGCTAAGACAGGTAGTGGTAAAACCCTAGCCTTTGCGCTCCCGATTTTGAACAAGCTTTGTGAGGATCCTTACGGCATCTTTGCACTTGTCCTCACACCAACCAGAGAATTGGCATATCAGGTATGTTTCCTGGTATTACAGTTGGCATTTTCTTATTTTAAATTATGGCACAGCTGTTGTTGGTGCATCTGATGGGTTTTCATAAATTTTTGCCACTACATTACAGATTGCAGATCAGTTCAATGTAATTGGAAAAACACTAAGTCTTCGAACAAGCGTTATTGTAGGAGGAATGGACATGATGATTCAATCACAAGAGCTCAGTCGTAAACCTCACATTGTTGTTGCAACACCAGGCAGGTAGTGATCCTTCTCCATTTGCTCAACTCATTCAATATAGGGTGCACATGATTTTGTTGGATGTTTTTCTTTTTCCTCATAGACTAGCAGATCATTTGGAGAGTTGTGACACTTTCAGTTTAAAAAGAATTAAATTCCTAGTTTTGGATGAGGCTGATAGACTACTGGAAGGGCGGTTTGATCATCAGGTATTAAATAGCTGGATCCATTCCAAGTTAGTTACATGTGAGGAAAAATATTAAATGTCGTCAACCTTTTCAATTTTCAGCTCAAGACTATCTTTGAATCAATACCAGAAAAGAGGCAAACTCTTCTTTTTAGTGCTACTTTATCGGATTCTTTGGACAGAGTTAAAGCTATTGCCGATGAAAAGGTATTGGCATAATTATTTGGTTTTGGTTAGCTGTTGCTGTCACAAATTAATTTGTTGAAGGGGATTGTAATGTTTTCATACTTTTTCATAGGTTTTTATTTGGTCGGCATCAAACGAGGTGGCAACTGTAGATCAGCTGAAACAATCTTATGTTTTGTGCCCTCCTCTGGTGCGTGATGGATATTTGATTGAAACTATTCGTACATTCAGATCTCAAGATGAAAACGGTTCAATAATGATATTTACTGATACCTGCAAGTAAGCTTTGTATTCTTTGCCTAAGATTTTTTTTGTCTGTAAGCAGAACATGCCTAGGTATCAATTAATTAACTTTGCAATGGTCATTTCCAGAAATTGTCAATTGCTGTCCATGACACTGAATGAAGTTGGCTTTGAAAATGTTGCCCTTCATGCTATGGCAAAGCAGAAAGAACGCCTTGCAGCACTAGCTAAGTTTAAATCAAATGTTGTTAAAATACTAATTGCTACTGATGTAGCAAGTAGAGGTATGTTTTCTTTGACACTCATGTAACATGCTTATGAATTGTGGGGCTCTCTGATTTTTATTAACATTATTACTATTGTTTTGCAAACAGGATTGGACATTCCTGCTGTTCAACTTGTTTTAAATCACATTCTACCAAATGTGCCGAAAGAATATATTCACAGAGTCGGACGTACCGCAAGAGCAGGGCGGGAAGGTCTCGCAGTCTCTTTAATCACACCGCATGACATCAAGCTGCTCCATGCTATCGAAGAAGCCATCAACACTAAACTTACTGAGTACAAAGTTGATGGTAGGTTGCGAATTTTCATCTTCAAGACACAACATATTATGATGTGTCTTATTTGTGAATATTGTTTTATGTTACAGATAAAGAAGTTTCTAAAATTGTTACTCAAGTCTCAGTTACTAAGAGGGAAGCAGAAATAAGATTAGATGAAACCGATTATTTTGAAAGGAAGGCTATCAACAAACGGAAGAAACTCATCCTTGAGGGGAAAGATCCAGATGAAGAGGAGGCGCTGGCAGAAAAGAGAATGAAATTGAAGCGTAAGTTAGCAAGAAAGCAGGCTAAAGAGGCTGCTAAAAATAGAAAGGTACCTTTGAAATCTTTTGATGATGATTCAGATTAGAAAAAGTTTTATTTTTCTTAAAAAACGAAAATTAAACACAAATAGAAACATGCTGTATTGAATGGTTCAATCCCTAGCATAACTTTATTATGTCTAATTGGTCCTGAGGAGCTAACGAACTTCAGGATGTATTCTGAACAAAGAGTTTTCTTGGTACTGGTTACTGTTCCTCACATTTCTGTGTGTACAATGTAGCTACATATGAGACATAACAACTAAGTACATGCAGGGGGAAAACTTCTCAGTATGTCAGACAATATTTTCTGTTGTTATAAATAATCGAAATTCCAAATTGACTGGCAATTATCACTTGACTTTTAAAAATCATAATATTTATTTTTAACTTTCCTAATTTAAAGAAACCTGGAAAACTGATAACATGGTCCCAAGTATATAGATTCCAGGCCATGAGACAGCCCATTTTCTCTTATCATCAAGGTTACTGACAATATGCTAAAGAACAACACATGCATTTGTTACTCATAAGATCCAGTTTCAACAGAAGGACAAGCAGTTATTATGAGATCCTTATCAATCTCCTATGCTTAGACTTCCATAAATTGAAACAAACTAATATCACATCAATCATCCTTTTCTGTAGAAAGGAAATGGATTTTGACCTTAAGAATGGACTTGCATTCAAGCTGAAAAATTATTAAGTTCCCTCTTCGTTAAACTTGTCTTGACTTTTGTTGGTGGGTCTCAATTCCCCCCTTGAATCCATATTTCATTAATCCTACATCATAATATGCAAGTACAACATTAAGATAAGAAATGTTGCATTGCGGTGCAGTTGAAATTTTTATGACAATCAAATCTTAATTATTTGTACCAAGTGTGGCAAGTTCAGATTAAAATTAAATTGACAAGGCATCACCAAACTCAGATAAAACAAAAAGCTATGTTTGGTTAAACGATCCTGAAGTAGGCAATCTTAACCGGTGCAAATTTCTACAAAATTTTGCGAACTTCGCTCTTGAGGTGGTAAGCATTTAACTTAAAATTTAAAGTTTCGATGTTATTTTGTCAGCATCTTTGTCATGTACTACAGGCAGATTCAGACCATGCAGAAAGCTGTTAAGCTCTTCAATGTATTCTTTTCTATACTTCCGCATGTGACCAACATGCGGGGAATCATCCCAAATCTTCATTGTTATCTGCAAACAAGAAACAAACAACACGTTATTTTATTTTTGACACATTATGAAAATTTTAGAAGACTGTGGAACTTACTTTGACATTCTGCTCTCGCCATCCATCGACAACCTCCATCATTTCCTTGAAGGAACATATGGGGTCATTCCGAGATGCTAGCACCAATGCAGGGGCTTTCACTGGTGGGTCATGAAACATGGCACTACTTGCTTCATAGTGCTTGGTTGCAACGTTTCTGAACATCCACAGATGGAGTCTGAAAGAAACATGCACACGAGTATAGGAGGAAGTTCTGCTAGAAAATTTATTATATGCAATGGAGATTTTTTTATCATGCAAAAATTCTTAAGTTTTTAGGGAAGCACAAATTAAGTCGCAATACTTAAAAACTGTTACTCACACACACAAACACATTTAGCCTTTAATAAGCACTTATGATAAAAGTTATAAGCATAAGTAAGTGAAAGTTCCTCAGAATACAGTTTCTTTCCTTCCAAAATTTTCACTTGGTCCTCCATGCAGCATGCATATTTATTTATCCATTCCCAAGCCAACTTTAAGCTTTTATTAAGAACCATGCCCCCTCAGTCCAAATGTTTAAAAACTTTTAAACTTTAAAAAATAAATAAATGTTTTCTCTGAGAGATTTGGACTTAAGCAAATTACCAGTTCTGACTCACCAAGCACATGGACATCCCAGGTTATCATTCATGCTGTCAACATAATTTGTAGCTTTCTACCAAGAGGGAGGTAGTCTGACACACACAGACTTAGTTCCTTCTTTAATATTTTTTACGAACAGTTCAACAGTAAAATTGATAAACTGAGAATGAAATTGTAGCATGAGTAAAGTTCCACTTAAAAGCAATTCTGGTGAAAGAACTTAAACATTTAGTGAAAGAACACAGAGCCATTCATGCCCCATTTTGGAAATGCAACTTTTTCAAAGGGTTTAACTCACTGAATGCATGAGTTCACCATTTTCTTGAGTGTGTCATTCTTTGGGAAGATAGAAGCAGCCACTCCTTGACTGACTCCAACCACATCTACTAAACTGTCCCACACTTGACCAACAATCTGTTGGGGAAGTGCTGGGTGTTTATCCATCTTGAGACATATTTCTCCCCACAAATATCCTCCAACAGAAAACCCATGCACAATCACTCGCTTGTATGCTGGATTTTCTGCAAGGAACCTTATCAAATCGTCTGCTATCAACTGTTAAAAGAGAAAAATGTGTGGTAAGAAAGTTGCAACTCGCTTCACTATGGCAAAGAAAAAGAGCGAGGTTTAATATTAGGCATTAATCTGGGATTGCTGGCTTATGTGGAGTCAAAGTGCTGGAACATGCTCTTTACGACATGATTGTTCGAGTCTTGTCATGAAAAGCATGATAAAAAACATGAGATGCATTCCATGTTCTTGGAATCATGCAATAAGCATTTGCCTCTAATTCCAACCAAGCAAGTTCCAATTGTAGCAAGTGCAATAACATGCCAGTTCAAATATTGTTTTATGAAAGCAAAGATGAATTCCCCAAAATCAACTTATTTTCCCCACACACATCTGCACTGTTGAGCAAAAATTTTGCCATTTTTCTATTAATAATGAGACAAACAAGACAAGATGCAACTTTACGAATGCAAAGCCATTTCTGAGAGACAAGATGCAAAATTTACTCCTCTAAGGTGAGGCTACTTATTTCCTTTCAGAATAAGATTAAAAATACCAACAAATGTTAAAAACCCTTCAAGTTATTTTTGAAAAAAATAGAAAAATGAGACAAGCACATAACAGCAAGTGAAAGGTATCAGAAAAATATGTCTACAGCTTCTAGTGTTAACCACCACCAATGGCTTCGAATTATTTCAAAACAATCCTCTACAGAGAAAATGAAGTGGACAGTCAGAGCAAGAGCATTCTCACCCTAGGTATTTAGAAAATGCAGTCCGTAGTAAGAAGTTGCTGGGAAAAATTGCCAGAGGAAATCCCTGTATGATTGATTCCATCCCAACAACCGAGTCCCAAACTTGTCCATGAACTCGCTGGATGACAGATGAATATCTTGATGAGTCTCGAGAGAGGAGCAACAGTACTTCGCCCCAAACGTATCCCCCTATGGAGAATCCGTGCACCAGAATACGTGAGTACTGGCTGTTGATGGCCAGGAACTGAACCACCTCTGCAGCCAGCACCTGTGTCATACATTTCTATCACTCTTCCAAGTTCCAGCACTTTGTTGTCTGACACCACAGTGAAGCCCAACCCGATGATTAAGAAAGTTTGTCAATGAAAACTGCAGATTTTGTCTCATAAAAGAGGCTTTGTAGAATTGTCACATACCTGGCTGCCACTTCTTGGGAACAGAAGCTGAGATGGTGTGAGAGGAGCTACAAGAACATCGTAGCCACTGCCCAAATAGAGATCAGTAAATTTTTTTACGTGATTCTTGTGAGCCGCCATCCATTCTAAAAATACTACAAGTGGACGATCGTTTCTTATTTCTACAGCTAGAGACTTTTTATCCACCTTAAAAGGATTTGAAAAAAATGTTAAAAATGTGGATCAAGGTAGCAGATGTTAAAACTGCTAATGAATTTCAATATACCTTTGGTTTCACATCTTCTGGAGTCATTAGACGAAGATTTTTTGTTACTTCTTGAGATGAGAAACTCCTTGTAGGGGGAAATAGACTCACTCCTAAACAGGGTCGTGTTGACACTGTGAATGCAGCCTTTGGTGCAATTGAAAAAATATTACCGCAGAGATTGACCTGTTAGGGAAACCAAACCATCACAATCAGTGAGCAGTAAAATGCAAATTAGGGTATGTTGAGATTTTGGATTGTGAAAAAGTGGAAAATTCAAATGGATATGGGTAAATTTTAGCTCTCAAGAGGTTGACACTGGACGGTAACATAACTAAGCACAATAAAACCAGGTGTCTGAAGGGAAAATAAAATTTGGCAGTGAAGATTACTTACATGATGTTGTCGTTGATACTTGACCGCTGAAAGCGCAGCACGTACTGTCACCCCTGTCATTTTGTTTCTTACTGATTGATTCTCCTGAAAACATTAAAGACAAAGGAAAATTAAAATAGTAAATGAAAGAAAAGTGACAAACACTCGGCAGCGTATCAAACTGGACCGCTAATTATGCAGTTAATGAAAGCTACAACGCCTCCCTTTGCCCTGGGAAGCCTGCCTTAAAATACACCCCTTTGCCTGCAACTTTTTGGCATTCCCAGTGGAGGAGCGCCAGTCTAACCTCACGACAGCAGGAATGTCCTCAAGTGCACGGCCGCGACACTGCGTCCACGAGTCAGAGGTAGCGACTGTCTGGGCGAAAAAACGCGTCCACGTGCATTTCAGTGACAGATTTGGCGGTGAACGACGAGACGAGGAGGAACCCGCGGCTTGGAGTGCTAGTACACTGCAGCGCAGCTCCCTCCTCACTTTCTGGGCTGCCGCCGCCCGTCCCTGTCCCTCCCTCCCCTTCCCCCTCCAATCAGACAGGCACCGCCTGATGCCCCCCCCCCCCTCATGTCCCTTCCCTCCGCGGTTCATGTTCATGGCAGCATGGACTTGGCCGCGTCGCGTCTCGCCAGCCTAGCCTAGCATGCTGCCGCCATCAGCACTGGCAAAGTGGCAGGCTGATCTGGCTGGAGCCGCCGGCTCCACGACGGCGAGGTGGCGAGGCCCTCGTGGAGATTGAAGGTGAACGCCTGGCCGGCCCCGCACGCGTCCTGCACGTGTCCGCGGCGTGGCGTGCGTCATCTCGCTTCGGCGTGCTCCGCTGTGCTTCGGCAGGTGTGCGTCGCGTGTGTGGCGGACGGCCCAGACTGCCAGCAGACTCATTCCGAGAGTCGTTGTCGTCGCCCTGCCTCTCTCGCACTCGTGGGGCGTCCCGTGGACGAGCGAGAGAGGCAGAGCGACGAAAAGGGACTCTCGGGATCGGTCCGCAGCCAGCCAGATACAGAGTGAGACGAAGACGGAGTGAGACAGCGATGGCGAGGAGCAAAGTCTCGCCCTCGCCACGATAAAGGCGCGGCGGATCATTCAGCCGCGCGATTCAGACCCACAGTGGGCCGGAAGACCGGTGGAGGCGGACAAAACTCTAGACGCGTTATGAGTCCTCTCCGAACGAGGAATCCATTGGTGCGGTCACACGTTTGGTTCGAGTCCCGTTTAGCGACTCTGGAGCTCAAAACGCGTCTAGAGCTTTGGCCGCCTCCACCGGTCTTCTGGCCCACTGTGAGACGAGTCGTTTCGTTCTGTCTCTCTCGCACTCACGGGGCTTTCCGTGAGGGCGCGACAGAGACAGCGTCAAACCGACCGTCTGAATCGCGCGGCAGATCGTCCATCTAGTACGTAACCCCTTACGTCTATCTCGCTCCAACTCATTGACGACTGTCCTCAAAAAGGACAGAGGATCGAGACAGCGAAGAGGACTCGGGGTAATTACGTACCACCGCGTAGCGCAGCACAGCGTAGCTAGGACGGAACTGGTCCGGGAGTAATTTGCTGGACTTCCCTTTCCCCCTCCCCTGTCCAGGTGAGGTCAGATACGATCATCAGAACCTCCCCCGCTGCCCCTCCGCCCGTTACTTTTTTCGGCACGCCTCGTTTTTTTTTCAGACTCTAAAATAACTCCAACAGCCACAGCTCTGGAATCGCGGTGGCAGAGTGGGAGTGATCGCCTGCGTCCCTTGCGACCTCTCCGAAACGCGAGTGGCAACAGTGTGGTTACACCGACCCATGCACAGTGGGCCAGAGGACCGGTGCAGGCCGTATAAAGCTGTATAAAGTCCCGGACGCGTTTTGAGCTACAGAGTCGCTAAATGGAACACGAACTGAACGTGTGACCCCATCTATGGATTCCTTGTTCGGAGAGCAATCCATTGGCGGGGTCACACGTTCGGTTCGAGTCCCATTTAGCGACTCTGGAGCTCGAAACGCGTCTAGGCGATTTCAGCGGATCAGGCGCTGCGGCATCCTCTGCGTCTCCATCGCACCCATACGGGACGCCCCATGAGTGCGAGAGGGACAGAGCGACGAAAACGACTCTCGGAATGAGTCTGCAGTGCGTCCTGCGCGGTGGGTCAACGGCCAGCCGGCCAGGCACCCTCCTAGGCATGCATGCGCAGCACCGCGGCTCAACGCCAACGTGTACAGTGTACGTACACAGACCGGTCGCGTGTCGCCTCACACCGCAACAGACTGCCTCCGAGAGTCGTTTCCGTCGCTCTGTCTCTCTCGCACCTGTAGGGGACGCCCCATGAGTGCGAGAGAGACAGAGCGACGAAAACGACTCTCGGAATCGGTCTGCAGACGCCAGACGAGTGCAGTGGACGCGAGTACTGTATACCAGCAGGTCGACCAAGTTCGGTGGTGGTGGCTCAGCAGACTGATTCTGAGCTCTGTCTCTCTCGCACTCATGGGGCGTCCCGTGAGAGTGCGAGAGAGACAGAGTGACAAGACGCACGGTGTGGTGGCGAGGGAAGTCCAGGCGTGCCCCACGACTCTCCCAGACATCGCAAGGGTGTGCAGTGCACTGTGCACGCTCAAATGCTGCGTGACCCCGGTTCTATCACGCTCTACCCAAATCTTGTTTCTACTGACAAAGCCATAAAAACATGAAATAAAGAAATTCGGGTCCAGATTGTTTATGGCGCGCATTGGTATCACGAATAAGGTGACCGACTTTACATTTCCACATACGCGAGTACGCCCTCGCCAGACATGACACGAAAAAGCGAGGACTTCCCCACAAAGAGGTTCATTTTCAAGGTCTCGCCCCCCGGTCGGTCCCCGTTGCACTCTGAGGTGAGAGTTGGAAACGCGTGGAGAATAATGGTGGAATAAATCAGGACTCAGGAGAACTTTGCCCCAAATCCTTAAATCCTTTGCCTGTTTAGAGTTGCAGCGCGCTTTCGCAACGGAGCAGTAGCAGCACATTTCTTCCATTCACGCATTCATTGGGTGGCCCCCGAAAGAAAAGACGACTCTGAAAAGTTTCTAGTGTAAAATTCATGCCCTCTGATGGATTTATTTGTTGTGGTGAGCTAATCTCAATGAATTTTTTAAACGGTAAACCTACGCCTAGATAAGATATACTGTAACGTCCATCGGTGAAACTGGAACACACAGAGGAATTTTCTTCCTGCCCTTGCGCTTTTGGGGTTTACAGGTGCGTCGGCACGGCTGTCCTCTATTCCTAAATCTGCATTGGGTGTTCTAGAAAAACGTTTCTCCTTAGGTTTACCAGTGTAGCTCCCGCAGCGCCAGGACGGGAGGCAACCAATCCTCCTTGCTATGCGCTCCGTTCCGTGCGCCCGTCCTCCTGGAAGGCAGGCAACCAATCGGGCATGGGCGCCTGGACGGTGCGCTCTGCCGCCTGCTGGGTAGGCAAACCAACCGTCCTAGCAGTCCGAATGTTCCGTCAGTTGGGCGCTATGGCCGTGCACCCCGACCTGTCTGGGCAGCAGCTTAGGACACATACCCCTCTACCCTCCAGTCCCACATCTGACTCGGAAGGGTTGCGAGCAGTTTGGCGACAGGAGGGTAGAGCGGGGTTGTGTCCTAAGCTGCTGCTCAGACAGTGAGACAGAGTTTGGGAGGTTTGGAAGAGGACGCCAAAATTCTAGACGCAGTTTGACCCCCAGAGTCGCTTAACAGGACCCGAACCAAACGTGTGAGTCACGGTGTGACCCCACCAATGGATTCCTCGTTCGCAGAGCAATCCATTGGTGGGGTCACACGTTCGGTCCGAGTCCCATTTAGCGACTCTGGAGCTCAAAACGCGTCTTGAATTTTGGCCGCCTGCACCGGTCTTCTGGCCCACTGTGCAGTGCACCGAGGCGCTCACTCCTCTACTCACCCCGCTAGCGCGCTCCTCCGCGGCAGTGTGTCGTCGAGACTGGCCCGCGGAACTCATGTCACATCGGTGGAGGGCGGCGGTGGCTCCGGGCGGGCACGGCGGGGACCTACGGGGACTCTCAGACTGCACCGGGACAGGCGATGGGGATTGAGTGCAGGCCGCCGTCAGACTGGGACAGGCACGCCTCACGCCCCTCACGCCTCACACCTACGCGTTCCAACACTCGAATCCCGCGCTCGTTTCATTCAGAAGAATCGTCGCTCTGTCTCTGTCGCACTCATGGGCAATGCCCCAGGTGTGCGAGAGAGAGAGAGCGACGAAGCGGTCTTTCGGTTCGGAATCGGGCTGCCGATTACACTTTCAAGCGGCTGAGCATTTGCATCGCCTGCCTCAAGCGCGCCCAGCGTCCAGCCGCTCCCACGCTGGACACATCAGCCGGACAACGCGTCATCGTTCATTCTGATGAGGAACACTTTCGACGTCACCGCGGTCGTCCAGCATTCGCTGTTCGCGGATTGGCTTTTTGATCCTGGCTCCGCTTCCAATGTCCGGCTGGCGCGCGGTTGGCCCACCACTCCGTTCTCACGGTTTCCCCGGCACGTTTCCGTCACGCGTTTGTGGCTTTCCAGAAAAGAGTCCTTTCCATTGCGTTGGGGGAGCCACCTAGCCACTCCACGTCCACGAAGTAAATTGAGTTGAGGGAAGTTCCTCCCAGACTGAGAGGAGTGGGCAAAAAGTTCCGATACCGGGAATCGAACCCGAGCCTCCTGGGTGAGAGCCAGGTATCCTAGCCACTAGACCATATCGGATGGTGAGAGGAGGGCACGAAGACAGCGTTCTTGTTGTGGCGGGCGGCGCGACGCGGGCTGCTGCCCCCACTCCGCGGACGGGAATCCCCTCCACGCACTTGCATCGACGCGGCCGCGGTGCGCCGCGCGCAGCCGCGCGCCGACAATCTCGACCCCACCATATTTTGCCTGCGGGGAGGCTCACCTCCCACTGCCGTTTCCGTAGTGTAGTGGTTATCACGTGTGCTTCACACGCACAAGGTCCCCGGTTCGATCCCGGGCGGAAACATTTTTTTGCACGTTAGGATTCGACCCCTCCCTATTTTTCGAGTATAACTTGTTATTTCTTCCATTGAGCTACGTTTTATTTTAGTGGTGATCAGAAATTACACTTTGAAAATGTGGACTTAAAAAGGCGGCTTCGGGGCCTCCAACGTGCAAGCTGCCGAGCCTGCAACGGGACACCAGCTTATCGACGGGGCGGGGGAACCTGGGAAACAGTAATCCTATAGTTGGCACCGTTCGTCGGCCTTCTCATCAATGCGGTAGCGTGGCCGAGCGGTCTAAGGCGCTGGTTTAAGGCACCAGTCTCCTCGGAGGCGTGGGTTCGAATCCCACCGCTGCCACTGTTTTTGTCCGAATAATTGTTCTTTCGCCGTTGCGGTCGAGTACAAAACGACAGCGCTGCACAGTGCAATGTATTTAGATTGTTACAGATCGGCCGACCCCGGTCGCATGAAATCGCGTGACAAAGTCACGGATGCAAATTGGCGCGAAAGAAGCGTTTCGATTCGGCGTCACCGCTTCTTTGCCGCGTCAGCTGCGTTCCCAGAGGCGCGGCCTTGATCGAAAAACGCGACAGGCGTGAACGCTGTGTTCACGCTGTGGCGGCTGTGGCGTGACCCGCTCTATACTACTCAGCAGCGAGGGCGGCGTGCGTCTGCCGAGGCCTGATAGTCGAACACGTCGAGAGCCCTTCTTCGCGACCACGATCACGGTGGACCACCGTGCACCCATGGCTGTACAGTACCAGTACAGTCACACAGCGAGAGAGAAAGAATCAATCCCAGTTTCCAATCCCCTACAGTCATTCACGCCACTCTTCATCCGCCGCTGCGCGGCGTCGTGTCAACCTGCAAATCAAGACGATAAGAAAAACAGAGGGGAGTGGCAATTTGTTTTGTTGGGGAAGTCCCACGTTTTGTCTCTTTATTCCAGAGGTTTCATACTGCGACTTCTCGTTTCGTTTAAATTCCGAGGCTCATACTTTTCTCTCCATCAGCGACATGCTCGCTCTGCTCGTCAAGGTCAAGAGCAGGTCCAGGAAACAGAGGCACCCGAACAGCGTGTATCTCCCGCGCGCCTCCCACGTGGCATACGCCGCGCTGTCCGGGAAGCAAATCACAATAAAAAGATCGCTCTCCGCACGAGCACGCCGGGTCACTCCGTCTCTCTCGCACCCATGGAGCGCCTTCTGAGTGCGGGAGAGACACAGCGACGCAACTCTGGGACCGTGTGCTGATTCGGAACGTTGTCTTTGTCTCTGCGTCTCTCTCTCACTCATGGGCCGTCCCGTAGGGTGCGAGAGAGAGGGAGCGACGAAGCTCTGCGCGTATTCGGCCTGCTTGTTCTATTTATTCCTCGCCACGTCCGAGAGTCGCTGTCGTTGTTGTCTCTCTCACACCAGTACCGGGCACCCCGTGAGTGCGAGAGAGACAGAGAGGCCTAACACTGCGACGACGTCTGCGTCGACGTCGGCGTCGACCGCGTCCGCCGGCGGCGCGGTGGACTTGGTAGACTCAGTAGTCGCCGCGGCACGGCGCTGTGCTCGCTCCTCGCTGCTCGTCATGCCCGGTCGCAGTTCGCAGTGTTCGCAGTCCGCGGTGCCGCGCGGGTTGGGTCGCCGTCGTCGCCGTTTCGGGTTCAGTCCGACTGCCGCCGTCAACGCCGCGCGACCCGCGAATGCCGCGACACGCCCCGCCGCCTAGACACCAGCCCGTCCAGCCCGTCTAGGTCGACGAGGCCCTAGACGAGCACGAGAAGAAGGTACGTGCGCCTTGCGCAGGGCTTGCAGTGCCGTGGGTGGGCGGATCTAGGTTATGATGCCCGCAGCGCGCCAGGGAGAGAGGGGGGGGGGTATTTCGATCGGGCCGTGGGGTGCGAGGAAGGGCAAGGCCGGATAGGGGGGGGGGGACAGACTGCCAGTGTTGTGACTGTGCGCAGCACGCTGTGAGGTGTGTTGTGACGAATGGGCATTAGCTATTACGGTCTCTGCAGTAGGCCTAGTGAGACGAGACTTTCAGCAAGCTCTAGTGTTTGGCGCAGAGAAAATACCCGAGAATCCCTCCACTATTTAAGGTCTTACAAATGAACCCCTTGCGCGAGCAGGGTTGTAAAACACTTTGATTGAATCGAAGCTGACCAGTGCGTGCGTTGTGGGCGACCAGGGGCGTCGTCGGCGTCCTGACCAGTGCTGACGCGGAGTCCGTCCGCCACGCCGGAGACCATTCCGGAGGCCATGCCGGACCGCCAGGGAGAACAAGGGGCGGCCGAGGCCGAGGAGGACCCCTGGACGTCGGCCGCGCTCGGGGAGGCGCTGGCACACCCGCACCCGGGGGCCAAGGTGGCTCGCATGCAGGTAAGGGACGAGGAAGGCCGCACAGTGGGCCGGAAGACCGGTGGAGGCGGTCAGAACTCAGACGCGTTCTGAGCTCCAGAGTCGCTAAATGAGACTCGAACCGAACATGTGACCCCACTAATGGATTCCTCGTTCGGAGAGCAATCCATTAGTGGGGTCACACGTTCGGTTCGAGTCCCATTCAGCGACTCTGGAGCTCAAAACGCGTCTTGAAATGAAGCAACCAGCACCCTTACAGTGTGGTGAACGCCTGCTGGGCCGCAACGCTCTCGCTCCGGTGCGCCGCGGGCCTGCCTACGCACACGGCGCTCCGCTGCCGCTGCATTCCGGACAGTTCCTTCGTCGCTCTGTCTCTCTCGCACTCGTCGGTCCTGCCGGGTGCGAGAGGGAGAGAGCGACGCCGGCACTGTACGTAGTCCGACTGCGCGGACAGCACGCGCGAGGCAGCGCGGCCGCCGCTGATTGGCTGCAGGCTGGAGCGTCCAGGAAAACAAGCGTTTGCGTGATTACAGTGTGGTGTCCATCCCGACCGCGACTCGTGCTCGCCGTCCTGCTTTGTTTTGGACCGGAATATTCTTCTCCGTCGTTGCAAAATGGCAGAGGCTGCCCTAGGCGCCTTGGGTGTCGGATTATATTGGAAAATAAAAAGGTGCGGTGCTTTCCTGTTTGCAGCGCGCCGCCCTGGACCCCCGGCTGCGCGCCAAGTACGTGCGCGTCGACTACCCCGAGGGCTGGGCCGCGCAGCCCAGGGAGATCGCGCCGTGGCTCGACGGGGAGGGCTACCTGGTGCACGGCGACTCGGGCAGTCCGCAGACCGGCCGGCCGCCGTGGTTCGACGAGCAGCTCTTCCTGGACGGGCAGCGCTTCAGCCGCGACTGCCTGGCCGGGCTGTCGCAGGCCGACATGCTGTCCCTGTTCTTCCTCTTCGGCTTCCCCGGCTCGCTGGACCCGCTGGTCGCCACGGCCAAGTGAGTGCCAAAGCACACAGTGGGCCAGAAGACCGGTGGAGGCGGCCAAAACTCAAGACGCGTTTTGAGCTCCAGAGTGGCTAAACAGGACTCGAACCGAGCTTGTGACCCTACCAATGGATTTCTCGTTCGAAGAGCAATCCATTGGTGGGGTCACACGTTCGGTTCGAGTCCTATTTAGCCACTCTGGAGCTCAAAACACGTCCGGGATTTTAACCGCCTCCACCGGTCTTCTGGCCCACTGTGCGGAGCCCCAACCGGACAGACTGTCACTAGATAGGCCACTAACGCTTCGGTTCCCTCCGCAGGCAAGGGGGAGCCGCGCGCGCTGAACTGCCCCGCCGCGTCGCTGGTGGCAGACACACTGTCGGGGATCTCCAGCGGCGCGTACGCGGGGCCGTGCCCCGTGCTCAGCACCCTGGGGCCCGACTACCCCTCCGGCGCCATCCTGGTGGACGCGGATCGGTACCGCCGGCCCTTCCTGTCGCAGGCCGAGATGGCCATCACGCAGTGGGGCTTCTTCGGGCTCTTCATCTGCAAGCCGGAGGTGTTCGCCGCGCCCCGCGCCACGCGCAGGGAGCTGGAGGTGAGGACGGGCCTGTCACGCAGTGGGCCAGAAGACCGGTGGAGCTGGACAAAACTCTAGACGCGTTTCGGGCTCCAGAGTCGCTAAATGGGACTCGAACCGAACGTGTGACCCCACCAATGGATTGCTTTCCGAAAGAGCAATCCATTGGTGGGGTCACACATTCGGTTCGAGTCCTGCTTAGCGACTCTGGAGCCCAAAACGCTTCTAGAATTTTGTCCGCCTCCACGAAGGCCAATGCAGCACACAGCAGTTAGCAGGACGCCGCGGGCGCCTAGTGGGTAGGCAACCCATTGGACGGGGAAGGCCCAGCTGGCAATAGTGGGACTCTTCGTCGCTCTTTTGACTTGACTTGAAAGGCTAGACCACAACTGATCAATGATTGAGGTGTGTCGAAGACTAAGTCTCTTGGTCCTTTCAGGGCCTGGTCCACATGTGGGCGGTGCTGGGCTACTGCCTTGGTATCGAGGACCGCTTCAACTGGGGGCTGGGGGGCCTGGACGTCGTCCTCAGGCGGAGTGAGGAGTTCCTGCGCTACGTCGCCGTGTAAGTAGTGCAACCGCTTCAGGAGCTTTCAAAGATGCCTCAAGTACTTCCTCTAGACGTAACATTAGAATTTTTCAATTTTTTTGGAGGGTTAAAAGCATTTTTTTTGACAAAATTTGTCACATGGATGCTTCTTTGCAGTTCACTGTGCTGTCGCTTCGTGTTTTAACTCGATATTCTGGGAGCCGCACATCACATGCGGATGTCACGATTTGATTCCAATCTCGTGTGCTATTATTTCTGCGTCTGATGCACGACCCCGCCTCAGCGGAAGCGTTTCGATCCCAAAACTATTCTCGGCTCGATCTGGTTCGGCCGGAACATGTTGAGGCATATTTATTCATGTTATCGCCATGTATTTATTTCTTCCCCGTGCTTCTCCCAGGCCGAGCTTGCGCGCGCTGGTGAAGCAGGGCCCGGACCGCTGGGAGCACATGAGTCGCGCCATGATGGACGGCATGCGCGCCTTCGTGCCGCTGCCGTCCTTCGAGGCCAACCTGGCCTACCTGACGGAGGACGTCCTGGGGCTGGGCACCGTGCTGCCCAAGGCGCTCACCTGGCGCCAGACGCTGCAGCTGTGGCGGCTGCGGCTCGTGCTGCAGTACCTGCCGCGCTGGTTCACCTCCTGGACCAGCTTCATGAGCAGCCGGCTGAGGTTCATCCTGAGGAAGAGGGCCAAGGCGATAGGGCTGCGCGGTGGCCGGGACGTCGGCCAGGACGCCGTCGAGAACGCCGTCGAGAACGCCTTCGAGGAGTAAGGGACGCCGTCGAGAACGCCGTCGAGAACGCCTTGGAGGAGTAAGGGACGCCGTCGAGAACGCCGTCGAGAACGCCTTGGAGGAGTAAGGGACGCCGTCGAGGACGCCGTCGAGGACGCCGTCGAGGACGCTGTCGAGGACGCCGTCGAGGACGCCGTCGAGGACGCCGTCGAGGACGCCGTCGAGGACGCCGTCGTCATGGAGGAATGAGGGACGCCCCATCTAACGCGTTGTCAGCCGTTCAGTGTATCGGACAACACTCCTGTGGGGCACACCCATACCATCAACGAGAGACGCACAGCAAATTTTTATTGTATTATTGTTGACTTTGTTGAAGGTCAGCACACAGTGATAAAGATGGATTGTAATGTGATAATGGAATCTGTGATAGAAAAATGGCTATGAATAAGAAGACGAGTCAATAAGTTACGTGTAATTTAATTTGACGTTTATAGTACTGAAAAGTGGTAATAATATAGATGTATAAGATTAGATTTGAAAATTGGTCTACTCATTGTCGAGCCTTCCACACACAGTTACCGCAAGCTTATCCGAGTCTTCCTTCCGGGGCCAGAAGCTCAGTCCAGCCCTGCCAGAGCGGCCGCCGTGGGGAAGTGCTCCCTGAGCTTGAGCACGCGCTCCCTGTCCAGGTGCAGGTGCTTCTTCTTGAGCACCAGGGCGGCCTCCAGGCGCGCGCGCTCCTCGCGTATCTGGAGGGCAATCCACGGCTCTCAACAAAGACAAAACAGTCGAAGCGACGTTTCTGAGCGAGTTCTACAGTGCGTCACCTCGTGCAGGGCGTTGGTGGCGTTCCGAAGCTGGCCGTCCAGGGCCGTGGCGGCAATGGTCACTCTCGACACCTCGTCCAGCAGCCTGCAGCCAAAGTCCAAGTTGGCAACATTTCGGGAGAGAAAACTTAATTTTTTAAGTTGGCCAAGCTGCTGCGACGCACGGTGACGCACCCTGCCTGCGGCGGGTCCCTGCAGTTCTCCGAGGCCATCCTCTGCTGGCGAGTGTGCAGCCTGCTCTGGGCCGTCTTGAGGTTGGGGTCCGTGTTGCGAATGGCCTCCCGCATCTCGGCCATCAGACGCTCCGTGTCCGCCTCCTTGCGCACCGTCTGGGAACCATGCCGCGGAAGCGCGCCCAAGTCAGCCGGGGTCACCCAAAGGAGGGCTAGAGTTACCCAAAGGAGAGCTAGAGTTACCCAAAGGTGGGCTAGAGTTACCCAAAGGTGGGCTAGAGTTACCCAAAGGTGGGCTAGAGTTACCCAAAGGAGGGCTAGAGTTACCCAAAGGTGGGCTAGAGTTACCCAAAGGTGGGCTAGAGTTACCCAAAGGAGAGCTAGAGTTACCCAAAGGTGGGCTAGAGTTACCCAAAGGTGGGCTAGAGTTACCCAAAGGTGGGCTAGAGTTACCCAAAGGAGAGCTAGAGTTACCCAAAGGTGGGCTAGAGTTACCCAAAGGAGGGCTAGAGTTACCCAAAGGAGGGCTAGAGTTACCCAAAGGTGGGCTAGAGTTACCCAAAGGAGAGCTAGAGTTACCCAAAGGTGGGCTAGAGTTACCCAAAGGAGAGCTAGAGTTACCCGAAGGTGGGCTAGAGTTACCCAAAGGAGAGCTAGAGTTACCCAAAGGTGGGCTAGAGTTACCCAAAGGAGGGCTAGAGTTACCCAAAGGTGGGCTAGAGTTACCCAAAGGTGGGCTAGAGTTACCCAAAGGTGGGCTAGAGTTACCCAAAGGTGGGCTAGAGTTACCCAAAGGTCAGCCAGAGCCCCTAAGGCAATCAGTCTATAGTTTAGCCAGGTCCAATCAGGCCAATTTTTAACGTTACTTAGTATTTTTGGTGTTGGTGGATTTCCTACCGACTGGGCACAAAGACACAAATAGTTAATGGAGTACCATTTTATTTGTCAAGTCTCATGAGGTGGGGTAGGCCGCCGGTGGCGACGGCAGACTAGAACGGCCAGGTGGCCGAGGGCGTTTCCTCGCTCAGAAGAAGCCGGGGGCTCCGTAGGTGGTGGCGGGTGCCGAGTAGGCCACCCGGGGCGCGGCGGCGAAGGACACGGCGGGGGCGGCGGCCAAGGCGGGGGCGGAGTAGGCCACTCGGGGGGCGGGCGCGAAGGACACGGCGGGGGCGGCGGCGATGGCGGGGGCGGCGTAGGACACCGCGGGGGCGGCGGCGATGGCGGGGGCCGAGTAGGACACGGCGGGGGCGGCGGCGATGGCGGGGGCCGAGTAGGACACGGCGGGGGCGGCGGCGATGGCGGGGGCCGAGTAGGACACCGCGGGGGCGGCGGCGATGGCTGCGGGGGCGGCGGCGAAGGACACAGCCGGGGCCGCTGCCACGGCCGGCGGCCCGTAGGCCACGGAGGGGGCGGCCGCCAGGGCGGCGGGGGCGGCGGCGAAGGCAGGCTCGCCCGCCAGCGGGTACTGGGGCTTGGCCTGGGCCACGGCGGCCAGCACCACCACGACGAAGGCAACCTGCAGCAAGGGAGTGGTTAGCGGGACCGGGGGGCTGCCTACCCGCCAAGACGGACGGTGCTTACGGTGGGGTTCATGGTGGCGGAGGGGATGGAGTGCCTGGCTGGAGCCGCTGGACCAAGTGTGCCGCTCTGGTTCCAGGCGGCGGCTTTATACTCCTCCAGCCCGATGGGCCCGCTGACCGCAGTGTGTCAGCATGTCCGGCCGCCGCGGCGTCATTTGGCTCGGCGGAAGGGCGTCAAGGGAAGAAACCAGGCAGAGTTAGTCAAAACGGCTAAAATGTGTAGAAATGGTGGTTTGGTCTGACGATAGGCGGTCGCAGCGTCCAACCTACGGCGGAAAATCGTACTCCCTCAACGGGGGAAGGACCGAAGACCAAATGCCCGTTGAAGAAGCACGAAGGCCCGCCTCGGATCAGACGCAGTGGCTGCTTAAAGTCAGCCCAAAACACGATTTTTCAGACATTTGTGACCGTTTTGATCAACTTTGCGGCAATACTGCTCCTAAACTAAGGCAGATAATCACACTCCGTAACAAAGGCATTCTAAAGGAAGGTCCAAAGACCAACTGCCCGTTGAGGAAGGACGAATACCACCTCGGATCAGACGCAGTGGCTGCTTAAAGTCAGCCCAAAATACTATTTTTCAAAGACATTTGTGACTGTTTTGATCAACTTTGCGGCAATACTGCTCCCAAACTAAGGCAGATAATCGCACTCCGTAACAAAGGCATTCTAAAGGAAGGTCCAAAGACCAATTGCCCGTTGAGGGAGGACGAAATACCGTCTCGGATCAGACGCAGTGGCTGCTTAGAGTCGGCCCAAAACACGATTTTTACTACTTCAAAACATACCTAGAACAATACAAGACACTTAAAGGTGTCAGCTAGCTTTTAATTTTTCTCACAAACCCGTACATTATTACTAACGGCGTTTAAACTAATCACCCTATAATTTATTAGGTGATTGGTTGGAAGGCCGTCACATCCAAATGACACTACTGACCAACTACTGACGCCCGTGACGGGTCCGCACGCTGCGGTCAGTGGGTCAATCAAGCTTCCAGCTGAAGCTGGGTATAAAACTGCCGCCGCGGATGCCGAGAGTCACACTTGGGTCCAGCAGCTCCACCAGGCAGTTCATCCCCCACACACCACTGCCACCATGAACCCCACTGTGAGCATCATCGGCCTTTTGCATCCGCGTTGGCGTTAGTTGAACCCCAGAACTCGCGCTTCTAGAACTGTTCCTGTTGCAGGTTGCTTTTGTTGTCGTGGTGCTGGCCGCCGTGGCCCAGGCCAAGCCCCAGTACCCGTTGGCGGGCGAACCTGCCTTCGCCGCCGCCCCGGCCTTCGCCGCCGCCCCCGCTGTGTCCTACGCCGCCCCCGCCATCGCCGCCGCCCCCGCGGTAGCGTACTCCGCCCCCGCCATCGCTGCCGCCCCCGCCGTGTCCTTCGCCGCCGCCCCCAGGGTGGCCTACTCCGCCCCCGCCATCGCCGCCGCCCCCGCGGTGGCCTACTCCGCCCCCGCTGTGTCCTTCGCTGCTGCGCCGCGAGTGGCCTACTCCGCCCCCGCCATCGCCGCCGCCCCCGCCGTGTCCTTCGCCGCCGCCCCCAGGGTGGCTTACTCCGCCCCCGCCACCACCTACGGGACCCCCGGCTTCTTCTGAGCGATGAACCCTCTTTGGCCCTGTCGCCACCGGAGCAGCTTGCCTGCCAATGACACTTGAAAATAAAGGCTGACCCACAAAAATCACTCATTTGTGTCTTCTTCCTCCGGTGTCCTTCGAAACCCTCTGAGACAGCAGCGCACGCGTTGAAGCTGCGGCTTGTTCCGAAAAAATTGACTCCACTCTAGGAAACCTTAGCAAGTTTGCCACAATTTCAGGTCAATTCACTGACAACCCCACAAACGTGCGAATACGTCAGAAAAATGATCCAAGACCCCAATTTTTAGTCACACTCCCGAAAGTCGGGCAATACCGCTCGTTACCAGTCGTTACCGCTCTCTGTGCGCGCCACTGCACCGAAAGTGAGCATCCCGACGCGACTCACCAGGCGGTACTGCTCGTCGAAGTGCTCGACGGCGCGCGCCACCAGCGCCACGTTCCTGGCCAGGGCGTCGTCGACGCGCGCCGCCTGCCCGCGGACGTCCTTGACGGCGTTGTCCAGCATGGGCTGCAGCAGCGTGCGGTACGCGATGGAGCGCGCCCGCTCCGCCTCCGAGGCCGCGATGTTGCGCCGCGTCGTCTGCTCCCAGCCCTCCGGTGTCACCTGCCTGCAGCAACGCACAGTGGGCCAGAAGACCGGTGGAGGCGGCCAAAACTCCGGACGCGTTTTGAGCTCCAGAGTCGCTAGACGGGACTCGAACCGAACGTGTGACCCCACCAATGGATTCCTCGTTCGGAGAGCAATCCATTGGCGGGGTCACACGCTCGGTTCGAGTCCTCATGGGGCATCCTGCACGGGTGCGAGAGAGACAGAGACAGTCCGCAGGGTGGGGTGTCTGCGTGTCTGGCCGCGGCTCGGCTTCACGAATTAAAGCGTGCGGAAACGAACCCATTCACGTGTGGAGTCCGCCGCCCCGTCTCGTCCGCCACACCGCTAATCTCGTCGCGGCATCCGACGACTCTATTTCCTCCGCCGCACCGCGCTGCACCCTAACACGGCGGCCCGGTGACGCTGCGCCGCTCTCCGTCTCTCTCGCACGCCTCGGCCCGGCCGGCCGTCCACGCCGCAAACCACGTCGTCACCGGCAGCCAGGTCACGTGGTGTCTGGTCCGGACACTAATTATATTTCGGGACATGACTGGCTGCGGCGAAGTTTTCCATGAAGTGCCGGTGACAGATTTGGCGGACAATTTGCGACAATTTTGGCCAAGGTGGATACATCACAACAAGCTGGCGCCAGAGAGGCGGCCAAAATTCTAGACGCGTTCTGAGCTCCAGAGTCGCTGAGCAGGACTCGAACTGAACGAGTGACTCCACCAATGGATTCCGCGTTCGAAGAGCAATCCATTGGTGGGGTCACACGTTCGGTTCGAGTCCTGTTTAGCGACTCTGGAGCTCAAAACGGGTCGAGGATTTCGACCGCCTCCACCGGTCTTCTGGCCCACTGCGCACCGGTGGCCTTACCTGTCGGGCACGGTGGCGGCGCCGGGCTGGAAGATGCCCACCAGGGGCTCGCGGTGCGCCGTGATGGAGCGGGCCAGCGCGTCCACGCGGTAGCAGTCCTTCTTGCAGGACCAGTCGGCCTGCAGCGCGAGCAGGGCGGCGCGGTCGGCGCGCAGCTGGTCCAGGGCCTGCTGCAGGCAGCGCTCCACCAGCGCCGTCACCTCGCGCACCAGGGCCGCCTCGCGCACCAGCTCGTCGTGCGCCTCGTCGCGCACCAGGTCCGTGTCCGGGCGGCGGCAGCGCACGCCGATGCACTCCGACGCCGTGGCCGCGGCCTTGGACAGCGACGCCAGGATGCGGTGCAGCCGCGGCGGCGTCGGCATCAGCAGCTGGATCTCGTCCCACATCATCTGGAGCAGCGTCAACAGTGCCGCCAACGATGCGCCACGGTCGGAAGGGCTGCCAACCTCAGTCCGCTACCAAGAATTTGCCAAGTTGGAAGGCGGAGGTTGGCAACCCTTTCAACACTGGACATGCGAGCATGGACGTGAACATGCACTAGATAGGCTAGACCAGGAATGATCCTCTGCCGATTCAGGCTTGTCCACGCCTCCGCCATCTTGCAGCACGCGACCAGTCCGCCGTTTTTGCTGGTGGACTGTGGAGCCGCACCCTGACATGAAACTTGCTGCCACTTCGACAAGTGCGCAAGCGAAGAAAGCCACCCTCTTCCCCGTCGCGTGGTTCCTTCCCTTGATACCGCTTGACGCCCTTCCGCCGGGCAAAATGACGCCGCGGCGGCCGGACACGCTGACACACTGCGGTCAGCGGGCCCATCGGGCTGGGCGAGTATAAAGCCGCCGCCTGGAACCAGAGCGGCACACTTGGTCCAGCGGCTCCAGCCAGGCACTCCATCCCCTCCGCCACCATGAACCCCACCGTAAGCACCGTCCGTCTTGGCGGGTAGGCAGCCCCCCGGTCCCGCTAACCACTCCCTTGCTGCAGGTTGCCTTCGTCGTGGTGGTGCTGGCCGCCGTGGCCCAGGCCAAGCCCCAGTACCCGCTGGCGGGCGAGCCTGCCTTCGCCGCCGCCCCCGCCGCCCTGGCGGCCGCCCCCTCCGTGGCCTACGGGCCGCCGGCCGTGGCAGCGGCCCCGGCTGTGTCCTTCGCCGCCGCCCCCGCAGCCATCGCCGCCGCCCCCGCCGTGTCCTACTCGGCCCCCGCCATCGCCGCCGCCCCCGCCGTGTCCTACTCGGCCCCCGCCATCGCCGCCGCCCCCGCCGTGTCCTACTCGGCCCCCGCCATCGCCGCCGCCCCCGCCGTGTCCTACTCGGCCCCCGCCATCGCCGCCGCCCCCGCCGTGTCCTACGCCGCCCCCGCCATCGCCGCCGCCCCCGCGGTGTCCTTCGCGCCCGCCCCCCGAGTGGCCTACTCCGCCCCCGCCTTGGCCGCCGCCCCCGCCGTGTCCTTCGCCGCCGCGCCCCGGTTGGCCTACTCGGCACCCGCCACCACCTACGGAGCCCCCGGCTTCTTCTGAGCGAGGAAACGCCCTCGGCCGGCCTGGCCGTTCTAGTCTGCCGTCGCCACCGGCGGCCTACCCCACCTCATGAGACTTGACAAATAAAACGCTAACCAAACACTTTGTTTTTATTGGTGCCCGAGTCGCACTCATGGTGCGCTAGGTGCGAGAGAGACAGAGCGACGTACCTGCGCCGCCCGCTCCAGCTCGGCGTGCCACCGCCAGACGTGCTGCGCGCGCTCCTGGATGCGGTCGGAGGAGTCGCGGTGCAGCGCGTCCAGCTCGGCAGTGGTGCGGCGCCGCACCTCCCTCGCCGACCACGCCGCCCTGCCGCACAACATGAAGCGCCTTGTGCTCTATTACTCCTTTCAGTTTTGGTTTTTGACGCAGGCACACTGTAGACTCACGCGTCGGCGCGCTGCCTGGCCGTGGAGGCCGTCATGGTGAGCTCGGCGTTGTTCCGCAGCCAGTCGCCGGGGCTGCACCGCGTCACGGAGTGCCTGTCCACCACCGGCCGCACGCCTGGAACACGGAGGGGTTGGCAACCCCAGTCGAAATGCCGGACGCGTTTTGAGCTCCAGAGTCGCTAAATGGGAATCGAACCAAACGTGTGACCCCACCAATGGATTGCTCTCCGAACGAGGAATCCATTGGTGGGGTCACACGTTCGGTTCGAGCACTGTCTAGCGACCGTGGAGCTCAAAACGCGTCTAGAGCTTTGACCGTGGCGCACTGTGCGTTGTACCCGTGAGTCCGGACGCGGGGTTCCACTCGGTGCGCCCGAAGGCCCACGGCCCCACCGGCCCCAGGTCCGGCACGAAGGGGCGCGGCGGCGCCGGCACGGGGGCGTCCTCGGGGGCCAGCGGCACGCCGTCGTCACCCACCAGCTTCGTGGCCCCCATCTAGGCGGAGAGAACACTGTTAAATGCAACACGACTGCGTCCGACTGCGTCCGACTGCGTCTCTGAAAGTAGCGACTGTGGCAGGCCACTGCTTCTAATCTTGCAGAAGTCAAGGCCTCGTCCGACGTTTATGCCCTGCCTCTAAAACGCCTTGGCCACACCACTAATTTCAGAGCACCAGCCTCGCTCGCAAAGTCAGTCAAAATTGACTGAAAGTAAGCGACTTTTGCACCTACCTCGGCCGTCTCCCACTGCTTGCGCTCCTCCGCCGCTTCGTCCACCCCCTTCT
Source organism: Thrips palmi (assembly GCF_012932325.1). Taxonomy (NCBI): domain Eukaryota; kingdom Metazoa; phylum Arthropoda; class Insecta; order Thysanoptera; family Thripidae; genus Thrips; species Thrips palmi. The sequence goes on from NW_023144627.1 coordinate 7,271,510, forward strand.
CCGGCGTCATCTCCTCTCTCCCGTTGTTGTCGCACAGTGGTTAAAATTGCACGGAGCCGCGCGAGGTGGTATCACTCTCAAAACCTGTTACCCGACTACTACGCTATCACGCTCTATTACGCCTGAAAATAATCGGGATTTATCTAAAATTACACCAAAACACCGCTTAAATAGGTAAAAATTTGAGATTTTCGGCCGTGCTCCACCGTTACTACGCCGCTCCGCCGGCTGCAAGGCGTCGCAAGGATGCACCGATGGAGTGTTTACCGGTCGCCAAGGCGACAGCGTGGCCGGGCTGGAGGGAAGTTCCACACTGGAAAAAGGGGGGGAGGGGGGAGGAAATCGAAGGCCTTCGCCGCCACCCCGCAGGATGGCGATGCCTCATTCCGACGCACACGCTAAAGAATAATGGAAAGACCGGAGCTCATACTGATTGCAGCGCAGGAATTTAGCACCAGCGGGAGAAGATGATAAATACAGGGAGAAATCTCTACCAGTGTTTCTAAGAGCTGCACCTGCACGAAAAACCTTTTTTATACTTGAGAAAATGAAAGTTTTTTGCTACGCATTTTTTAATTTGTTTGCGGTCAGTGCGCGACTGCACTGCAAGTGAAAGACTTTTCCAAGGCGCTGTACAGTGGGCCGGAAGGCCGGTGGAGGCGGACAAAACTCTAGACGCGTTTTGAGCTCCAGAGTCGCTGAATGGGATTTGAACCGAACGTGTGACCCCATCAATGGATTGCTCTCCGAATGAGCAATCCATTGGTGGGGTCACACGTTCTGTTCGGCACCTGTTTAGCGACTCTGGAGCTCAAAATGCGTTTAGAGTTTTGTCCGCCTCCAACTGGCCCACTGTGCGCTGCATGCAAAATCGATGGGGTGTTCTGGGAGGCTTCTTCCAGCAGTGTGTCATCGATTCGCCGGTTTTCTGATGCAACTCGAAGGACCGAGCGCGAAGCCGCCGAAGCTGCGCGAAGGACCGCGGCGCTACGCGGCGCTACGCGGTGCGAGCGAGAGAGACGGCGCGACGGCGCGAGTGAGAGGGAGCGAGCTCGCGGGACGCGCGGGCGGGAGGGGAGCGCCGCGGCCGCGGTGGTGGGGGAGCGCGCGAAAGAGACAGAACGTTCGAGAATGCGAGAGGGCGCTGGCTGCTTCTAGCCGGGCCTGGCCGTGGCGAGCCGCAGCGGCGGCACATAAATACAGCGCGCGGCGCGAGCCGGCAGTCAGTTCGAATCGAGCCGCCGAGCAGTCAAGAGCCTCAGCAGCGAGACTACCCCAGCCAAGCCAACCAAGCAATCAAGATGCCCGTCAACCAGTGCATGAGGATGGTGCCCCTGATGGGCCGCCGCCTGGCCGCGTCGCCCTGGCCCGTGCAGCCCGTCCGCGGCCTCTTCTCGCCGTGGTCGCGGCCCACCGACATCGGCGCCCTGGTCCGCGACATGGACCGCCAGATGGACCACCTGGAGCGGCAGATGTTCCGCGGCATGCCTTCCTGGTTCCAGCGGCCCTCCAGCATCCTGCTCAACGCCATCGACCACACCAAGGAGGACGGCAACCAGTACCGCGTGGCCGTCGACCTGGCCGGCTTCAAGCCCGAGGAGATCAAGCTCGCCCTGGACGACTCCGGCCGCCTCCTCACCATCTCCGCCAAGTGCGAGCGCAGCGGCCGCGACGGCAGCAGGTTCGCGCAGGAGATGAGCAGGACCATCACGCTGCCCGAGTCCATCGACACGGACAGCATCACCTCCATGCTGCACCAGGACGGCGTGCTGGCCATCGAGGCGCCCTTCAAGGAGCAGCCCAAGGCGCCCCGCGAGGAGCCCCGGAGCATCCCCATCACCAGGGGCACCGCCGGCGCCGCCATCGAGGGCCTGGAGCACCAGCAGCACGACAAGGCCGAGTCCAACTCCAGTTGAAGCGCAGGTTGCCGAAGCTCAGCTGTGAACGCCGATTCATCACGTGTCATGAACCATTTTGTCAAATAACCCGCCGCAACGTCAAGTAGACCATCAAGCAGTGTTTCATTTTTAGTGCGTTGCTTGTAGAATTGTTGCACTCGGTTGCATCATTCAGTAGTTGCCATTGCGCCATTGTCGTTGCATCATCCTTTAGGAACTATTGTTAGTAGTGTCTCCAAAGAATTGATATTTATTGCATCACCCATCCTGGTGTAAATCAGTCTCAAGTTAGCTCAGTTAGTTGTGTATAGCTAATTTTTTGCATCAGCAGTGGAGTAATTGATGTAAGCAAACTATGTTGCGTGTGTTGTACCATGAAATCTCGTGGTATAAGTGTGAATGTCCTAGTTTTAATCATGTTGGAACTTTTGTTTCATTGACTGTATTTTTTGGTTGTGTATGTGTGTGTGTGTGTTTTTACTCGACCGTTCTTGTCTAGTCGACGCGGGTATGGACTATTTCCATGAATGAATTATAGTTATTTTGAGACTGATACTGTATATTTTAGAGTGTAATAGGATTTTTAATTTATAATAAAATGACATTGAATTAAAATTACGATGTTTTCTTTATTGACACCTTGTCAAATTTCCTACAAAAAGGAAAAGGTAGCAAATATAAATCGGAAAAAGTCCGGCAAGGGGAATCCATCTATCTATACTAATACTACACATAACACTCGTTGCCGAATTCTCTAGCCCCTTCTAGTGTACTTCGATAGTGAAATAATTAATCACACGACCACTCTTATCACCAACAGAACACAACCCCAACCCCTTCATAACATTACGGATGCCATGCCATCCGATGCAGCCTGCCGAGTGGTTCCGCATCCTGTCTCTCTCGCTCTCGTGGGGCGTGCCGTAGGGGGTGCGAGAGAGACAGAACGCCGAAACTGTATTAGTCGGCTGATCGCACGTTGACATGTACACTGTACACAAGCGTTACTGTCGAACGTTTTCATTACCTCCACCCCCTTCCCTCCCCTCCACGGGCACTTCCCTTTCGTCACACTCACACACCGTCTCCCGGAAACACCTCACCGACGGCCCACCGAGTGAGTGAGAGAGTTCGCTGCTCGCCACCCCGCGCGAACAGAACGTAGTGTGTCCGAGAGAGACGACCAGAGTAGGCGGGCGCGGTGAAAGCAACAAGCAGCAAGCAGTCCCGGCCGATTCAAAGAGAATTCATTCAGAGTCGAACGGCGGCCACGGCGAGTCGATGTGTCGGTGACACAACTCCAGCTACTCGCCGCAGCCAGTCAAAGTGCGCGTGTGTGTGCGTGTGTGTGCGTGCGTGTGTTAAGACACGACGGGCCACAGTCATTGATGAGGCTATTGTCAGGTAAATCATAGCAAGGAGCAAAATTTCATTATTGCTACAAGTTTCGCGTGAGTTTAGTGAGTGCAAGCTCAAGGCGGGGGTGGATCCACCCCCGTGGATCCAAGCGCATTGCTAGAGTGACCCTTAACTTGCACCTATTTTGTCAAATTTCTTTCATACTCTAACTTTTTCAAATCAAGCCAAGTCAACCTCAGGCCCGTTCTGGATCCGCAAACTGCGGCATGTCAGAGTACACTAATCACCTGGCGGACGGATATACCGCTTTTTCATTTGATCAAATTCCGTTAGCATTTGTCTTATCCATCCATTTGGGGGTAATAAACGTCCAGACAGCGCTATCTCGGGCCATACGGGACAACATGTGACAATGTGACACCCCGCCCAACCCACCCCCCGCGGTTGCTGTTGCTAAGCCGTCTAACTGCTTTCGAGGGAACGCCGCGCGCGCCGCGCGTGTAGGCAGCCTGTCCTACACTGCCGGGCGCGGTTTGTCGCATCCGCACAGTGGGCCAGAAGACCGGTGGAGGCGGCCGAAACTCTAGACGCATTTTGAGCTCCAGAGTCGCCAAACAGACCTCGAACCGAACGTATGACCCCACCATTGGATTCCTCGTTCGGAGAGCAATCCATTGGCCACACGTTCGGTTCGAGTCCCATTTAGCGACTAGAGTTTTGGCCGCCTCCACCGGTCTTCTGGCCCACTGAGTTCCGTCTCTCTCGCACCCCTGAGGATTTACCTGTTTTTCGAGCAATAGACGTGTTAAATCATTTTCTTGTCACAATATGTCCGTCATACCCAGTCGCAGCTCTCGCGCCGCAACGGGCGGGTTTCTTTCATGTTGTTCTCGTTTTTGTGTTTGTCATTGTTTATCCTCCCGTCTAATCTGCATAACTATTTTCACACCTGAATCGAATCGCCGAATCCCGAAAGTCGAAACCGAAAGCCGGTGTGTATTCGGGGCGGGCTGGCCGCGTGGCCGGCGTGGCGGCCGCCGCCGGGGAAGGCCAACCCCTCATTTTAGCGGCAACACACACACACACACGCACACACACACAGACACCGCGGCGGTCGCGGCATTGTATTATTTTAAAACTCGCTGCTGCTAGGCGCCCCGCCGCCCTGCAGACTGATTCCGAGAGTGGTTTCCATCGCTCTGTCTCTCTCGCACCCACCGGGCGTCCCGCACGGGTGCGAGAGAGACAGAGCGACGACTCTCGGAATCAGTGTGCCTGCCGATTGGCCGTACGAATCCTCCCTCCCTGTTCACGTCAAGGGCCGATAAGCGTGGCCAGCTGGCGCTTACAGTGCGGCAGCACCAAGGGCCACAGCGACAGATGTCCGGCTTTCGCGAGCCGCCAGTCCAATTCGCTTTCGGACAATCCCTTCGGCTCGGCTCGCTCGGCCATACGAACGCGCCCGAAAGAGCGCGCCGCGCCATCAGCTGATCCGCGGAGTGTCTCCGCCACTGCTGTCTCCGTCGCTGTCACTCGCGTGGGGAGGAGAGAGAGGCTGCGACTTTGATGCTGTTTCAGACGCGGCGCTTCCCCCTCACCACCTTCACCCTGCCCGCCCTGCCCCCTGCCCTTCCCTCCCGGCCAGCGCGGACCCTCGTCTCGTAGAGCGCGGACCCTCGTCTCGTAGAGCGCGGAGCACTGCAGTGGCTGCAGCGGCGGCAGTGCAGTAGCGGAGCGGGTCCACTGCGATCGACGTTGCTGCTGCACTGCACGAAGAGGGACGCCACTGCGGGGAAGGGAACGCATCCACGGAACATACACCAATCACCCAGGACTCGAGACTCACTCGGGCAAGGTCGCCTCGACGCGCAGTGCCAGTCACCGTCAGCATGTCCGTGCCCAAGGACGTCCCCGCCGCCAGCGTCTTGGTACGTTGACAGCGAGCGTGCCCCGCACCTGGACGTGACGCCGAGGGGGAGGTGCCAGGCGCCGAGCGTTTGACACTTTGCAGGTTAGGAGGCCCAGTCGCGAAGGGTCGCGGCCGCCAGGCAGGCACACTGCGATAACGGGACTGGTGTTTTTCGGTCCTGCCTTTCCTTTCCCCCGGAAGACCGGGACAGCTGTGGGGAAGTGACGCTGGCGAGCCGGACGGTGGAAGTCGGACGTGTCGTCGCAGGTCGGACAGCAAACCCAGTCGGATTCATTGTAAATTTGGTTTTCGGTCTGCACCGTTGTGCCCAAAGTTTGTCTCGAGTCAATATTTGCCCCTGGCCCGTCTCTCGTTTCCATTCCGAGATTATGCAACGTCCTATCGACGAGGCGATCTCACTTTCACATTATTTTCCATTGTCAAGGTCATAATTCATCAGCAATAATTTCTGCAAAATGTCGTTTAAATTTGACTTAAATTTGAATTAAACTTGTTAATGAATCAAAATTTTTACCAACCTTGTCATGTGATTCAAAGATCAGAAATCTTCCTCATTTGTGTTTTTGAGGTGCTTGAATGTTATCGGACAATTAGAAATCACCCTGAAACTGATTACCTCCTCCTCCCTGCGTCAGATTTAAGGTGAACCCCAAAGTGATTCTTGTGCAACGCTGAACCCCCATGGAATTGGGCGACTCAAGATTCAAGAGAAATCTCATCTGAAAAGTCAAAGACATGCATAGCTCACTGGTATGCCCCATTCCTTTACTCTTGCTGTTTGCCTGTAGATTGATGCGGTTGCTGTCGTAAGTTGAGGTAGAATTAACTTTGGTCGAGTACCAGTAACAATTTTCTGCAACCCTGGGAGTGGAATGTGTTGTTTTTCTATTAACATGCCTATCGTCCTATGATTTTTGGTCAAAGTTGTATAGTTTTTTTGCTCTTTCTTATGTGTGAGCATGCTGTTGAAGGTTCCCATGCATGAAACTTGGTAGTCTGCATTTTGGTTAATTCTACCCTGGTAGGAGACGTTGTGACCCTCCTGGGTATAGATGAGTCTTTAGGTAGTACTTGAAGATTAGTACTTTATGGAGATTAGCGCACTCAAAGAAAATGATTTATTCTTTTGCATGGTTTTGTTCCTTTTTCTTTCAGCATGTTGGTTTATTTTAAGTTGTTCTCTATTTTATTCTAACATAGTTTTCCCTGTCTTTTGTTTTTTAATATATGAATTTACTGTATTAGATAAATTCTTTATGGTATCATTTCTAATGTTGCACTCTCTCTCGACAGAATCTCCCCCTCCTTATCGGAGCAGGAGTTGTTGTAGCCAGTGCAGTTATTATTGCACTATGGTCTGCTACAAAGAAGAAGAAACTCGTGGCCCTTGTTGATGCTGCTCAAAAAATTCCCCTTCCTTTGATTGAGAAGGAGGAACTGAGCCATGACACAAGGCGATTCCGATTCCAACTTCCATCCAAGGCACATTGCTTGGGTAAGATTGAAGGGGCGTTTTATTCTTCATTGATTGCAGTAAAAATTAAATAAATTTCAAGTTTGGTGTCCCAAATGACAGTGTTAATTTATGTTTTCCTTTTGTGTTAAGGCCTTCCTGTTGGACAACACATTAACCTTTCAGCTTCTATAAATGGCGAACCTTGCATTCGCTCTTACACACCTGTCAGCAGTGACGAAGACCTGGGATACATGGACCTTGTTGTAAAGGTTTGTTTGGATCACCCTGCGACTTCCCTGTAAAAGCTCAAGGATTGTTCATGTTCTAATTTAGCAACTGTGAATTCTAGGTTTATTTCAAAGATGTTCATCCCAAATTTCCTGCGGGTGGAAAGATGAGTCAGTACCTCAATGACATGAAGATTGGTGACACTATTGATGTTCGTGGCCCAACAGGCCGCCTCCAGTATTTGGGCCGTGGGCAATTCTCCATCAAAGCCTTGAGAAATGCTCCACCTTCAATTGTGAAAGTTAAAAAAGTAGCCATGATTGCAGGTAAAACTCTTATTTCCATTTGGATATTGGTTTCAATTTTTTGACCCCTGTGATTGAATTGAAAAAAATATTTTCTTATAATCTACAGGTGGCACAGGCATAACACCAATGCTGCAGCTTGTAAGGAGTGTGATGAGAGATTCATCTGATTCAACAGAACTCGCGCTTTTGTTTGCTAACCAAACAGAGAAAGACATTTTGTTAAGGGAAGAACTAGAGCAGGCAGCTGCTGACTCTAATGGCCGTTTCAAGTTGTGGTACACTGTGGATTCCCCTACAGAAGGTACAATATCATTTGTTTTTCATTTGCTTCTTTTTTTAAATTCATGATACGGTCTTCTATTTACACTTTTTTGACCTTTTTTTTCTTCTCAGGATGGAAATACAGCAAAGGATTTGTTAGCTCCGAAATGATCTCCGCTCACCTCTTCCCACCATCTCCAGATACACTTGTGCTTATGTGTGGGCCTCCTCCCATGATCAAGTTTGCCTGTGAACCAAATCTTGACAAGCTTGGTTATGATGCTAAAATGAGATTTGCCTATTAAGTCTTACTTAGTTGTCTTAGGTGGTGCAAGTTCAAGTTGTTGTGATTTACTTCTAATGCGCGTTGACTTTGCCGTTAGATTTGGAAAAAGGCAGTTCAACTGGATGCTGGAACTATGTACCTGCTTTTAAACCCTTTGAATTATATATTTATATATATTTTTGTGTTGCAGCATTTAGGCTATATTGAGCAGACAGGGGTCTTTAGATTTTAAATTGAAGGATGACAATAGCTCTGTATATAATTTGTAGGAAGATGTAAAGATTTATGTTTTTTGACTATGAAGGATTTTTAAGTTAATAATAGGGATCTCCACCACATTACTTGACAAATCTTCTAGAGCCCTATAAAAGTTTTTGTTTATTGCTCAGTAAACAAAGTGCATTTTAAGCATTCTGATTGTATTCTGTGAGTTAGCAATAAGTAAAATTCACTTCATGGCAAGTAACCATAGGTTCTCTACTATTGTGAACTTAAACATCAAAAACACAATAAAACAAAACATTGTTATCTGATGTTAACTTCAATTTCATGCCTGTTCCAAACACACTGCATTAACAGGGAACAAGGGAGTTCAATTTTCATTCCATGTCAGGCTCTGAACTTTTGCTCTGATCTAGCAGGTGACTCTGACTCTGGTCACTGTCTCTTATTGAGCTACCTGTGGCATCCATAGTTTCATCCTCTTCTTCATCTTCCTCAGCCTCCATTTCGAAGAGACGAACTTTGCAGCGGTTTTCGGAAAGTAACACAGCAACTTTCCTGCTTCCACTTACAGCCAGACTTGAGCCCACAAAATTATCTATTGTCCGGAGAGCATTAGGATCAACCAAATTGGTGCCATCACCTGCTGTGAGTTCATGGAATGACTTTGGATTTCCTGTCACTGACACAGCAATACAAGATGCAAGCCGCAGAGGAAACTGGAACAGAAATTAGAATTAGATAAAAATTATTTTGTGCTTGCTTCTGCTTGCAATTCAAACAGGTATTAAAAATGACACGGCCGACGAACCGGCTCTCACCTGAACTATCACGGCACTTCGGTCATCGCCCCTTTTCTCCAAGAGAAGGGATAAAATATCTGCTACATAAAATTGCATATCATTGATTTTAAATAAGGAACTTGATGTTTTATCTGAGCTGGTGTCTATTATTTCTGAAACTGGAGTAATAAAAGAGAGACACATCTGTTCCATGGTAACCTGCAGGAAATTAGGAGGAAAGTTGCTTAGAATCAATATCTTACATTTAACATATAAACCAGCCTGACAAATTTTACCTTTGGTTCTGACTGTGGAATGTGTGTTGGTAATTCAATGATATAAAGAGAAATTTCATTTTTTGGATAAGAAACTACTATTTTTTTTTCAGCACCACAAAAAACAAAAGTAATTTTAAATATCCTATTGCTTTCTTCTCCAGAGCCATAATACAGGGGGTGAGTTATAGCTGTATCTGGCAACCTCACAACACGCTGAAGAGTGAATGTATGTCCTATACATTCAACAGGTTCTTTAAATACAGCATCAATTGCAGAAATCAAATGATTGTGCTGCTGGACCAGAGACATTTTTCTAAAGAGAAAAAGCAGTATGATTAGTGACATATAATGTACAAAATAAAACGATGAAATTTCCATCAGACTCCTATCTACCTGAAATGTGGTATTATTAGAGGATCCTCACTTAAAGATGGATACTCTGATAACAAATTATTCCATGGATTGCTGTCAGTGTCTGGGAGAAATGATAATTCCTGATCCACTAGATATTGACCTAAGCGTTCCAAATTGAAACGAGTTTTCCTGCCAGGTGTGCTCAACCCTGTCCTACTAGGAACTTTTCCTGAGGCTGACTCTTGATTCCCTTGGTTAGCTATGCAGGTATCAACTGTCGGATCAGGTGCTTGCGTAGCATTAGCATCTGAAGCCCCATCAAAATTACACAAGAATTCAGCAATAAATGTCAGATCCTGTTGAGTTTGTTTAGAGATTTCAGCTGGAGCAATTTCCTCTGTCAGTCGTAGCATGGCCTGAGAGACAAAATTAATGAAAGATCATACAGGTGAATGCTTTCTTGTGACTGGCATCAAGTCTAAAAAAAAACCACCTACCAACATGAGCCACCGGAAAAATGCTTTGTATTTCTTCATTGAATTTTCTATAACCTGCTGCACTTCTGTAGCTTTGACGAGAAAAGCTCCAGCGGCAGACAGAGATGCAGCGACAGCTTCCTCGGTCAGACCAAGTGGGGCAAATCGCTCCACATGACGAGCCATTCCTCTGAGTTCGGTAAGGTGGAACGACACACTTGTGCCCACACAGTGAATGTGTTTAAGTACAAATTTCTGTCCAACATATTACAGTTCAGTAAACATGGGGCAAAAAAAAATCAATAAAAAATGAAACAATTAAGGAAGACTAATGAAACTTTTAGCAAAATAATACTGCAAACAATGCAATACTAGGAAGGAGGCTGTACCATACCTGTATATTTGAGTAACTTAATTCTATAGAATGGCTTAGTTTTTTCAACCCCTTTTCAGTAAGATCTCTTTGCAGAAAAAGTTCTAATTCTGAAGATGGAACACCCAACATTAATAAATCGAGAAAGTCAGCAGCTACAGAGCCATCTGCAACGGTGGCTGCATAAGATGCCAGCTTGGAGTCCATCTCCAAAAGAATGCTTTCCCATGCTTCTGTGATAGCCTGCATAGTGCTTGATAAATAACCTGTGAGAAAGTCAAAGAAATTTAAGAATTAATTGTAAGTCATAACAAGATAATGAAAGATAAGATAAAATTCTGCATTGAGCATGGAATATAATCATACCTTGCAAGCTACTTATGTGGCCTTGTTTAAGAGCTAATGTGTATAACTCTCTTGAGTGAGAGGCAAGTAGAGGGGTTTCTAAAATTACAGCCCATATTTTTCTACCACTTCTTGTTGATGTCTACAAAAGAAAAAAAAATTAGAGGGCATAAACTTTTGAAAAACATCTCATAGAGCTTACTCCACTTCCGTAAATTAATAAATTCCCTGACTCACATTTTCACATATTTTCTCTCCTTCAACAAAAACACACATGACTTTGAGATCGTCTGACACAGCAGCACCCACAACTGCACCACACGTGTCACAGCCAGCCTCTTTCATGTGTGGTAGGAGGTCAATGACACCGCAGGGGAAAAGCCCAAAGACACTCAAGCTAAGTTTTCCACCTTCCTGAGCAACTAACAAAATATTCAGATGGTTCTGATCACGAATGCGTTTTGTGTCTTCTAAATTTTCTTCATTATTGATTTTGTTGACACCAAAGCTCCTTGACAGAGGAGGCAGCTTGGGAAGAAACTTGCTTGCATTTTCCTGCAGTAAACATCGTTTAAGTCAAATTTACTTTTTTTCACAAGCATACATAAATTCATATACTGTCCATAGCAAGGTAGAGGAGTACGTACAATGCCAGAGTATGAGTGACTTCTATCCTGCGAGGAATTTCCTTTGCTATTGTCACCACTTCCATCTTGTTCCTGTACCCATGTCAGAGAAATAATGTCAGAATCCATTTGAGTGGTATGTAATGTTTCCTTATTCTCAACATCAATAAGCAGAAGTTCCTCTGAAACAAAATGAAATAAGGTTTAAAAATGGTGAAGGAAAAGAAAACCTGTTCATAAGATAAGATAAAAGAAAATACTTGGTTTTCTTACTTGTGCTATAAGCAATGGCTATGACTTTGCCGTCGGGACGCCAGGCCATGGCTCTGACTGATGCTCCTTCTTGCCTTGGAGACAAGGACCAAACTCGCTGCCAAGACAAGCGGTGCAGGGCGACTTCGCCTGTTGAAAATTGTCAGGATAAAATACCACTCCTCTTTTCTCATTGATCAATTGCAAGAAGACTTACCTCTAGTGTTGGAGAGTGCCAGCAGATCCATTTTGCTCGACCACAGCATGAGCTCCACTTTGATAGCCACATGACGTTCGTCCAAAAGTCTCATTGATCCAGACATAGTGATAATACTGTGTTTGACAGAGTCGGATTTAAAGTAGAAACTGGCAGCGAACTGAAACTAAAAGTCATGGTAATTCGAGCTTATGAAAACATAGGCCAATACAGTAAGAAAAGAAGCCTATAATTTTTGAAAATTAAATTGGCTGCAAGGATATAGTGGCTTGTCAAATAATTATGATGACATTTACCCAGCAGTAGGTTAGGTTCCCCTATACCTCCAAGATTTCCTCTTGATAAACGTTAGCTTCACGGATGACAGTCATGCTTTGAGAACCAAATTATTCTCATTTATGATCTGCAGACTTAAATTGCTTCAAGTCCCTCGAATGAAAATTCAGAAAAAAGGCCATTCATCAAATCCGAAACAAACGGACCAGACGAAAACAAACACTTGCCGCCGGCTGCAGCTGCCTGGGAATAACGGTGTTGGTTATAGGCAGGGAGCTTTCTGATTGGCTGCCAGTTGGCTGCAGTGCGGATAGCGCTTGGTGTTTTGGTCGTTCAAGCCGGAACTTGCTGCAGCGGCAGCAAACTTGGAAACGATGTGATTGTTTCTTTTTGAAGTGACTGAACGCGTCGATGTTTCCCCCCGTCGAGCGACAGCATCGTCGCGGGCACCCGGCGCAAGCACACTGTGAGTGAGTTGACTGAGTTTGAAGTTGTCATTCATGTCGTGCGGCCTGCTCGAGGTGGTCCACGCATATTTCCTCCGATTTTGAGGTTGTTTACTCGCGTTTCCCTTGGAGCGTTTTTAGCGCCTTCGCGCCCCACTTCCCGCCACCGGCCTCGCGTCAAGTCAGCGACTGACGGAGCGAACGCGTCGCACGCGATGTCTCGCGAAGCCCTCGAAAAGTAACGACGTGCGAGTTGCTTTCGGTGAATGTTGTCATCGCCAGATGCAGCTGGTCCGGCCGACCTCCTTGACGGCCTAGATTGTCTGGAGTGGGGTCCGGTCCGGCGGCCGACCGCGGCGCGGCGACCCCTCAGATCTAGAGTCTAGATACGCGTCGTGCCATCGAGCGGCGAGCGGCTGGGTGATTCAGAAGAGCCGCTCTCTCTCGCACCCATGGGGCGTCCCGAAGGGGTGCGAGAGAGACAGAGAGACGGATTCGCTCGGCGGGGTTGCCGGGGTGTCCACCGGCAAGGCAAGGGTCGTGAGTGCATCCGGCATCCATTCCGAAGAGCGCACAGTGTGCCAGAGGACCGGTGGAGGCGGTCAAAATTCTAGACGCGTTTTGAGCTCCAGAGTCGCTAAACAGGACTCGAAGCGAACGTGTGACCCCACCAATGGATTGCTCTCCGAACGAGGAATCCATTGGTGGGGCCACACGTTCGGTTCGACTTCAATTTAGCGACTCTGCAGCTCACAACGCGTCCAGAGTTTTGTCCGCCTCCACCGGTCTTCTGCTGTCTTTAGCCTCCTTCAGCGCCTGCGAGGTAGGCCAACCTGTCCCGCAACGCTCCTCAGTGGAGACGGTGGCCTACCGTGCCCCTGCTGGCCTACAGGCGCAAGGTAGGCCACCGTCTCCACAGCGGTGCGTCGCGGGCCGGGCCAGTGGCCTACCTCGCAGGCGCTGAAGGCCTCAGGCACCTCAAGCGAGCGGCAAGGCAGCTGCCGAACCCACATGTTGGAACTGCACTTGAGTGCGGACACGCACACAGCCGTGGAAGCCAGTCCGAGCAGTCACCTGGGCAGTGTAGGAGGGTAAAGCGGCTTCCCCGTGTCACTGTGTTTAGAGAGGCGCTCGGGCCTGCCGGCCGAAGGGCACATAGTCGCTGTAAACATTTGCACCCCTCCCTTCCCCGTCAGGTCCCTGCTGGATGCGCGGCTGGGCCCCCAAGGTGCACCCGTTGCGTCTCGGCGCCACGGCTGCAGCGTGGCTGCAGGCTGGAGTTGTCTCTCTCGCTCGCACTCACGGGGCGTGCCGTAGGGGTGCGAGGGAGACAGGAGACCGTGCCTGGTTCCGATTTGTGTCGGGGCTGGGCTCGCTCCTTCCTCGTTCCACCCGTTGATTGTTCGGCGACCCCGAGGGCACGCTCGCTGTGGCGGGGCGGGGCGCGGCACAGTGGGCCAGAAGACCGGTGGAGGCGGCCAAAGTCCTACACGCGTTTTGAGCTCCAGAGTCGCTGAATGGCTCTCGAACCGAAAGTGTGACCCCACCTATGGATTGCTCTCCGAACGAGGAATCCATTGGTGGGGTCACACGCTCGGTTCGAGTCCTGTTCAGCGACTCTGGGGCTCAAAACGCGTCTAGAGTTGTGGCTGCCTCCACCGGTCTTCTGGCCCACTGTGCGCTGTAAAGGCGTTCCGAACGCCGCCATGCCGCCATCCAGTCAGAGCGGTCGGCGCACTGCCGGGCGGAGAGGGGGAAGGGAAGGCGGCCAGGAAAAGAAACCTCTGCTGCGTCGCTCCGTCTCTCTCGCACTCGCGGGGCGTCGCGTCGGGGTGCGAGGGAGACGGGGCGCTGGCATGGCGCTGCAGCGCGGGCTGCAGCAGGCGGTGGAGTGGCTGCTGCATCCGGGCCGCTCTCCTTGGCTGGCGGTGCTGGCCGTGCTGGCCGTGCCTTGCGGCCGGACCCGCACCAGGACCAGTCTCTCGGTGGCCACGCCGCGCCGCGCGTCGCGCCACTCGAGGCCCGCGGCCAGCTGCCGCTCCGCGACCAGTCCGACGATTCCGCGAGCCGCGGGAGGCCTCTCTCTCGCACCCATGGGGCGCCCCGTGCCGGTGCGAGAGAGGTAGTCCGACGGCCGCACTGTGCGCGATCAGTCTGTCAAGGCGGCTAGCCATGGCTAGCCGTGGCTAGCCATGGGCAACGGGTAGCCCGCTGGGCTGGAGTCGACCGCCATCTCTGGACCGCCACACCACGCGCCTAGAGCCCCGCGAGTCTGCGGCGGCCTTCGAGGCCTCGCCGCTTCGAGAGCCCGAGGCTCGAGGGGCCTGGCCGGCCTGGCCGCGCCGATGGAGCGGATCTAGACCTCTGCGTGGGTGTGTTGGTGCGTGTGGTTCACTGGGAGAGTTCTGGTTGCCGCCTGGTGACACTTTACACGCTGCACAGTAGGCCAGAAGACCGGTGGAGGCGGACAAAACTCTAGACGCGTTTTGAGCTCCAGAGTCGCTAAACAGGACTCGAACCGAGCGTGTGACCCCCACCAATGGATTGCTCTCCCAACGAGGAATCCATTGGTGGGGTCACACTTCCGATTCGAGTTCCGTTTAGCGACGCTCTAGAGTTCTGCCCGCCTCCACCGGCCTTCTGACCCACTGTGGTGTGACACTTTAGACGCTGATTCCCCCTTCAAGAATGTCATCGAACCAGTTTGATGAAAATGTCATCGGTCTGTGTTGACATTGCCGTACGTAAGTGCAGACGTAAATAAGTGACAGCAAATTTTGACACAGAGTGTTGTGGCCCTGGACTTCCCCGGCCAGCTGTCCTCTCGACTGCGCGCCGCTGGCGAGCCCAGCTGACTGAGTGTTGTGGCTGGATGCGCCGCGCGGCGTCCAGCTGTGTTGTCTAGCAGTGTGCAGCAGTGTCTGTCTAGCACGGCCTGTGCCGCCCCCGCACCGAGGCTGTGGCTAGTTGTGCAGGCAGGACAGGCCAGGGCACAACTAGCCAAGAATTGCAGCCACGGCTTGCTAAAGGAGGCATTAAAGAACACTGCACAGTGGGCCAGCAGACCGGTGAAGGCGGTCAAAATATTCGACGCGTTTTGAGCCCCAGAGTTGCGAAATGGCACTCGAACCGAACGTGTGACCCCACCAAACGAGGAATCCATTGGTGGGGTCACACGTTCGGTTCTAGCCCTGGTTAGCGACTCTGGAGCTCAAAACGCGTCTGGGATTTTGGCCGCCTCCACCGGTCCTCTGGCCCACTGTGCGCTGCTGGTCGGTCGGTGGACACGTGCGGGGTCACGGGGCGGGCAGACCAATCAGTGCATCGGGCGGTGACGTCGTGCTCGTGTCATCCCGTGCAGTCGGGCCGCTGCCCCGGGTCGCTCTGTCTCTCTCGCACCTCTACGGAGAGCCTCACGAGTGCGACAGAGACAGAGCGACGAGACGACTCTTCTGAATCACTCGGCTCCGGAGCCTCATGACGACTTGTTCGAATTGCCGGACCGCCTCATGGCAGGACTGAAACGCATCGACATTTAAGAGACGGACACACTGGTGGAAACGCGTCTCGAGCCGGCGTTGAATCGAACCGGGAGCACTGGAGGAACTTTCGATCAACGCGGGGTGTCGCACGCGTTTTCCTGCTGACTGACTGCTCCCGAGAGTCGTCGCTCTGTCTCTCTCGCACTCACGGGGCGCCCCGTGTCGGTGCGAGAGAGACAGAGCGACGGAATGAGTCTGCGCCCCACAGTGGGCCAGAAGACCGGTGGAGGCGGCCAAAACTCTAGACGCGTTTTGAGCTCCAGAGTAGCTAAATGGGACTCGAACCGTACGTGTGACCCCACCAATGGATTGCTCTCCGAACGAGGAATCCATTGGTGGGGTCACACGTTCGCTTCGAGGCCTGTTTAGCGACCTCTGAATCTCAAAAAGCATCTAGAGTTTTGGCCGCCTCCATCGGTCTTCTGGCCCACTGTGCGCCGTCACGCTCGCTTTGGAGTGGGATGACGCACGGTCGTCCAGCGGGGCGTTGCGGCGCGGCGGCGCTACTTCCGGCCTTGTCCTGCAGACTTCACTCTGTCTCTCTCGCACCCGAGCGGCACGCCGCATGAGTGCGAGAGAGACGACTGCCGGGAGGTGCGCGCAGGGGCCTCTTGAAAGGGGGGAGGGGCGCCGGGGCCAGGGGAGACACTTGGTGTCCGCGGCCCTGGCCCCCGGGCAAGCCCCCGTGCCCCGCCCTCGCTGTCAGGCTTTCGGCGGTGGCGGCCGGCTGTCGGTCGCTGGCGGTAAGGGCCGCCCCTCAACTCCGCGACGTCCGCGCGTCGACACACAGTGGGCCAGAAGACCGGCGGAGGCGGCCGAAACCCTAGACGCGTTTTGAGCTCCAGAGTCCCTAAATGGGACGCGAACAGCACGTGTGACTCCACCTGGATTCCTCGTTCGGAGAGCAATCCATTGGTGGGGTCACACGTTCGGTTCGAGTCCCATTTAGCGACTCTGGAGCTCAAAACGCGCCTAGGGTTTCGGCCGCCCCCACCGGTCTTCTGGCCCACTGTGCGCCCCTCACCTCCGCGTCGTCCGCGCGTCGACGCCGTGCCCGCGCCGGTAGTGGCGCGCTCTGCGGCGCGCTGCGCGGCGTGGCGGCGAACTAGCGTGCGTTGCCGGGCGTTCCCCGCCGTGCCCCGCCGGGTGTGCCCCGCGAGGTACCCGCAGCAAGGAGCTCGGCTTCGCGGCGGCGCGGCGTTGTCGGACTCCGCGGTGCAGCCTAGTGCAGCCGGAGCCGCGCGCCGAGCCGCGCCGATGCACTGTGACTTGACGGCTTGACTGTGGCCTGCACTGCAGTGTGGCGGTGCACTTGGCCGGACAGGTTCGACGGGCTGCCCGTCTCTCTCCACGCGCTCGGCGTCCTCCTCGTCGTCGTCCTCCGGGCCGCGCCGGCCACGTGGTGGTGATGTGAGCGCCGCGGGGTCGCCGTCGACGTCACCCCGGTGGAGCGCCGAGCCGCGCCGAGCCGAGGGTCAAGTGGGGGAGGGGTAGCGCCACCCTGCCGGGCCAAGCCTCGGCCCAGCCGGTCCGGCCGGCACCATGGTGAGTCAATACGGCAGAGTCACAGTGGGCCGGAAGACCGGTGGAGGCGGACAAACCTCCAGACGCGTTTTGAGCTCCAGCGTCGCTAAATGGGACTCGAACCGAACGTGTGATCCCACCAATGGATTGCTCTCCGAACGAGGAATCCATTGGTGGGGTCACACGTTCGGTTCGAGTCCTGGTTTAGCGACTCTGGAGCTCAAAACGCGTGTAGAGTTTTGGCCGCCTCCACCCGTCTTCTGGCCCACCGTGCGAGTCGTGCCCGTCGCTCTGTCTCTCTCGCGCCCGCACGCCACGCCCCGTGAGTGCGACTGAGACGGAGCGACGAAGCACGACGCTCGGAATCAGTGGCGTCGAACTTGCCGAAGACGGCCGACGGATTCCAGACCACTCGTACCCGTCCCCCTGCCCCCTGCTTGTCTTCCCTCCGACCTGCACTGTCATAGAAGCTCAGTGAAATCCGATTGAACTACCAGTCTCATGTTTCTTTTCAAGAATTCATGGGGTACTATTTTAAATGCAACTTTGAAACTGAATCAACCTCAAGTCGGTTCGACTTAGCTTGTTCCGAGTGCTTCTTAGAGACCTTTGCTGTCCCAAGTGTTGAAGTTAGTGACCAGCCTTCCCCCTCCCGCGAATAAAACGAAAGGTCGCTTGATTTATGATGGTCGCTCGGGCCACTTCTGCCCTGCCGGGCCTTCCGCAGGTCAGGGTGCATGATGTCCCGTCCCATTTGGGGGCCGACCTTGCACCCCTTTATGCTCACCGGGCCGATTAGATGGACACATGGCCGGCCGAACACACACACACACACACGTCATGCACGTCATACTGACACAATGCCACTGCTGCCACCGCTCAACGTCCAACCCTTCCTTCGACAGAGAGAAAGAGAGAGAGAGAGAGAGAGAGAGAGAGAGAGAGAGAGAGAGAGAGGGAGGGAGAGAGAGAGAGAGAGAGAGAGACGAGGATGGACTGTTGACCTGTCGGGGCACACGGTCGTCCTTGGGGGCCGCTTCGCCGCGTCCTTGGCCTGCTTCTGCTGCCTGCTCTGGCGGAAGCAGCGGGGAAATCTTTGTAAATGAGTCTGGCCGGTCCGTTTCAAAGAAATGCAAACCGATCCGAGGAGCTTTGGCCGGAAATGAGTTTTGCTGCGAGGCGGAAACGACCGTATGCCCGTTTCAGCCGCGCCGCTAGGAGTAGTGTGCGTACAGTTAAAAAAAAATTTAAATCTACCGCTTAACCTTAGATTTTGATTTATTTTTTGTTGCAGAAGGGCTTGCTCTCCACCCCGAACAGGATGGAGCTGCCATGGACGACGCCGTCACGTGAGTATTTTCGCAAATTTCTGCAAATTTTAAGAAGTTAAATTATTTATTTCTCTTCGTGTTCTTTGAACTCAGAGGCTTACACTGTGTCGTTGCAAAGGGCTTTTCTGCGTCTGGGAACTGTTCGGAGGGTCGTTGAGTGGAAAGAAATTAATTGGACAAATTCGCTCAATTAGTGAAATATTTTGTGCCCGTGAGCTAAGTGGAATGGCCTGTCCGGCCGCGGGAAAGAATTTGGTCTATGCCGCTGACCCTCTACTAACCAGGCGGTCTGGGATGGGGGGAGGGGCTGTGTGAATTCCAGCACCTTCCAAGGACTCGGGCCAGACGCGCCGGATCCTGTCTGTCGGCCGGCACGACCTGATTTAGATTCTGACGAAAAGCAGAGGATCGTCTGTGACTTCGATCCAAGCCTCTGAAGTCAAGCCTCGGTCTCGGCGGTCAAAATTTTATATAATTGGTCAAAACTAAAAATAAATTGGTTAAAACAAAAAAAAAAAATAGTCACAACTAAGAAAAATGGCCAAACCAAAAATTGTTAAAACTTCCAAAAAAATTGGTTAAAACTTCCAAAAAAATTGCCAAAGTTACATAAAAATCGGTCAAAACTGTATAAAAATTGGTCAAAACTAAAAAAATTTGGAAGTGGAAAAATTGCTTATTTTGTGGTGGGCCTGCGGGTGTTGAAAACGGCGTTTGCTGCAGGTGTGACCGTGGTGGCGGCTGACGCCACCAAGCTCAAGATGACGGCGGTGCGGCGGGGATCGGTTGGTGTGCAGGCTGCCGCGCTGCTGCTCACCGCCTACCTGCTCACCATGGACATGGTGCTCATGCTGCGGCTGCAGGTGAGCTCATTCATTCATTCATTCATTCATTCATTCATTCATTCATTCATTCATTCATTCATTCATTCATTCATTCATTCATTCATTCATACTAAGCCATTTCATTTAGAACTTAACTTTTCTTTCATTTAAAAATATAGTATTCTGGACATTGATTTTACTTAACCAGTTTTCTGAATATAAACATTTTTTTTTGGAAATATTCAGGCTAAACAATTTTAGAATGCGACAGGTCAGGTTGAGAGCTTTTTTTTTTCTCGCGCGTTGGGTCGGACACCTTGCATGCAAGAAGTACGTTGTTCCCTTCACTCCCTTCCCTCCCCTCTGTGCGGCACGTTTGTCGTGCCGTCGTGGCCGACCTGAGTGATTGCGCCGCGCGACACACACACACACACACACACAACAGGTGTCGTGCCACGGGCCCATGCATGCCCTCCATCCATACGACTGCCGAGAGGCGCTAATTTCGTTCCAAATTCATTTTGTTTATTATTGCCTCGCGGCATGCCGGGCGGTTCGGAAGAATCCTTTCCTTCCGTCTCTCTCGCACTCCTACGGCACGCCCCACGAGTGCGACAAAGTCGGATAGAGCAGCGGGGCGACTCTTTCGGAGTCCGTATCTGCTCCGACGTCGAGAGCGCGCGGTCGAAATCGGAATTTTACAACCGCGTTACAGTAATGAAGCAAACGTCTGGCGCGTTTTTTTAGTGTTTTTTTTTTGCCTCCACAGTGGTGTGGCTCTCGGCCTACTCGGGCGCTGCACTAGAGGGGTGCCCGTTGGGGCCGCGAACGGGGGCAGCTGTGGAAGGGCCAAGGGCAGTCCCGCCAAACAGGATTAGTGCCATGTGCACTGTAGATCAAGCCGCGGTCGGGGACCTCCCTCAACGCCCTGCCAAACAACCCACTCTTTCTCGCCCCGCCGCGGAAAAGTCTAACGGAAAACGCGAAAACGGAAACGCGAAAACGGAAACTCGAAAACGAAAACGCAAAAACAAAAACGCGAAAACGAAAACGCGAAAACGGAAACGCGAAAACGAAAACGCGAAAACGAAAACGCGAAAACAAAAACGCGAAAACGAAAACGCGAAAACGAAAACGTGAAAACAAAAACGCGAAAACGAAACGCGCGCGCGCGCGCCGAACGAAACCCTTTCCCATCGTTAGTGTCGGTTAGTGTACTCCACCTATGGCAAGTCTGCCCCCCCCCCCCTCCCCTTTCTCCGACGGCCCTTCCGCAATTAAAGGACGCCTCCTTGTGAGTCGATCAATGTCTCTGGCCGAGCCAGCGCGTCCGAGCGCGTCACAGGCCGTCAGGGATGCGGCGAGCTACCGCCCAGTGGGCCAGAAGACCGGTGGAGGCGGCCAAAACTCTAGGCGCGTTTTGAGCTCCAGAGTCGCTAAATCCAATCCACCGCTAAGCAGGTCTTGAACCAAACGTGTGGCCCCGTGGTGTAACGTGTGCTCTCAGGGCTCTGGCGGGGCTGTGGCTGCTGCAAGGGGTCGACCACCGTTCAATGCTTCGCTTCACCTCATCCGCACCTTCTTTCACACACACACACACACACACACACACACACACGCACACAGAGCGCCGCAGCGGGTGATGATCCGAGCCAGAGAAAGATTCGTTCGGGCTGCCTCCGCACGCTGTGGTGCCTCTTCAACTGCTGCATCGGGAGAGAGAGAGAGAGAGAGAGAGAGAGAGAGAGAGAGAGAGAGAGAGAGAGAGAGAGAGAGAGAGAGAGAGAGAGACGCGTCGCGACGCCCCCCTTGG
Organism: Thrips palmi; assembly: GCF_012932325.1. Taxonomy (NCBI): domain Eukaryota; kingdom Metazoa; phylum Arthropoda; class Insecta; order Thysanoptera; family Thripidae; genus Thrips; species Thrips palmi. The sequence goes on from NW_023144627.1 coordinate 7,292,917, forward strand.
CGGCGCTCCAAACGAACCGTGGCGAGTGGCGCTCGAGCGGCGCGTGGGGCCCGCCCTGGCCCTTGGCCGGGCCCCTGGACTGATTCCGAACGGAGTTGCGCCGCTCTGTCTCCCTCGCACCCCGACGGGACGCGCCGTGAGTGCGAGAGAGACAGAGTATCTCGGGAGGCAGGCCCTGCTTTGGGGGCGAAGCGGGTGAAGCGGGCGAGGCCGGGCGAAGCATTCACCCCATGAGGCCTGGTGTGCGATTGCGTACAGTGGGTCTTGGCTCAGTCTCTCTCGCACCTGCGGGACGCCCCAAGAGTGCGAGTGAGACAGAGGGACCTACCCTTGATCGGAATTCCGTCGGCATTTTGTTTCATCCCGGACGCAAGCTTTGTCGTGTTGCAATTCCAATGGGCACCCGGCCTATAGCGCCTGCGAAGTGTGAGGTAGGCAACACGGGGGACAAGCGTGAAGGGCAGTGCGGCCCACCTCGCACTTCGCAGGCGCCATAAGACCGGTGCAGGCGGCCAAAACTCTAGACGCGTTTTGAGCTCCAGAGTCGCTAAATGGGAGTCGAACCGGACGTGTGACCCCACCAATGGATTGCTCTCCGAACGAGGAATCCATTGGTGGGGTCACACGTTCGGTTCTAGTCCGATTTAGCGACTCTGGAGCTCAAAACGCGCCTAGAGTTTTGGCCGCCTCCGCCGGTCCTCTCCATGGTGATGTCGATGTTGTTGTTGCTGCCAGGCCACCCCTCCATGGTGGTGACGATGTTGTTGTTGTTGCAGACGATGGAGGGGACGGAGCCGGACCCGGTGCGGCCGTCGAACGCGTTCAACTCGTCCTCGGTGACGGTGGAGACGGCCACGCACCCCAGCATCCACTGGCGCGAGCTGCTGATCCCGGACACGGCGATCAAGGGCCTCTTCATGGACCCCATGAACCAGCACATCTTCATGCCGCTCGCCAAGCTCACAGAAGTTGTAAGGATTCGGGAGATGTCTCTGCTGAACCAGTACACTGGGGTGGGGACCGGAAGTGCTTATGGGCTGGCGCCATGTTTAGCTCTAGTACAACATCCTTTTTGGGACAGTCGCGATCGGTACTGGGACCCACTGTCACTAGCCTACGCGCGAAGCCTTCCCACATTGAAGTAGTCAGCGCTGAGAATCTCTCTGGCGTGGAGTATTGCCAAGGCCATTTCTTTTGCAAATGATCACGAACAGCACCGTACGTACCGCGTGTTCAGGTCCACTGTGACCTCCCTCCGCGTCGCCTCCGCGGCCTGAACAGTATTCCCACAACGCCTGGTAAACCTGGCGAAGGTCACGGAAAGTCAGCCAATTTTCCATGACTCTCTCCCCTGACTTTGTTTTTATTAAAAAGTCTAGCTCGTCTTACTATCAACCATGGAAAATTCCTGAGAAAGATAAAATGAAAACCAGTGCATGTATAGGTTTGCTCCCCTTGGACGATTTAAGTGGCCATCTGACAGAGCAACGTATCTTCATAGGGAATCCCACGGTAGATACGGTGTTATGTACGAATGACACACAATTTTGAACACAGTTATTTCAAATTGGAATTATTTTACGGTATTTCAACGTGATTTCAAGGGAAAACATGGCGAAAATTCAGGCTGCTTCCCCGTGGCGTGTCGCTGATGACGTCACCCTTTGTCGCAGGGCCTCGACCTGCACACGCGGTTCCTGTGGCTCAGCCCGGACCGCATCTCCGTGTCGCACGTGCTGGTGGCGGCCGTGGGCATGCGCTTCTTGGCGTGCCGCTCGTCGCTCGGCGCGCGGCAGGTCGGCGTGCTGCTGTTCGCCGTGCGCTTCTACCTGGACGCCCTGGACGGCGAGGTGGCGCGCGCCGTCTACAAGATGTGAGTCGCCGGGCCAATCGCGTGCAGAGCTCCAGAGTCGCTAAATGGGGCTCGAACCGAACGTGTGACCCCACCAATGGATTCCTCGTTCGGAGAGCAATCCATTGGTGGGGTCACACGTTCGGTTCGAGTCCTGTTTAGCGATCCTGGAGCTCAAAACGCGTCCGGGGTTTTGGCCTCCTCCACCGGTCTTCTGGCCCACTGTGCGCCGCCTAACCCTCCGCCTTCTCGCTGTGCAGGAAGCTGTCCGACCCGGGCATCGGCTCGCACGGCCACCTCGTGGACGGCGTGTGCGACCTGGCCGGCGTGGTGTGCCAGCTGCTGGGCACGCTGGTGCTGCTGCGCGCCCACAAGGAGTGCGCCGGCCTGGCCGCCGCCGCCACGCTCACCATGGAGTGGGCCGTGCTCATCGCCGCCTCGTCGCTGGGCTGGAACTCAGCCATCAGCCGCTTCCACGACATCCTGGAGCCGCCCGCCACACCCGACCCCGTACGTCCGCGTCCCACAGTGGATTTGCCAGAAGACCGGCGCAGGCGGACAAAACTCTAGACTCTGTCTGTCCGCAGGTGGCCCGGCTGCTGGTGATGCGCTCCGTGTGGCTGTGGGTGGTGGCGTGGCTGTGGAGGGTGCTCAACCCGCACGCGCTCACCGCCATGCTGCTGGGCGCCGTGTTCGTCGACAGGCAATGGGTGCGTACCGCGTGCCGTACCAGCGTCGTTTTCCTCGTGCTGCCCCTCTCGCACTCATGGCGCGTCCCGTATAGGTGCGAGAGAGACAGAGCGACGACAACGACTCTCGGAATGAGTCTCGTCCCGCAGTTCGGCTGTACTCCGCGCCGGTAGAGAGCCTGTCGCTACTCCACGCCGTGGCACGAGCTCCGCACCTGTTGCGGTTCCAAACGCCAAAGCCCGGCTTTCGAGCTTCTGGCGCGTTCGCTGCGCCTTGCCAGGCCTTGCCGTTGTCGAGGGTCTTTGCCAAGGCCGGCTGATAAGGAGCAGAGCGCGGCGCGGGCGGTGGCAACGCCGAAACTAGAAACACGCTCTGGATTGCCGTTTCTCGACGCCCCCTCCTCTTCCCCTTCCGTCCAAAAAATCTCCCGGCAGTTCAAAGTCCACCGCCCTCCTGGAATTTATTTCCTTGCTTCTCACTCAGTAACCCGATCAAAAATCAGCGGAAGTTGCGATTGACTTTTAACAGTGCTATAACATGTTTAAAAATCAGCGAAGTCCTTTTCCTGGTATTTTTAATTGATTTTTAACAGTGCCCCGCTCTTTCCCACTGCAGGAGTTCGCGTCGTGGGCGTGGAAGCGCGTGGCCGTGCTGCTGCTAGTCCTGGTGCTCCTCACCGAGGTGGAGCTCCGCATCGCCAGCATCACGCTCAGCATCCGCTAGTTTGCCATTTCTCGTTGGACATTCCCCGTATGTACTGCCCAGTGAGTCGCCACCGCGGTGGGTGACGCTTTTGTGACTGGTGAAAACTGGTGAAACCTGGTGAAACCGCCCCTGTGCGTTATGGGGCGTCGAAGCCGTGCAGCGCTCCTTTGTGATTCAAACTCGTCCCGCCTCGGCGCGAGCCAAGGCACTGTAAGGCACTGCCAAAGCACGGGCCTCCAAGTGCGAGCTAGTCGTTCTCTGTGAGAATTCGGACGGGGTCTGGCGGCCGCTGGCGGCAGGGCGTACAAACTTAACGAGTTTTTACGTTGTTTTTTTGCAACTTTTAGATTTGGAGTTTTTTTTTTTGTAAACGGCTGGAGGTAAATAAAAATTATGCACATGATAACTTGAATTCGAAATTAATATTTTAAAATTAAGTTGCTTAACTTTTTTTACCTCTAGTTGGTTACTAGACAGGGGCACCCGAAATTTTAATTAAAATACAATAAAAGTTTGCACGCCCTGCCTGTCGGTCCCGTCCGACCAACCAAGAGGTTCTGAAGAGTCGTCGTTTCGTCGCTCTGTCTCTGTCGCACCCTACGCGCTGCCCCACGGGTGCGACAGAGACAGCGACGAAACGACTCTCCGGAGTCAGTCTGCAGGAACGGGTGGTCGAAGCGACGCGCGTTTATTCGATACAGACTCGCTGCCCTGCTCGTCGGCTCTGTTTCGAATCGGCCTCGTCTCCACCATCCGTTTCTCAGCTGTTGACGTGTGTTGTGTTGGAAACGATCTGACTGTCGTGTTTCAGTGTAAGACTTAATGCCATGAAATCTCTGCAGTCTCTCTGGAGTGTGTAATTAATGTGAAGTGTTGTGGGCCCGAATGTGAGGCCACGGAAACTGTTAACTCTGAACAGAGTGATTCACAGAATATTTGTTTTTAAGTACCGTTTGAAGATCTGATATTTTCCGCTGTTGTTATATGTATATTTTTAGTGTCTGATCTGTTCGTGTGCTCGTGCGAAACATGTGGATGTTAATGTGTGTTGTATTCGTGTCAGCTGTGTGTAAACTCAACGAAAGTCTGGTTTTTACGGGTCCATAGTCCGTATCTTGAAAATTGTTTTTGTTAGACTGTAAGAACGATCCACATTTTGTAATAATCGTCATGTTCAACCGGTTATTTTATGAATTCCAAATCGGATCGAATGTTATCGAGTTCGGCGTTCCAAGCAATAATTTAAGTGCGATGCTTCTTGCAGTGTTTCAAACGTTGCGCGTTTTAACCAATTAACAACTTCAACTAATTGTTACTCTGTGCTCAACGTTTGTTTTTTCCTTTCGCTGTTTTTTGTTGACGACGCACGACCGCATGGAGGCAGGAATCTCACGCCGATTGGACCTTTGCTCAATGTTTACCTGATTCCTGAGTACCGCTGTGTTGCACTGGACATGGCATGGCGAAATATAACCGGCGCGAGCCGAAAGACTGTTTTCTTTGTGATGTAAATGCCGACTGTCTTCTGCTAATATTGTGTTTTATAGTGTTCAATAAATGATTGTTTTTCTTTTTTTTTCTACGCAAACGCACCGCGTACAATTATCATTGTCACTATGACACATTCCTCAACCGCTGTAGCAAAGACAATGATTCATTTGGGCAGAAAGAAAATAGTGAACAATCCTAGAGGAGGGTGAGATAAAAAGAATGCCTGCATTCGAACTTTCCGGAATCTTTGATAAGGCCCAGGCCTAGCAGTGGCGTAGACGGACTTGCGAGAAAAAGATTTGAAGTCGCACTTTTTCCCTACATACTGACGGAAAGTACCATGTATGTATACCCACCAGGCGTCATTTTTAGGGGTGGAAACCCAAGGGGTGAGGGGGGAGTCGTATCACTCTAACCCGAATAAAACAGATACATTTTTTTAAAATTGACGCTGCAGCAGAGCAGCTTGTCCAGGGATGTCAAAGGTCCAAAGTGAAGGGACCTGAGTCTTTTCCCAGCCGGGCCTGGACAACTGCGTGCTGGACCTGGCCTCACTGGAGAACACAACACAGTCCAACACTCGTCGCTGGCCGTTGGGTTGCCTCTCACCAGGGGCCGTGGTCTGATTCTGCACAGTGCTTTCGTCGCTCTGTCTCTCTCGCAGCCATGGGGCACACCCATGGGTGCGAGAGGGACAGAGCGGCGACGCTCTGTTCGGAGTCAGTGTACTGGCCACTAGGTGACAGCGCAGCTGACCCCTGACCCGGCCTGCAGCCCCCGTCGTGCTGACACCGACTGACAGAACTTTCCTGCGACCGTCGGCTAGAGCCAAGGCAAGCCAAGCTAGAGCCCAGCTGGCTGCTGCGGGAAGGGTGCTCGTTGTCAGTCTGTCTTTGCCAGTCGGACAAGATGGCCCTCTCCACCGTCGCCCTGGTGCTCCTCGTGAGCGGTAAGTAGGCCCAATTCGGGGAAGAAATTCGGAGTGTCGTGGAAGAAAGCAAGAACGACATTTCCAGACGCGTCATGAGGGCAGTTTGGTTTGAGGCGGGTATCATTCATTTGTTTCGTGTTGCGATTTACTGCAGGGAAGTTACCCTTCAAACAATCCATCCGCCAAGCTGTCAACGTGGCCTGCACGTTTGACTAACTAGGGGAACAATTTCTCAATCCACTGAAAGTAGCGAATTTTGTTTTTACAACAATTTACGCCCCATTAATTTTTTATTACGTTTGCGTGCTCTTTTTTTTCGAATTTTGATTGGTTTAGAGGGTGCCTATTTCGGTCGGAAACAGAAGACACCTATCGGGGGACACCGCTCCTGATGCCCTCTTTCTTCTTAGTGTGGTCGTCTGCCGCATAAGCTTCTGCTTCGTAATCTTTTTTCTTCTCTTTTCGGGCATTTTCGTCCCCTTTTCCCATTCCAACTCGACAACGTCACGTGATTAGCGGACGGTCCCTCGCTCTTAGGGTGCAGCGTGGACCCTCTCGCTCCCGGCACGTGCAGTAGACTGATTCTGCAGTGCTTCGTCTCTCTCTCTCTCTCTCTCTCTCTCTCTCTCTCTCTCTCTCTCTCTCTCTCTCTCTCTCTCTCTCTCTCTCTCTCTCTCTCTCTCTCTGATTCGGGCCCGTATCAACTGACCGGAGGCGCATGTGGCGACAAAGTGTGGAGCCAGCACCGGACTCGTCTTGCGCCCAGAGATAGTGGCCGGCAAAACGGCGACGTGGTCAAAACGGCTCCGAAATTATGAGCCAGCGTTTCGCGCGCGGCGACCGATTCTGCATGCGGCGCGTACACGTCAGTGTTGCCACATAAGTGGGCAAAAATTCCCACGATGTGCCGACAGGGTTGCCAACCTCGAGAGCGAAGCCTAGATATTGCCTGGCAGGCCAGGCTGAGGTTGGCAGCCCCGAAGCGGCGTTTATGAGGTCGAGTGGAGGCGGTCGAAACCCTGGACGCGTTTTGAGCTCCAGAGTCGCTAAATGAGACTCGAACCGAACGTGTGACCCCACCAATGGATTGCTTCTCGAGCTCTCCGAACGAGGAATCCCTCCCTAATACAATGGTCTGCTTTGCTTTTCGCAGCTATCGGCGCCAGCACCGCGACCAGCTCAAATGGTAAGCAAACACTTTGAGAGGAACGGCCAACAACTCTGCCTTTATTTATCCCTAATAACGGCGTTGCTGCAGGCGTCCAGTGGAAGCCCCGCCCGCGCATGGAGTACGAGTTCGAGCTGAACGGCCGCAGCCTGGCGGGCCTGCCCGCCCTGCAGGGCCAGTACAGCGGCGTGCAGTACGCCGGACGCGTGCGCGTCCAGGGCCTCACCGCCGACACCGCCATCATCCGGGTCAGCGTCCACGGCCACCCGCAGTGGGCCAGAAGACCGGTGGAGTCGGCCGAAACTCTAGACGCGTTTTGAGCTCCAGAGTCGCTAAGTGGGACTCGAACCGAACGTGTGACCCTACCAATGGATTGCCCTCCGAACGAGGAATTCATTGGTGGGGTCACACGTTCTGTTCGAGTCCTGTTTATCGACTCTGGAGCTCAAGACGCGTCCAGAGTTTTGACCATCGCCGAAGCCGGTCCTCTGGCCCACTGTGTGACTTCGGCCAAGTTTCACTTCGTCGAAAATTTAATTTTCTGGATATTTGATTTTGGTTACCGAAATGATGAAACTAAAGGTTCCTTTTCCGTTGTCCGCAGCTGGAAAAGATGTCCTGGTCCGCGCTCCACGCCCGCATGCAGTCGGGCTGGTGGTCCGCGGAGCCCCAGGGCAACGCGACCCTCTCCGGCCACGGCCACATGGCCTCCATGCCCATGCCCCTGTCCGGCTCCTCCGCCGTGGCGCGCTTCCACGACGGCCAGGTGCAGACCGTCCTGGTGAGCCGCGAGGCCCGCGACTGGGAGGTGAACCTGCTCCAGGGCGTGCTCGGCCACATGCAGATCCAGGCCGGCAGCAGCGGCAACAGCCTGCACGGCAAGGAGCAGCACAGCGAGCAGGGCGTGTACCGCGTCCTCGAGGTGAGCACGGGGCACGGGTTCGACTACCACCACACCACAGTCATAACATATTTTTTTTCGAAACTTGTGTTTAACGTGACGTTTCCTCACCTCCTCTAGAACGGCGTCTCCGGCCGCTGCATGGTGCAGTACGAGGTGTCCCCCACCAACGCCCCCGCCGAGGCGTCCGCCGCCGAGGCCAAGATGTGCGCCGGCAAGCCCTACGTCCAGATCACCAAGACCAAGAACTTCACCGACTGCGAGCAGTACGCTGAGCAGAGCCGCGGCCTCCCCCGCTGCTCCCCCGCCGGCAACTCTTGCGCTAGCCTGTGGGCTGTGAGTACACCGAGAGCCAGTGACGTGCTCAGAAGGGGCACTAGACAGCCGCCTCACAGTGGGCCTGAGGACCGGTGGAGGTGGTCAAAATCCCGGACGCGTTTTGAGCTCCAGAGCCGCTAAACAGGCCTCGAAGCGAACGTATGACCCCACCAATGGATTCCTCGCTCGGCTCGAGTCCTGTTTAGCGACTCTGGAGCTCAAAACGCGTTCAGAATTTTGGCCGCCTCCACCGGTTTTCCGGCCCACTGTGCACTGCAACTCCGTAACGCCAACCCCGTCCTCCCGCAGCGCAACACCCTGACCCAGCTGGTGGGCTGCGGCGCCGGCGCCGACCTGCAGCTGGTGCAGGCCGTCAGCTCCAGCTCCATGCAGGCCGAGCTGCAGACCCGCGAGGAGTCCCGCGCCGTGGTGCACAGCTCCGTCAACATGACCCTGGTCCGCGCGCAGCCCGTCCGCGAGCGCCTCGCCACCCCCAAGGACGGCGTCGTCCTCAACGGCCTCGGGTACCGCGTCGGCGGCAAGCAGGTCAACGGCGCCTACGGCCTCGACAGCGACTACAGCGACAGCAGCGAGGAGGGCGACGACTCCGTCGAGGTGATCCGCCACCCCCAGCAGCAGAACCAGGCCGCCAGCAGCGAGAGCAGCAGCAGCGACTCCGACGACACCAGCGAGTCCGCCAGCGCCGCCCAGAAGCACAAGAAGGCCTCCAGCCACAAGAAGAACTCCAACGACCAGCAGAATCACAAGTCTCAGAAGCACAAGAACCAGCAGGACTCTTCTTCTTCCGAGGAGGACAACAACAGCGCCAAGCACAACTCCCGCAAGTACAAGAACCAGCAGGACTCTTCTGCCTCTGATTCTTCTTCTTCTTCCGAGGAGGACAACGCCAGCGCCAAGCACAACTCCCGCAAGCACAAGAACCAGAAGGCTTCTTCTTCTGAGGAGGACAGCAACAGCGACAACAACGCTAAGCACCACTCCCGCAAGCACAAGAACCAGCAGGACTCTTCTGAGGAGAACAGCAACAACTACAATGCCAAGCACAACTCCCGCAAGCACAAAAGCCAGCAGGATTCTTCCTCTGAGGAGAACAACAACAGTGACAACAACAGCGACAACAACGCCAAGCAGAACTCCCGCAAGCACAAGAACCAGCAGGCTTCCTCCTCCGAGGAGAGCGCCAAACACATGAACGGCAGACTCAGCCGCAAACCCCGCAGTGCCAAGTAAGTCCGCAGAGGCCTTCTTTTCTCTCTCATTACCTCGTCCGCGCACCCGTAGTACAGCCAATATGTAGTCAAAAGTATAAAGTCCAATTCGAATAAACGTATTTCAAAATTTAAGTTGGCAGTTTTCGTTCAGAAACCCTGGAAAATAGCTATCGCGCCAGTCCTTAGCGTCTCCTCACTTCGAAGTGTTGCTCAGGAAAATTGATTGAAAACTAATCTGTGACCGTCCAGATAATTCAGATGTCCAACGTGGAAAAGCAAGTAGATTGAAAAGCACTACGGTTCCGGGGTGCGCGCCTTATGGGAGAAACACAAGAGCATTTCATCCGCAACGCGTTTTGAGCCCCAGAGTCGCTAAATGGGGCTCGAACCGAACGTGTGACCCCACCAATGGATTCCTCGTTCGGAGAGCAATCCATTGGTGGGGTCACACGCTCGGTTCGAGTCCAGTTGGCTCACGGCCTGCCTCCTGAGGTTGATGGTGCTGTTGACGACTGACGCCGCCCTTCCAGGTCCAACAACAACAAGCAGGGCAGCGACGAGGCCGCCGTCGAGGACGTGTTCGCCGGCGTGCTGTCCCCCGCCGCCGTGCAGCAGAACGCCACCCTGCGCGCCGCCCTGCAGAAGCGCGTCGCCGAGGAGGTGAACAAGGCCGGCGCCGAGCTGCGCCGCCAGGACGGCCCCGCCCCCCGCACCATGGAACGCGTGAGCATGGCCATCCGCGTGGCCCGCGCCCTGTCCGCCGACCAGCTGCGCGCCGTGCGCGACCAGCTCCACGCCCAGGAGGCCAAGTACGTCGTCGCGCTGCTCTGCTGCAGTGTGCCAAGTTTATCTTTTCGAAACTTTTAGTGACTTGCTGCTCTCTCTCCAGGGAGCTCTTCCGTGACATCCTCGCCATGTGCGGGTCCACCGCCTGCGTCCAGGAGACCGTCGCCATGATCAAGGACCGCAAGATGTCCGCCGTGGCCGCCCAGATGGCGCTCGCCTCCCTGGCCGACCGCGTCAGTGTGCCCACCCGCAACATCCTGAAGCACGTCCAGGACCTGTACCAGAGCAGCAGCGACCAGCAGGTGAGCGGGAACGGCAGCAAGTGGGTCGGAAGACCGGCGCCGGCGGCGAAAACTCCAGACGCGTTTGGAGCTACAGAGTCGCTAAGCAGGACTCGAACCGAACGTGTGACCCCACCAATGGATTCCTCGTTCGGAGAGCAATCCATTGGTGGGGTCACACGTTCGATTCGAGTCCCATTTAGCGACTCTGGAGCTCAAAACGCGTCCAGGATTTCGACCGCCTGCCTTCTGGCGACTGTGCGGAGGTACAAGTGTCGTGGGCGTTGCTGACGGCGTCGGTGGCGTTGCAGGTGAAGATCGCCGCCGCCCTGGCCGTCGGCAACCTGGCCGGGCGCGCCTCCCGCTCCGTGGCCGCCTCCGCCGCCGACTTCCTCGGCGAGCAGCTGGCCGCCGCCAGCCAGGCCAGCAAGGGCAGCAAGGCCGCCCTGCGCGCGCCCCTGGCCGCCGCCCTGGGCAGCACCGGCACCCCCCAGGCCGCCCAGGCCCTCATCAAGGTCGCCAAGAACGCCAAGAACGCCCCCTACCAGGTACGCACCCTTTTAGAGCCCAAGTGACTTCTGCAGGTCCGAATTTTAAAAGTTTTCTTCCCAAATCCTTGTTATTACTTTTCATCTTTCATGTTGGCTCGCAGCGCGCCCAGGCCATCCTCGCCCTGAGGGCTTCCGCCTCCCGCGCCCCCGCCGTGGTTCGCGACGCCCTGCTCGCCCTCTTCCACGACCCCACCGAGCCCGCCCCCGTGCGCATGGCCGCCGTGTCCCTGCTCGTGTACCTGCGCCCCTCCCTGCCCCTGTGGCAGCGCCTGGCCATCTCCACCTTCTACGAGCCCAACATGGCCGTCTGCAGCTACGTCTGGGCCACCATCCACTCCTTCGCCCAGCTCCAGGACCCCGCCTTCCGCCAGCAGTAGGTTCCTCTCTCGCACCTATACGGGACGACTCTAGAGATCGAGAGACACAACCCGGTATCGCTTGGTTCCAGGACCCAGTTCGCTCGCCTGGCCCTGCCCCTGACTCGCCGCTCCCCCCAGGGTGCTCACCTCGCCTTCAACGTGGTGGCCGCCTCCGTGGACGCCCACCTCGACCGCATGGTGCACGAGCATGTCTCCATGATGGCCCCCGCCGACGCCGCCAACGCCTACTACCGCCGCGTCGCCCGCCGCTCCGGTGTCTCCAGCCTGGACCAGGAGGTGGGCTGCTCTGGAACTCCAGTGCGACCCCAAGTGGGGTCGCGAAAAAATTTTGAGGGGCTCCCAGTCAACAAAACATAGTCCCGTGGACGTCCGAGGGACGTCCGGCCGGGACTACCCGGACCTCCCGGTCGGACGTCCGAGGGGACCTCCGGATGGCAAAGAAAACGCAAGGGGGGCTGACTCTCCCGAACCGTGTACGAAGTATTATATATTATAGGTATTATAGAGTATTATAGGTATTATTCCGAACATTTTATTTAGATAATTGTGTCGTTTTAAGTGGTTTTCCGTGTACCAAAGGTTTCCGAAATACGCAAGTTAGTTGAAAACAAGGATTCCGGCTTGCGCTCCTGAGCCTCAAAATACTACCGCGCATCTTTAAGAGCCTCAGCACCTTGTCATCAGCCTTAGCGCCATTTCCTTACTCTAACGATCCGTCTAAAAATCGCTGAACGCCTGTTCACCACAATTTTACAAAACTTTCTCATTTTGAACCCGAAACTGCACTAAATGTGCGGCATTTTTTGGTATTATGGATTATAGTATTATAGGTATTATACAAGTATTATAGGTCTGTGTACGAAGTATTATAGGAGTCAGCCCCCCTTGAGAAAACGCGTCCCCTGGAGGTCCGAGGGACGTCCGAACCGGACGTCCCGGGTGGACGTTCCGCGGACGTCCGCCGCAGACGTCCGTAGGGACTATCCCGGCGGACGTCCCTCGGACCACCGAGGGACGTCCCATGTTCAGCGTTAAAAATTTTGGTTATAAATTTGAACGCAAGTGTGTTAGCTTGACCTCAATTTGCCACTCCCGACCGTCCTTACCCTTCACCTTTCCCTTCGGACGATGAAAACTCGTTGCACTTGGGGAGAGTCGAACCTCCGACCTTCAGGTTGTGAAGCAGCGCACTTATCCACTGTGCCATGCCGCTCCCATGCATCATGGTGTGCAGTGTCTCGACTACATGATACGTCGCGTCCACCGTAGCGATGTCCCCGGCGGACGTCCTGGGGAGGTCCCAGGGAGGTCCCGCGCGGACCATGCCCGGGACCATATGCACGTCTCGTTTCACCCAGTGAGACATGACTTTGGACTTTTCCTTCAAAGTGTTGTCATCTCATCGAAGGGCCATGTCCGAACAGTATGTACCTGGGACGTCCTCAAGGAACATCCTCCGGGACTAGCCCGCTAGGACCAGCTTGGGACCACTGGCAGTCGGGCGTGTTGCCTATGCGCCAGGGGCCATGTCCCAATAGGACGTCCCTGGGACGTCCGCAAAGGATATCCGCCGGGATTAGCCCGGCGGGACAGGCCTCGGACCACTGGTACATCGGCGTTTTGCCCAAGCAACGCGGGGCCATGTCCCAAAAGGACGTCCTTGGGACGACCCAGGGACGTCGGCCGGATCTAGCCCTTCGCAACCTTTCACGGGTCCCGATGGGACGTCCGCCGGACCTATGGAGGACGTCTGCTGTCGGCTGGACCCGTCGGTTGCACCGGCCGGGTGGTCCGAGCGGACGTCCCTGGGAGGTACATGAGGGACATCCCCAGGGGACCATGCAGGGACCACTACAGGGATAGTCCGAACATGGTCCGTCCCGGACCGGGACTATGTTTTGTTGACTGGGCTGGGGTCGCGGTGGTTTCGCGGCTGGCCTACAGGCCAAGCACTGCCAGAAACATAAATCCGCAGAAACCAAGGGGGAAATCACTCATGAAAATGGTCGACCGACTATTACATTTTGAATCATTACAGACAATTACACCTATTACGCAAATTACAGATATTACATCGATATTTCTGCTATTACAGTACCATTACAGTGCAATTACAGCAATTACATCAATTACAGTAATTACAATCATTACGCCCATTACGCACCTATTACGCAATTGCACAGGAACTACCTATCAATTACAGCTATTACACTACTATTACAAGGCTATTACGCTGCTAGAACGGCCTTGTTTCAGCCTCCAGAGGGACTATTTTGTTCCGTGGGCACAGGGTATCGCTAGGTAGTACAGCAGTGGCACCTCAGCTGGTCGCTGTTGTTAGCTGTCTCGGGGGATCTCCCCCCCCCCCGATACCTTGAATACCGCTTGTTAAAGAATCAAACCGCCGCGGCCGGCCGGCGCTACCCCGCCGCGCCCAGGTAGCCGCTGGAGGTAGCCGTCTGGGCGCGCGGGGTATCGCCGGGCCGGGCTGGTCGGATTCTTTTGGAAGTGGTTGTACTATCTATTTAACAGATACGGTTCTCAACAACCCGTCCTGATAAAATTCAGCCCTTGCATCTTGCATCAATCATTTTCCATGAAAAAATTGGGAATTTGAATCTTGGCCGAAATATCATTTGACAAGAATGTCTTTTGGCCACAGGAACCTTTGTCTTTCCAATCAATTAATAGCTTGTACATATTAAACCAGATTAGGGTTTAGACTACCCCTCCTTACAGATTCAGCCCCTCGCCTGCCCCCACAAGAGACACCCCGTCCCCCCCTCCCCCCCACACACACACCCTAAACGCCACTTTCGGCTTGCTTTCGGCTCGATCCGGACGTTGGGTATTACTTTTATTGCAGCCAAATGACTTTTTCGCTGACTTTCGTGAATGTTTTAGTCATTTTCTGTATTTTTCTTCCCACATATTACACCTATTACACACCTATTACAGGCATTACAGGACCATTACAGGCATTACACCAATATTACACCCATTACATAGGTATTACACATTACAGGGCCATTACAGGGCCATTACAGACCCTTCGACCGACCATTACACAAGTGATTTCCCCCTTGGCAGAAACTGCTTCAAAAGTCGTGTTTTGTGCCGATTTTAAGCAGCCACTGCGTCCGATCCGAGGCGGGCCTCCGTACTTTCTCAACGGGCATTTGGTCTTTGGACCTTCCTTTAGCATGCCTTTTTTACGGAGTGCCATTATGCGCCTTAGTTTGGGAGCAGAATTGGTTCAAAGTTGATCAAAACGGTTAAAAATGCCTTTAAAGTCGGTTTTGATCAACTTTGAGGCAACACTGCGCCCAAACTAAGGCGCATAATGGCACTCCGCAACAAAGGCATGCTAAAGGAAGGTCCAAAGACCAAATGCCCGTTGAGAAAGTACGGAGGCCCGCCTCGGATCGGACGCAGTGGCTGCTTAAAGTCGGCCCAAAACACCATTTTTCAAAGGCATTTTTGACTGTTTTGATCAACTTTGCGGCAATACTGCTCCCAAACTAAGGCTCATAATCGCACTCCGTAACAAAGGCATGCTAAAGGAAGGTCCAAAGGCCAATTGCCCGTTGAGGAAGGACGAAATACCGCCTCGGATCAGACGCAGTGGCTGCTTAAAGTCAGCCCAAAACACGATTTTTCAAAGACATTTTTGACCGTTTTTGACGCAGTAGGACCCTAAGTTGCTCATGCGTAACTGCTGCAGTTTTTCTCATGGCGTTTCCCTGTGGCCGTGTGCAGGTCGACATGTGGGGCGCCAACCCCGACGAGCTGCTGCAGGCCGCCATGGACGCCGTGTTCGGGCGCCAGGACAAGGCCTCCGCCCGGCCCGTGGTGGACAACAAGGCCGTGCCCGCCTTCCACGCCACCAGGACCATCCACGACAAGCTGAGCATCGTGCGCCGCCGTCTGCAGGACCCCCAGGGCCACCTGCGCCTCACCCTCAAGCCCTTCGTCAACAACCTGTTCGTGCCCTTCGACAAGGACACCCCCAGCCAGATCGCCAAGGGTGAGCACTCGGGTTGTGCAGTGGTCTCGAAGACCGGTGGAGGCGGACAAAACTCTAGACGCGTTTTGAGCTCCAGAGTCGCTGAATGGGACTCGAACCGAACGTGTGACCCCACCAATGGATTGCTCTCTGAACGAGGAGTCCATTGGTGGGGTCACACGCTCGGTTCGAGTTTTCTCTAGCGACTCCGAAGCTCAATACGCGTCTAGAGTTTTGACTGCCTCCACAGGTCTTCTGGCCCACTGTGAGTTGCTTTGCTTGCAGCTTATGAGGAAAGTGACGTGCTTTGTGACCGTGCTTGCTTCCCCCGCAGCTGCCGGATCCCTGATGGACAAGCTGCGCTCCGAGACCCGCTTCCACGCCCAGCAGATGGGCGGCGAGGAGCTCTCCATGGCCGCCGTCACCGAGATGGGCTTCCCCGTCAACTTCCGCATCCAGGCGCCCTGGCTCGTCCGCGCCGAGGGCAGCGCCCAGGTGCACCGCAACCACTCCGCCAACGCCAACATCACCTGCATGTGAGTCAGCCTCACAGTGCGCCAGAAGACCGGCGGAGGCGGCCAAAACTCTGGACGCATTTTGAGCTCCAGAGTCGCTAAATGGGACTCGAACCGGACGTGTGAACCCATCAATGGATTCCTCGTTCGGAGAGCAATCCATTGGTGGGGTCACACGTTCGGTTCAAGTCCTGTTAAGAGACTCTGGAGCTCAAAACGCGTCTCGAGTTTTGGCCGGCGCCTGCAAGGGACGAGGTAGGCCAGCCCGCACGACACCCTAGTGCAGCGGGCTGGCCCACTGCGCAGGCGTTCTCCACCACCCGTGGCTTTCGGCCATCCGTCTGAACCACGGTGTTCTTCTTCAGCTACACCTCCGGCCTGTCCGCCCAGCTCTCCGTCCAGCCCTCCTGGACCACCCGCGAGTACCTGGCCGCCGTCAACGGCCACGCTCTCATCCAGCTGCCCGCCACCGCCGTCAGCGCCCAGGTAACCGTCGGGACTTCGGTAACCCTTGCGCCACTGGTGCATCGTGGTAAGCAGGTGGTGACTTTTGGCCGTGCTGTGCAGATGAACGCCACCGACGGCCGCGTGTCCGTCCGCGTGGAGCCCGGCCACGACGCCGGCTCCACCGTGCTGGCCCGCATCGCTACCCAGCCCCTGACCTCCGCCCTGGACCTGAGCCGCGGCGAGCTGGCCACCGAGAGCGGCGCCGCCCACAACGCGAGCCGCGACGCGCCCACCGCCCCCATGGCCGCCCAGACCGTGGAGCTGTCCCCCTGGGAGGACGTGTCCCTCAGCCTGCGCGCCCCCGTCGACAAGGCCGCCCTGGTGGCCTGGCTGCAAGACTCCCGCACCGTCCTGGGCTTCCCCGTGCTCGGCCGCCCCCTGTCCGCCTCCCGCATCGAGCTGGTGGCCGCCCGCCCCCGCGCCGTCAACGTCAGCCTCGCCCTCGGTAAGTCCTGCTCTCTCTCTCTCTCTCTCTCTCTCTCTCTCTCTCTCTCTCTCTCTCTCTCTCTCTCTCTCTCTCCCGTCACTTGACTTTGCTCACCCTTTGCAGTGAAGGGAGTGATGCAGAGCGGCGACCTCCAGGTCGTGTACCCCGCCAGCCTGCGTCCCAGTGACGCCGCCCCCGCTCAGCCCGAGTACCCCAGCACCACCACCGAGTACCCCAGCACCTCCACCACCACCCCCGCCCCCACCACCACCAGCACCACTGAGTACCCCAGCACCACCACCGCCGCTCCAGGTGATAACTTCAACCGATTAGCTGAAAATGATCTCCGGCTGACTGCAAACGGATTACTCTAATTTTGTGTTGTTTTCGTTTTCCCAGCCGTCGTCCGCACTCCCCGCGCCTCCAACGGCGCCCACGGCAGTCGCGGCAAGAACGGCTCCCTCTACGAGGACGACGGCGAGGTGGACTTCACCCGCAGCCTCTTCAACGCCACCACCCTGAACCCCTACAGCAACCGCGTCAACGGCAGCAACGAGCTCTACGTGCTGTCCCAGGTAAGGGCGAGATCCCTCTGCTGGTTTGCGGGCAAATCCACGTAGCGCAGTGGGCCAGAGAACCGGCGGAGGCGGTCAAAACTCCAGACGCGTTTTGAGCTCCAGAGTCCCTAAATGGGACTGGAACCAAACGTGTGACCCCACCAATGGATTCCTCGTTCGGAGAGCAGTCCATTGGTGGGGTCACACGCTCAGTTCGAGTCCCATTTAGCGGCTCTGGAGCTCAATACGCGTTGAGGGTTTTGTCCGCCTGCGCCGGTCTTCTGGCCCACTGCGCGCAGTCTCTGAACTCACCCCTGCCCCCAGGTGCTCGGCGGCATGTCCGGCGGTCGCGGTTACGTGGTCGGCGTCAACGTGAGCGCCGAGGCCGCCGCCGACAAGACCGCCAGCAGCTACTCCGCCTTCTGGACCTTCGGCGCCAACCTGGGCGGCCGCCTGGTGCGCACCGGCCTGTTCGGCCGCAGCGACGCCGACAACGCGCAGGTGGCCGCCACCGGCGCCGTGCTCAAGGACGTGCCCGCCCGCGCCGATCTCCACGCCGCCCTGCGCCAGCTGCCCGCCGTCATGGTCAAGGCCGAGTACGTGCAGGTCGACGCCAGCGCCGCCAAGAAGGTCGTCACCGCCGTGGTGAGTCAGCGGCCAACGTTCCAGTGCGGCCACCCTCGTGCCCGTAAGGTCATATGGAAGATAGGTCTGCGCAACCGAGATGCATGCTGGGAGACCGGGCAGCTAATCCCTCCCGAATTTGCGCAGACCTATCTTCCATATGACCTTAGTGCCCGTAGGCTATGTTCAAATCCCAACATTTTTACACGTTTTTACAGCTGTTAGATCAGCGTGGCCGGCTGGGCGCTGATCTTAATTTCCGGCGACTGGCGTTGGTCCGTTGGTCTGCTGGGTCTGTTTCCCATTTCCTCAGTCCCTTCTCATGACACAGTTCATCTCCAGGCCGAAAAACCCGCCTATTATTGCGCTCACGTTGTTCCCCGCTGTTCCCTTTGGACTCTGAGGCGTTTCCACCTTGTTCTGACTCGCACTGTGTTCTGCATGGGCTGCTGCGGCCGTAGCACCGCGCGCCGAGGCCGCCGGTCCAGCCCGGGGCTTGGGCGCCTCCCAGGGTTCCCAGCAGCGCGTACCTCACGACGACGCGGCCGCGGTCCAGGCCCGCCGCCCTCCCCGAGCAGCCCAAAGTGCTGACCTTCAGTGTACGTGTCGCGTGTGTCCAAGCCAACGCCCCGCCCCTAGCAGACAGCGCTCGCCAGTGTAGCCGCCGGTTCCTCCGTGAAATTCGCACACCGTGCCGCACGACGGCCGCGTTGGAGGTGCTATTGACGCGTTGCCGTTGCAGATGGAGACCGACCGCAGCGCGGCCCAGAGCCGCCGCCTGCAGCAGGCCGCCCTGGAGCAGTACTGCGTGCCCAAGGACGCCAGCCACGCCAAGAACGCCAGCGTGGCCGTGAGCCGCGCCTGCCGCGAGGTCCTCGGCGCCGCCAACACCCCCGACCAGTTCAACGTGACCCTCAACTACAACAGCGCCGCCGACGAGTCCTGGGGCGGTGCCGTGCACGGCGCCCTGCAGGCCGCCCGCGCCTACCTCTGGAACCAGGGCAACATCATGGTGGACACCCTGGCCGCCGGTAACAACAACGAGGTGCGTGTGGAGTGAAGAGGGCGCACGACGGGCCAGAAGACCGGTGGTGGCGGCCAAAGCTCTAGACGCGGTTTGAGCTCCAGAGTCGCTAAACAGGACTCGAACCGAACGTGTGACCCCACCAATGGATTGCTCTCCGAACGAGGAATCCATTGGTGGGGTCACAAGTTCGGTTCTATTTAGCGACTCTGGAGCTCAAAACGCGTGTAGAATTTTGACCGCCTCCGCCGGCCCACTGTGGAGCGTGGTTCGGATGCCCTGACGGTGTGGTGTTCGGTGTGTGCAGCTCGGCGGTGGCATCACCGTCCAGGCCGACGGCACCCTCAACGGCTGGCTGCAGACCCCCCGCACCCTGACCAGGATGGCCGGCGCCAAGGCCCCCGTCGCCGGCACCCTCATCCAGGCCGCGCACAAGGAGACCGGTGGTGAGTAGATTCCCGTTGTATAGTGGGCCAGAAGACCGGTGGAGGCGGACAAAACTTTAGACGCGTTTTGAGCTCCAGAGTCGCTAAACAGGACTCGAACCGGACGTGTGACCCCACCAATGGATTCCTCGTTCGAAAAGCAATCCATTGGTGGGGTCACACGTTCCATTCGGGTCCCATTTAGCGACTCTGGAGCTCAAAACGCGTCTGGAGTTTTCGCCGCCTCCACCGGTCTTCTGGTCCACTGTGCGTTGGCCACCCTTTATCTCTCTAACTCGTGTCGCTGTTGCAGACTTCTGCGGCGTGAGCGCCACCCGCCTGGTGACCCTGGACGGCGCCATGGGCGACATGAAGCTGGGCGACTGCTGGCACGTGCTGGCCAAGGACTGCTCCGGCAAGTCGCGCGTCGCCGTGCTGGCCAAGGCCGACAAGGGCAAGGCCGAGCACATGGAGGTCGAGATCAACATCGACAACTACCAGATCGCCCGCCTGTTCCCCGACGGCTCCGCCACCCTGAACGGCCAGGCCGTCTTCAACAGCAGCGACAACGCCGGCGCCGCCGTGGCCGTCCGCGACGCCGACGACGTGGACGTGCTGCAGATGGTGCGCGGCGAGGACGGCGCCGTGAACGTGAAGCTGGCCGACCACGGCATGAGCCTCGTGTACGGCAACAGCAGCGTCGTCATCCAGGCCGGCGCCTCCCTGCGCGGACGCCTCTGCGGCATGTGCGGCAACTTCGACGCCTCCGCCGCTGGCGACATGCTCAACCCCAAGAACAAGGCCGAGAAGACCGTCCAGGCCTTCGCCGACTCCTACGCCATCAAGGACGCCCAGTGCAGCAAGGGCCGCCAGTGAGCGAAGCCCCGCCGCGCGCAGCCACGCGCCACGCGCCGATGATGTCCACTGCATTGTCAATTTAGCTGATTAAACAGAGCTGACATCCCGCACCCGTGGTCTCATTGTACCTTTCACGAACTCTCTCACACACACGCACAGTGGGCCAGAAGACCGGTGGAGGCGGCAAAAGCTCTAGACGCGTTTAGGGCTCCAGAGTCGATAAATGGGACTCGAGCCGAACGTGTGACCCCACCGATGGATTGCTCTCCGAACGAGGAATCCATTGGTGGTGGGAGGCTAAATATAAGTTTGGGCCAGTTGGAGATAAGGGCAAGGTAAGATTCTGCCAGAGGTCTGCGCGCGGACCCGATGATAACCCGACCGGCCCTTGCGTGTCCGACGAGCTGCCTACCTCCCCGGCGGTGCACTGGTCCACTCTGGTCATTTTCTAATCTCCCTGACCTCGATTCACCGTGCCATTTTACGTGGCTCATTTTTAAAACCCATCCACCATCGGTTTAATTTTTCTCTCTATTAGCTTGAATAAACACAGGGAAATTAATCCACTATCCGGAACAAGCACAAGTTGGCGAAGTGTCAAATGAGATGGTCGGCGTCGCACAGTGGGCCAGAAGACCGGTGAAGGCGGCCAAAACTCTAGACGCGTTTTGAGCTCCAGAGTCGCTTAACAGACTCGAACCGAACGTGTGGCCCCACCAATAGATTCCTCGTTCGGAGAGCAATCCATTGGTGGGGTCACACGTTCGGTCCGAGTCGCATTTAGCGACTCTGGAGCTCAAAACGCGTCTCGAGTTTTGGCCGCCTTCACCGGTCTTCTGGCCCACTGTGCGTCGGGTTCATGACCCCTGACGAACTCGCTGTCGCAATTTGAAATTGCTCAACTTACCGCGTCACAGTTTGGACAGACAAGCACAAAAATAATTGGTCGAAAGACTCCTTTCTGAAATTCTTTACGCTCTAAAATGTCTCGCAGCAGGACTAAGACGCTGACTTGACAGTTGATGGTTGCCCTACTCCATTTGTTCACTAGAAAATCGGGCGGGGAATACGCAAGCAGGTTGCCGCGTTTCGCGTCGCAGAGGTTGGCAGCACTGCCCCTTTGGACTGAGCAACATCATGGCTGCCATGTGGAACGTCGTGCGGGCCAACACTCAAAGAATCGCTAATTTCGCTTGTCATGGAGTGAGTATTTCCCGTGAAATCTTCTTCTGCATCCAAGAAACTCTACCCGCGTCTATCTCCGCCAACTGTCATGAGGTGACACTGAGCCTACGGCCGCAGCGATTCTATAACCTGTGCCTAGTCATGAGCTGGGGACACCGGGTGGTTCTCAATCCGTTTTTTAAACGTCGCGTTTTGCCAGTTTCTGTCGCGGACACGTTTGTGTTTTGCTTGAACCAAAAGTATTCTTGACCATTGCTGCCAAGAACTGAGACAGTGCCAGTGGTACTCAAAAAGTTAGGTTAGAGACTTTGTTTTGAATGGTGTGTGAGTGCTGTGCTGTGTTGCTGTGCAACAAGTGAATATTTGTCACTGTCTATTTTTAACACTGTATCCCCTGTGGTGTTTCACAAATGAATCTGTTTCGATGCTTTGACGAATACATTAGAAACAAGTGACTTAACAATTTTGTCCCCGCTGGTTCAAATGTACCCATTGTTTCATACCTTTGTTAAAAAATTGTGTTTTGATAACAATTTTTTACTTGTTTTGAATGAATGTTGACTCACTTTCAAGCCTTGTTTCGGGCAAACTCCTTTTAAAAGGGACATTTAGGTTATGGCTAGGTGTTGGCACCCACAAAGCCCTCGTGAATAATTTATGAAGCGGGTCTCTAATTGTCCCCCCTTGCGTTAGGCTTGGCCACAAGCCTGTACACTTTCAAGGCTGCGGGACTCTTTTGCTAGGCCCCAGGATATTACGTCTTTTTAAATTTCTCGACAACTTGTGTTAATTAACGTCAAGAGAGAAGACTGACCCACCCCATGCCTGCTGTGTTTATCAAGCGGAAGTCGGTGCACTTTTGAATGGTGAGTACGACAGCATTTTTAGCAAGACAGTAGATTCAGTGCATGCTAGTGAGTGTGAAGATGGGTTCCGATCATTAATACCAAGCAGTGGGATCGCACCAACCTACGCAAAACAACTCCTCCCAATTTTTATTTCTTTCAAAAGAAAACAACTTGTCGGAGTACAGCAAAGCAAGGAACCAACTTTTGCCAGGCGTCGCGGGACACTGGTCGCGGCAGTGAGGATGTACTTGTGGGTGACGGTCGGTTGGGCCTGCCTGGCACTGCGAGGTTTACGTCACGGCTTCTTCGTGGTGCTTCGCGGTCGGTCGAGTACGTCCCTGCCGAGCGCTCGCTGCTCGGTACGATTGCACACATCGCGTTATAAACAAACATCGCGGCGGCGTGGCGTGGCGTGGCGGCGCGTCGCCATGGCCTGATACAGCAGACTCATTCCGAGAGTCGTTCTCGTCGCTCTGTCTCTCTCGCACCCGTGCGGAACGCCCTTTTGAGCGCGAGAGAGACAGAGCGACGAGAGCGACTCCCGGAATCAGTCTGCAGGCTGATAACTAGGCCCCGCGGCCGCGCACGCGTTCGGATGGTACGCTACGCTCCCGGCGACCGAAGCGAAGCGCGAAGCAACGGCTTTGAACGGGGCTAGGAGGGGGACAACACTCCTTGACATCGAGTGCGCTCTCACAGCACAAAATTTTTGCTCAATTTCTGCCCCCCAAAGAGTATATTTTTGGCTCTAGCGTGTGTGAATGGCGCGGACTCCCGAATATCGCTCCAGTCAAAACAAGCCCCCCCCTCCCCGCCCCTGGAGCGGTCCGCTCGCGCGCTGGCCGCTGGAGAACAGTCGGTCCAGCCCGGCCGCGTGACGCCGTCCTTGTCGCCGTGCCGGGCTTGGCCGGGCCGGCCGCGAGTGCGACAGAGACGGCACGAGGTCGCGTGCCAGGCGTGCCCAGCGTGGTCCCACACAGTGGGCCGGAGGCGGACAAAACTCTAGACGCGTTTGAGCTCCACACTGCAAACCTAACTGTCTACTAAGCACGCACTTACAAATGCATGCTTGCAAGTACACACTTACAAACGCATGCTTGGCCAAGCATGCACTTACAAATGCATGCTTGGCAAGTACACACTTACAAACGCCTATGCTTAGCATGGAGTTATACGGCGCCAAGCATGCGTTTGTAAGTGTGTACTTTTAAGCATGCATTTGTAAGTGCGTGCTAAGTAGACAGTTAGATTTGTAGTGCAGAGTCGCTAAATGGGACTCGAACTGAACGTGTGACCCCACCAAACGATTCCTCTCCTAAAGGGGAACCCAATGGTGATATCACACGTTCGGTTCGAGTCCCTTTTAGCGACTCTGGCGCTCAAAACGCGTCTAGAGTTTTGGCCGCCTCCGCTGGTCTTCTGGCACACTGTGCGGCGGTCAAGTCGGTCGGAACTGCAGGATTGTTTTACGGACTTGTCGAGCCGCAAATGGGCCAGAAGAAGTTAGGAGCGGTGTTTGGTGCCTTTAATCTTTTATCTTCTTATCATTTCTTTTAAAAAACATGGTGGGACCGTCTCGCACGGTACGGCAGCTCTGCTGATAACCATTAGGTGACGACGAGCGCTGCCGCCGTCTTGGAACTTTAATCTTGGTTTGCCTTGTACTGACTAACAAACTACTTCGTGTAGATCGTTGTTCATTACGTACTACAAATATTGTATATTTAACTATTAGATTTTGGGTCATACGTTTATTTAATATTTAGCGTGTAAAAGGGTAGGGGACGTGCCAGTCAGTCACCCCAGCGCAGTGCGCCAGAAGACCGGTGGAGGCGGCTAAAACTCGACACGCGTTTTGAGCTCCAGAGTCGCTAAATGGGACTCGAACCAAACGTGTGACCCCACCAATGGATTCCTCGTTCGGAGAGCAATCCATTGGTGGGGTCACACGTTTGGTTCGAGTCCCATTTAGCGACTCGCTGCAGCTCAAAACGCGTCCGGTATTTTGACCGCCTCCACCGGTGCGCTCCGCCCTGCAGGCAGTCTCTCTCGCACTCGCTGGGCGCCCCGCTCGGGTGCGAGAGAGACAGAGCGACGAGCGTACAGTGTTCGAAATCAGCCGGTGTGCGCAGGCTCACGGTAGCGCGGGCCGCGCCGTGCCGCGCGGTGCTACGCGAGCGGCCGCGGGTCGCGTGACTGAAATCTTGGCGCTCATGGCCACCACACTGCGAGGCTCGCGCCGTGCTCGCGGCATGGGCCTGGCAGGTGTGTGTCAAGTGGAGTGCCCTGCCCGCACTCGTTGCCTATACGCGCTGCCTACGCGTTTACTAGTGTACGCACCGCTAATTTTGAAAAGCCCTGTCTATGTCGATGCCGATGTCGTCAGCGGTCGCCTGTTACGCGATAAAGGCACTTTGGTTGAGTCAGCGCAGTACTAGACTCATTCCGAAAGTCGTCGCTCCGTCTCTCTCGCACTCGTGGAGCGTCCCGCACAGGTGCGAGAGAGACAGAGCGACGAAAGCGCCTCTCGGAATCAGTGTGCTGGTGAAGAGTCATAACGTCGAGACGCGCCTCGTCGCGGGATCCTTCGATCAACACACTTAAATCCTCGCGTGTGCAATTGGACGGCTTTTGCGGCTCCGCGTGTTATTTGCTCAGCTTGCGCGCCGTTCATTTCAAACTTGCCAACATCCCGCAAATCATTCGCTCACGTTCCAATGCGCTTGCTACATATTTTTTTCCCGCCGAGTGTTTTTTAGAACTTTTTGAATAACCGAATTATTTTTTTTTTTGGGGGGGGGGAGCATGATTTTTTGTGAGACTCTTGTTGGTGCATTATCCGAAAAGGTCCAAGATCTTTGTTCACAGAGCGAACACCGGCGACCGCCGACGCTCCACAGTGGGCCTAGAGACCGGTGGAGGCGACCAAAACTCTAGACACGTTTTGAGCTCTCGAGTCGCTTGATCCGAACGTGTGACCCCATCAATGGATTCCTCGTTCGGAGAGCAATCCATTGGTGGGGTCACACGTTCGATTCGAGTCCCATTTAGCGACTCTGGAGCTCAAAACGCGTCTAGAGTTTTGGCCGCCTCCACCGGGTCTTCCGGCCCACTGTGCGCCCGTTGAGGAGGAAGGTAGGCAACGCAGCCGTGGTGCACGCACGGATGCGTGCGAGTTGCCTGCTCGCACGGCGCTCCGTGACCGCTCGCTATCCGCACGCCGCGCCCACTGCCTTGTGTTCCTACATTCTACAGGATTGCAAGGTTGGCTCTGCTTTGCCAGGGACTGGCGGGGGTCCACGTAACGTGGACCACGTTATCAGTACCACTCCCACGATCCTGTGCATCAAAGTTTTCTTATGTTTAGACATTCAGTCTCGTGACGGCATTCGCTTTCCTTCGTCGATTTCTTTGCTGTCTGCCTCCTACTTTTCGATCGTGCTTTCCATTTTGTTGTGGTTTCCTTGTTGTTTGGTTTCCGCTCCTCGCCATTTCGTTTCTTGGTTTTCCGTGACGTTTTCTAGCGTTTCCCTTTCCGGCCTTATCTCTGGTGGGTTTACTCGCTCCTCGCACTTCCCCGCGGCCAGGCCGGCCAGGCCGGCCAGCAAGGACGCACGGCGTGGACGCCCGCAGTGCGTGGCGCACAGTGGGCCAGAAGACCGGTGGAGGCGGAAAACACTCAAGACGCGTTTTGAGCTCCAGAGTCTCTAAACAGGCCTCGAACCAAACGTGTGACCCCACCAATGGATTCCTCGTTCGGAGAGGAATCCATTGATGGGGTCACACGTTCGATTCGGTTCCTATTTAGCGACTCTGGAGCACAAAACGCGTCTAGAGCTTTGTCCGCCTCCACCGGTCTTCTGGCCCGCTGTGCGGCGTGACTCGCACTGGTGTGAGAGAGAGAGAGCAGCCCAATCTGTCTTGAGGGAATCCGTCGGTAATATCGCGACAATCTCCTGTCCGCATGTCTCGCCTCCGGACTGATTCCGAAGGGGCCCTTTGGTCGGTCTGTCTCTCTCGCACTCACAGGGCGACGCCGGAGGGTGCGAGAGAGACGGAGCGACGAGGCGGGCTTTCGGAATGGCTCGGCCGGTCGCGGCCCCGCCGACCGCCGCCGTCCCGGTTTCCAAGTAAATCCGGTTCGCGCCGAGCGATTCCGCGCTGCGGTGTTTCGCTCTGTCTCTCTCGCACTCACGGCGTGTGCCGGAGGGGTGCGAGAGAGACAGAGCGCCGACGCGCTGTATTCGGCACCTGTCTAAGTTACTTCGAGCCTGCCGGCCGGTGCCACAGTCTTTTGCCTCTCGCTACCTCGCGGTCGGAATAGGCAGAACCCTGTCGTATCAATTTCAAAGTCCCCGCCAAGCGCCGCCAAGCCGCACAGTGGACCAGAAGACCGGTGGAGGCGGCCAAACTCTAGACGCGTTATAAGCTCCAGAGTCCCTAAATAGAACATGAATCGAGCGTGTGACCCCACCAATGGATTGCTCTCCGGACGAGGAATCCATTGGTGGGGTCACACGTTCGGTTCGAGTCCCGTTTAGCGACTCTGGTGCTCAAAACGCTTCTAGAGTTTTGGCCGCCTCCACCGGTCTTCTGGCCCACTGTGCGATCCGGTCGGGCTGAGGCGAAACGAAACGAGTAAAGGCGGGAATAAAAAAGGAAGCAGTCTCTTCTCTCTCGCACGTGCGCGGCACGGCGGGTCTCCCGCCAGTCGCCGGCACACTAGAAGCATCCGAATTTGAAACCTCTCCGGAGCAGGAAGTCCGCGTCGCGGTGCCAGCCGCTTGATTGCGAACGTCCGTCTCTCTCGCACACAAGGGAAGCCCCATGCGTTGGAGAGAGACGGACAGAGCGAGGTCCTTCGGGTCGAGCCGGCACGCGGTGAGACTGCGCGTTTAAAATGGTTACGGCTTTCCCGCGCCAAATTCGAACGCGTGGACGGCCACGCGCCAAGGC
This sequence comes from Thrips palmi, assembly GCF_012932325.1. NCBI lineage: Eukaryota > Metazoa > Arthropoda > Insecta > Thysanoptera > Thripidae > Thrips > Thrips palmi. The sequence goes on from NW_023144627.1 coordinate 7,320,135, forward strand.
CGGCGCACAGTGGGCCAGAAGACCGGTGGAGGCGGCCAAAATTCTAGACGCGTTTTGAGCTCCAGAGTCGCTAAATGGGACTCGAACCGAACGTGTGACCCCACCAATGGATTGCTCTCCGAACGAGGAATCGATTGGTGGGGGTCACACGTTCGGTTCGAGTCCTGTTTAGCGACTCTGGAGCTCAAAACGCGTCCGGGATTCTGACCACCTCCACCGGTCTTCTGGCCCACTGTGCGGCGGCTCGGTGCGCCGCGGGCTCACTCTTGGCTCGCTCTCGTTTGCGAGGAAATTCGAAAATCGGGCTATCCGGTTTGGCCGGTTGTTTTTCCCCACGCGACCCGGCGACGCGGGAGTCACATGCCGCGACCTTTAGAAGACCGATCCTATCCGATCGCCGGCCACGTAAGTCGTAACGAGTGCAAAGTGTGGGAGAGAGACAATTCCGGTTCACTCCGGTTCTGGCGGCCTGGCGGCCTCACGGACCCCGGCGGGGCAGGCGGGGCCCGACCCACCCGGCCCGCCATACCCTACCATAGACCGGCAAGGATTCGCTTGCTTCGCGCTTGAGTTGGCAGCAATGGATGCTGCCGGGGATTGAGCAAGCCACCTCGGCTTGGAGGGGGCGCCGGCGAATGTCTAGTGTCCCTCTCGCACCTCAAGGGGACGCCCCATGAGTGCGTGAGAGACAGAGCGACGAAGGCGACTCTCGGAGTCGGTCCGGCTATGAGGTTTTGGAGACCGCCGCCGCGCCGCCAGGGCGCGTCGGCCAATTTCTAGGCGCACTGCCACGGGGAAGTCCCACGTGTCTCTCGCACTCGCGGGGCGCTCCCTGGGGGTGCGAGAGAGACAGAGCGCTCCGCTTCGCTGTGGCCTGTCCCTAGTTGTTGCGAATGCAAATTACACAGCCGGTCTTTGCCGGTGGCCTGGATTGGGTGCATTTTGAAAACGGCGGTTGTGCCGGTTCCGAACTTTGGAACAGGATGTGCCGGACTAGAGACGCCGAGGCGCACAGTGGGCCAGAGGACCGGCGCCGCCGGCGGCCGAAACTCTTGACGCGTTTTGAGCTCCAGAGTCGCTAAATGGGGCTCGAACCGAACGTGTGACCCCACCAATGGATTCCTGGTCCGGAGAGCAATCTATTGGTGGGGTCACACGTTCGGTTCGAGTCCCATTTAGCGACTCTGGAGCTCAAAATCCGCCTCCACTGTGGGGCGGTCCGCGGCGTGGCGTTGGCGCCATGGGCTGGACAGCGCTAGTGCGCTGCAGGGCGTGCGGATGCCATGGACGCATGGCCGGAGGGAGGGGGGAGGGGGGGTCGTTCTAACTCAAAAGGTCTTTGCCGAAGCGCGCACGCCCGGGGCGGGGCTCGAACGCGCGCCGCTGGCCGCTGGCGATGCGTGTGTCGCCGACACTGGCGGCACTGGCCTGCATCGGCGTGCATCGGGGCCGCGGCCGCCCGGCTCTGTCTCTTTCGCACTCGGGGGGCGTCCCGTCCAGGCGAGAGGAAGACTGCTTGCTGGCCCACTGTGGGGCCGGGTGCTCCAAGAAATGAAGAAAAGGCGGCGATCCGCGTGCCTAGTCGTGCCTCGCCGTGGCCGCCAGGCCTCAAGTCACCGCGGCGTGCGGCGCCAGCCTCCAGCCCCGGAGTCACCTCAAAACGGCGGCGTGCGTAACTTTCTACAGGGATACGCGCGGTGCAAGGCCTCTAGTGGCGGCGGCGTTCGCAGCACTAGAAGTGCGCTCAGCGTGGTGGTGGTGGTGGTGGTGGGGGGGGGGACGCCGAGGCAGGTTGGACGGCCGCACCGCACCGCGCCACGCCGCGCCGGCTGCAACCGGTTTCACACCGAACCTAACCCGACTACGCGGCTTGCTACGCTACGCGCCCGAGCCGAGTCCGAGTCGAGCCGAAGCAGAACCGAGCCGCGAGCCCGAGTCGGTTCTCAAGTGACGGCACTCGGGCGGGAGCGACCGGGTACTCGTTCTTCCCTCCTCGGCCTCCCCCGGCCCGCCCCTGCCCGCCCCTGCCCCCCTGGCTCTAGCAGCCGCCGGGTGGCGTCCGGAGCACCGCGCCGTCCCCCATCGTGCAGCTCGCGGAGCACCGCGATGGCGGAGCGAGGAGCACGGCGACGACCGCCGTGGTCGCGGGCGTCGCGGACGTCGCGGACGCAGCCGCGCGTACGCCCCCCCTCCTCGGCCTCCTCGCCGGCCGTCCGCCGCGCCGTGCAGCCCGAAGCCCGCCAGCCCGCCGCGGGACGGGACCGACGGGACGGCGCTGCCTGCCTCGCCTCGCCTCGATTCTAATCCACTCCACTCGAATCCAATTTCAGTCAGCGGCCGCGGCCCGATGTCGGCGCAGCAAGCGCAGTCGCCGCGCGCGGAGTCGGAGGCCTCCTCGCGACACCTCCACCTCCACCACCATCACCACCACCACAACATGTCGCGCAAGAACGAGTCCGTGGCGTGGCGCGCCTTCGTCAAGCTGGGCGGCAACAAAGTGATATGCAGGATCTGCAACAAGCAAATGAACTACCAGTCTGGCTCGAGCACCAGCAACATGGTGAAGCACCTGCAGGCCGTGCACAAGCACATCCTGGCCGACGCCAAGCCCAGCCCTCAGAACAACCCCCCGCCAGCGCCGCCTGCGCAGCCCGCGGCCTGCGTCAAGGGGGCGGACGAGGTGTCGACGGTGGGTGTTGACGGCGTTCACGGCGTTCTCGACGGCCTCGGGGGCGTCGTCGCGGACCCCGGATTACCGCGGCGACGGCCTTCGGGGCTCCGTCATGGGTACTTCCACATCAACAAGTAGTGCGAGGGCTCGGCCGCAAGGGCGCGCGGCCCCGCGGTCGGGCATGGGGAAGAACGAATTTGCCGTGGCGGCTTGCGTCACCTGGCACGTTCATTCTCTTTTTCTTTCGCCCCCAAAAGTCCCTCTCTGTCTTCCCCTGCGGGGCACTAGAGCGCGCGCTCTCTCCCACTCACACACACTCACACGATCCCACTCACACACACACATTTCCGCACTTGCGTATGGTAGTATCGTTTAGGCCTCGTATTTTTAGCAGACGATGGAACGTCTGCCTAAGCTGCAGGCGTGCTGAGAACACGACTTGATAACGTGAAAGTGTGACGTTCTCTCTCGTCTGCTTCCGTCACTTGTTTCGCAAATTTAAACTGAGCGATGGTTGATTTCACAGGTGATGACCGATTTCTTGGAAGAAACTACATCAACACAATAAAGATTTTCCCCTTTCTGGTCGTCGTTGCCTCGCTTAGCCATACTGCGAACTGTAGAATGTGCAGACGAGTAGGAAGCGAACATAACCTCCAAACTGGGATAGGTTGTTTTTGTTTTTATTCTTTTAAATCCACAGTGCTAGGGAGTTTTATTTGAATATTTGGAAATCAACTGCATTAGCACACATTCTCGGGGATTTAATGTTTTTTTATTGTAGGATAAGTGAACCCTTGTTTAATCTTATCTTTAAAACTTCAAGGCTATCCAATTAAGACTATTTTTTTTTTTGCATTACAGACCCCTTTGAGCAACGAACCATGGATGGTTTTGCAGAGCGCACCAGCTCATTTACGACAACGATGGCAAGACCTGAAATTGGGATTACAAAAAGAGATGCAACAGCACCAGCAGGCAGTGGCCTGGTCAGTTATTGGGCAGCCGTGCCTTGGAGCGCCAGCAGGAGCTGATTTGCTCACTGACAGCGATGCAAGCCCTGCGTACTGGAGCGGATCGACCTCAAACAACAACACCAGCCACAGCCACGGTTCAGGTGGCACCCCTACCACTAGAGATACAAGTGTGCCTGAAGCAGGTAAGAAACTTTCTTTAGAATCTTATTATTTATTATCTGCTGTTCTTGGGTACGGGTTTGCTCACTTGCTTCCTCTTGTTTCCAGGGGCTGACTGGCAACGTAGGGAGACTGATCAGTCCTGTGAAGCTACCTCGTATCAGTATAGAGTTAAAACAGAACCCATTGAAACGGATGAAGTTCTGGAGCAAGCACCAGAAAGGCCCGAGTCAGTGTCTTCGCCACCTCTTGCTCTGTCACCTCCTCCTCGATCACCATCCCCTATCGTTTTATGTGCATCAGCGCCTGATGGAAGCAGTGAACCACCTCCCTCAGATCAAAACGATGGATCACCTCCACCAAAGAACAAAAAACACAAATCATCACAGACAAATTTACAACTGCCACCAGATCCGAGCCCAGTTGAATGCGCGGAATTAGAGTTGCGCCTGAATGGAATACGCCGAGCTCAAGAAAGGGCAGAAGAACTGCATCATGAACATTTACGTGAAAGCCGAGCAAGGGCAGAAGCAGCCCAGGCAGAACGCGACCATAGGCTCCAACTTATTCGTCATGCTGAAGAAATTCACCTGCAGAACCTAGAAGCTCAGAGACAAGCCCTTGAGCACAGTAGACAGCTGCATGAAATAACTTTGCGCCAGGCCCACAGTAAACCATGTGAATAGTCGTATATTTCATTTGTTTTAATTTTAATTTATGCACTCTGTATATCAATAATGACAGAATTATCTTCTGCTGTTGTTTGTTTAACTTCTGTGAGTAACTTTTTTGAGGTACATGTTATTTTGTTTTTTTGCATCCAATACAATTTTTTTCATCATGTTTTACTTCAATCTGTCGCCTAGTGCTTTTTCATTTTTTTAATATCTTGAAGTAGGAACCTACATATATACTTGGTGAAAGTTTTGTAGTATCCAACTCTTGAATATAGCTGGACTCTCTGGGGTTTTCTCTGTAGAGGAATCATTTCATAGTTTATCATAAGTTTAATATTTTCCTGAGGCCGTTAGGATAATGTGCAATCTGTGCTTTTTTGGTGAAGTTCTGTTTGTATTACAATTTTGTGTTCATTTTCATTCAATACCATGTGAGGGTGGTCAGTTAATCCATACTTCACTTCTACAGCACTAGAAGCTTCATATCTAATAATTTATATATTCATGTATATTATTATGTAGTCTAATGGAGTTTTCTTTTTGCTTTTGATAGAAACTCCTGATGGAGCTCTGTTCTTTTGAGTGAAATGGGAGATTTGTGAAGCTGTCCCTTAGTTGCCATTTCTGTTTTCACTAGCTGTTCAGCTGCTTGGAAATATTTTATCTGCAAAATAATTTGAAGTCCTATTATCTTTTGCTAGTGCAACAAAAACGTAACCTAGTCATTACTTTTATCATTTATTTGTGAATCAGTATGACTCATTTGATCAGTATTTATCAGAATGATGTTGAAAGCCCAAGATTGACCAGTGGTCTGCTTTTTCCTCCAAAATTGTTTGATACCATCTAGGCAGCTTAAAATCATCTTTCTCTATGATATAGCTGAGTGTTAATATATATATTTATGTGTCTTCTTTGTTTTAACCTTGTTCTGTATTTAAGTGACGTGTGATGTAAAGTCCAAGCAAAACTGTAAAAATTACCGCTATTTTTTGTACTTACACTTTTTACCTGTGAAATGCCGTAGATTTTCCATATTTTCAGTGTTTTTGGTATCATTTGTTAAACTTCTTGTAGTGTTGAAGCACTGAAGTCACAGAGGATCTTGATTTAATTTATTATTATTCGTTTGATGTCAGAAGAAGTTGGAAGTTCCAGTGTTCATTAAACATTTTACCCATTTTGGACGCAAAGCTGGTTCTTTGCTTTTAGATTTATAGTTTGTGCCGATAATTTTACTTCAGTATGTCTCTCTCTTCGAGAATGTTAAGGCTTTGTTAAGTAATTGTAAAGTCCCCATCCCCTCTAAATTTTGAGGTTTACCTGGGGTGAGTGTAACTGCTTCTGAAAATAACTGGCTCAAAGTTTTTTAAGCAAGTCACTGCCGGTGTGAGTCTATGTAGACCAGAAAGCTGAGTGTAGGCGGACTAGAGAAAGTGCCTTCCACTTAAGGAATTTTCTGTTAATTATTTCATTCCAGGGTACAACATTTATTTTTGAGTTCTCAATTTCTCTCCTATACCATTGTTTTACCTCACGTTTGACCATTTAGTCATTGGTTGACAAGTAAAGTGATTTAATGGACAACTACAATTTCTGAGTAATGAATTAATCTGCAATGCTGAAATGTCACTGTGTTTGTGTTACCTATTGCAGATATTCTTCTATTGTGTATGTGTTGGTCTCTTTTTGTTGTTACCGTGCACTATACAAAAATAAAATTTATATTAACATTCTGCGTCTTTCCATATATCATTTATCTGTCTCATTCACTTTTCAGATCAATTTTCCATTGAACTCGTGTATGATACACACACAACACACTTTTAATATAGGCATCATGACTGTCTTTTGTCACTATCTCATTTGGAAAACTTCTTGGTTTCTTTGCAGACCCGGCACTGTAGGGCTCGCAGCACCTCTGCAATCTCACAATGGAATGGCCTTCTACCCAAATTGTCATCTCCAAAGTCAGTTTCTTCCTCATTCATTGCTCGTTCTGTGAGTGTGCCAAGTTCCAGACAGTTTCACTGTACCAGCGCATCTCTCAATGTAGTTCCTTTCAATCTATCTGATATTGGAGAAGGCATAACAGAAGTCGTGGTGAAAGAATGGTTGGTTAAACCTTTTATTTTTAGCTTTAAAATTCTGTAACCTTTATGCAAATTAAAGTTTGCCTTTTGCCTTCAAGGTTTGTTAATGTTGGCGACAAAGTAGTGCAGTTTGACAACATCTGTGAAGTTCAAAGTGACAAGGCTTCAGTAACAATAACAAGCAGATACGATGGAGTGATAGCCAAGCTTCATTACAAAGTAGATGAAACAGCGAAGGTCGGCTTACCTTTAGTGGACATTGCAGTCGAAGGAGAAGGCAGTGGTAAGTGGAATACAGGTTCTAATAATCTAATCTTAACTCCTTGTATTTTTATTTCTTGGCTTTCTGTTCTTTAGAGTCAGACTCTCAGCAAACTGAAAGTGCTTCGTCCAGTGACAGCGATGAGGAAGTGAAAAAAGTTGACGTGTTTTCTAGTCATGGCAAAGCCCTTGCCACACCTGCAGTGAGGCGAATTGCTGGAGAACATAAGGTAAATTATTGTAATTTAAAATTCTTGCTCATCTATCTAAATGTCTATTATTAAGTGTTAGGTTTTATTCTTTTTGAACTCTTGCACAGATTGACATTTCCTTGGTAAAGGGAAGTGGCAAAAGTGGACGGGTCATGAAAGAAGACATATTGGCGTACATATCCGGCAGTCAAGCTTCAGCTGCGCCTTCAACTGCTGCACAAACAAACAAAGTAGCCCCTTCAGTTGTATTCACAGGCACAGACAGAACAGTTCCGATCCAAGGCTTCACTAAAGCCATGGTGAAAACAATGACAGCAGCAAATGTATGTATTTCAAAATGACATGACCTTGCTCACCCATTTTCTTTTAGATGTTAGCTCACTGGGCAATTTTTTGACACTTTCTATGATTACAGGCGGTGCCACATTTTGTATACAGTGATGAGGTGGATGTCGGAGCTCTCATTGAATTGCGTTTAAAGTTAAAGGAGGCTGCTGAAAAACGGTCCATCAAGTTAACTTACATGCCATTTTTCCTCAAAGCAGCTTCGCTTGCATTGAATCACTTCCCAATCCTTAATGCTTCAGTGAACGCTGATTGTACTGAATTGACCTATAAGGCTAGACACAACATTGGTATGGCTTTTGATACAGCCAATGGACTGATTGTGCCTAATATCAAAGACGTTCAGTCCTTGCAATTGTTTGACATTGCTCGTGAAATGGAGCGGATCATTGCGGCTGGCCGGAATGGAACTCTTGCCCCCAAAGATATCACAGGAGGGACATTTTCTCTTTCCAACATTGGTTCTGTACGTGCATTCTTTAAGCAAGGTGATCCTGCCTTTTACACTTGATTACACCTGATTTACTGTTTGTTTTTTTTCTTCTTTTTTCATGAAGATTGGAGGAACTTACACCAAACCAGTTTTACTTGTTCCTGAAGTAGCTATTGGAGCGCTTGGGCGTTTCCAGGTGAATATCTAGCTTCCCAAACTTATGGAAAATAGTTGAGAGGTTCCCTGAATTTTATCTTTATCTTTTTATTTTCAGAAACTCCCCCGATTTGGCAAAACTGGGGCTGTTGAAGAAGCACACATCATGTGCGTAAGTTGGGCAGCAGATCATCGAGTAATTGATGGAGCCACTGTCGCAAGATTTTCCAACATGTTCAAAGAACTTATTGAGAACCCTGTTGAACTACTTGTGCAGTAAATAACTGAAGACTGTTCCCCTCTTTTTCACATTGTGAAATTTCCAAAAGGATTGAAGTATTCCAAATGGGTACCAAGCTGTGACCAAATGTTGGCCATTACAAGTAGAAAAATGTTTTCTTTACCTGTGAGTTCAAATTATAATTTGTAAGAAAGTTTGTCCCTGGTTATTTTATTTTTATAAGATCTAGGTAGTTTGTTTGTATAGCTATTTTGAACTAATTCCCAGTGTTATAAGATGAATGATTTTTTAAAAACCAAGTCTGAAGTATAAATCAATTTTATTATGTTATAACTGTACAAAGAATTTTGAAGCATTTAAGATAATCATGTTTGTTCATAGACTGATGCATTCACCAGTGGTGAAAATGTACTTGGTAAATTTTTGACTTATTGATGAATTTTTTTCTTTTTCCATATCTTATCCAAAGTGAAGTGGTCACTTGGCTTTTGCTCAATGCTTGTCATTTTTTAATAATTTATGAACTTATTGTACCAATTAATGATCTGATTAAGTGTTCCACTTGTGCATTTATCATTCAGTTTCAGATTTATATTGCTGTTGTCATTCCTGTCTTTTGCAGCACAGTATACTTATTTTCCATTGAGGTGTAGGCTATTATATGGATTGATAACTTCCCTGTTGTCTTCTCTTCTCACTTGATCAGATTTGCCCCTTGAGGCTTTTGTTAAGAGACTGTGTATGTGCCATTTTATTGCCCACAATGTTTGTTTAAATTTTTTAAAGAAATTTCTATAAAGAAATGCTGTTGTTGTTTTTTGTGCTTTGAATACTGCCAGTTATTTTCATGTCTGAAAATGCCATGTTCCGTATCAGTCTATTATTTGTTTGATTGTGTGTCCACTCTTTTAAAAAGTTCACTTGTGGCAATAAACAGTTTTAAATTTGTACTCGATTGTACTCTTGTGCATCATTTTGACCAAAGATGGAGAACGCATCTGCACAGAGACACGGCAAGTGTTCTTTGCGTAGCGTCGCGTTGAGGGAGCGCGAAGTGTTGCCTATGAGTCCGGGCGCAGCCTGCCGCTACAGTGCAGAGGCGCGAAGGACGCACAGTGGGCCGTAGGACCGGTGGAGGCGGCCAAAACAATTGCCACATTTTTTGCTCCGGAGTCGCTAACCAGGACTCGAACCGAACGTGTGACCCCACCAATGGATTGCTCTCCGAACGAGGAATCCATTGGTGGGGTCACACGCTCGGTTCGAGTCCCATTTAGCGACTCTGGAGCTCAAAACGCGTCTAGGGTTTTGGCCGCCTCCGCCGGTCTTCTGGCCCACTGTGCGGTGCGGAGGTGCGCTGCTAGCGCCTGCCGTCCGCAGGGCGGGCCGTACCGCCCGGCAGGCGAGCACGTTGGGTTGCCTACCCGCCGCTCTGCAGGCGCTCGCCCCTTGACTCGCCGAGAGGCCAAAGTAGGCCTCCCTCGGTGACATGGCGAGGCGCGCGGCGCTCTAGCTCCGGTCCGGACGGTCCCGCTGCTTTCTTGCGGCCGTAACGTGCCTCGCTCCGACGGCCCCAGTTTGCCCAGTGTGGCGGATGCGGGAAATGGCTCCGATTTAATTGAGGGATATCCCAGGGATATTCCGCGCCTGCGCTTCTCGGGGTCGACCTGGACGGTGCCTCTGTCTTCGTCCCACGCGCGGCCCGGGCGTGGATCGTGGACAGATGCTGTCTCTGTCGCACTTGCGGGTCGCCGCGACGCTGCGGCAGGCCGTCGTCCACGGCCCCCAGCCGTCCATGCACGGCCCATGCACGGCCCATGGCAGGCCCATGGCAGGCCCATGGCAGGCCCATGGCAGGCCCATGGCAGGCCCATGGCAGGCCCATGGCAGGCCCATGGCAGGCCCATGGCAGGCCCATGGCAGGCCATGGCAGGCCCATGGCAGGCCGCAGTGGCAGGCCCATGGCAGGCCCATGGCAGGCCCATGGCAGGCCCATGGCAGGCCCATGGCAGGCCCATGGCAGGCCCATGGCAGGCCCATGGCAGGCCCATGGCAGGCCCATGGCAGGCCCATGGCAGGCCCATGGCAGGCCCATGGCAGGCCCATGGCAGGCCCATGGCAGGCCCATGGCAGGCCCATGGCAGGCCCATGGCAGGCCCATGGCAGGCCCACGGCAGGCCCACGGCAGGCCCATGGCAGGCCCATGGCAGGCCCACGGCTGCTGCTGCGCTGCGGGTCGGACGAAGTCGGACGTACGGACGGCCGGGCTAACGGGACCGCGGCCAGACGCGGTGTGCCCGTCCTGATCCAGCTCAGGCCGCGTCCGGGGCGACTCGCGTCGCTCGTGCTCCGCAGACTGACTCCGAGAGTCGTTTTCGTCGCTCTGCCTCTCTCGCACTCATGGGGCGTCCCGCACAGGTGCGAGAGAGACGCAGCGACGAAAACGACTCTCGGAATCGGTCTGCGGGGCCGTGCCGGCGGCCGAGTGGGAGGTGGGCCAGGCCGTGGGCCAGCTGGGGGTCGGTGCGGACGCGGCCCCGGACTGACCTCAAGCCGGCCCTAGGGTCAGCGTCGCGGCGCGTCGCGGCGCGTCGCGGCGTCGCGGCCAGCAAGAGGGCGAAGCGGCAACGCGAGGGATAGGTGCCCGCCGCCCCAGAAAGGGTGTACGGGACACTCCGCCACACTCGGAAGAGCGCTGCGTCACAAAATTGGTGTGCATGCAGACTTCCCCCGACGACACATTCTCGATGATTTGGCGAGACAGCCGACTGATCCAACACGCACGAGCGCAACTTCAGCTTTGTCAGGGTCACACTATTATCTTCTCCGCAGTGCACCGTGTGTTAATTTTGTCTGCCCTGAGCTTTGCGTCACCCTCGCCGTGGTTTGATGGAACGAGCTGCGACGGATCCCCGAGTCTTTTTATAGCGTTTTCCAACTGACCCAATTGTGGCGGGTCGGGAGGGGTCCTGTTTGACCAGAGCGCACCTGCGGCCCTCGTCGCTCTGTCTCTCGCACTCGCGGGGCGTCCCATCTAGGTACGAACGCGTTTTGAGCTCCAGAGTCGCTAAATGGGACTCGAACCGAACGTGTGACCCCACCAATGGATTCCTCGTTCGGAGAGCAATCCATTGGTGGGGTCACACGCTCGGTTCGAGTCCCATTCAGCGACTCTGGAGCTCAAAACGTGTCCGGCACTTTGTCCGCCTCCACCGGTCTTCTGGCCCACTGTGCGGCGGTACGCGGCGTGGTGGCTGCTGAGTATGCTTTCTTCTTTTGTGGACTCTGTGGGACTGGACGCCTTCACGGGAAGCGCTGGTAGCGTGCGCGGAGCCGCGGAGCCTCTTCCCGTGTGCTACTTGTCACTCCGGGGCCCTGCGGGGGGCAGCGGGGGCAGCGGGGGCAGCGGGGGCCTGCCCTTGCCGGCCCTTGTGGGAAGGAAGGGGCATGCCTGACCTGGATGCAGCTGCAAGTGGGGCAGTCGAGCTCCTCGGTCCGCCTCGCCTCGGCTGCCTCGGCCAGCTGGGGAAGTAGCGGGAGAGGAGCGGAACAGGACGGGAGGGGAGGGGAGGGGAGGGGAGGGGGTCTGGCCAGTGTTACCGCCCCAGAGAGTCAAGCCGAGCCAGTGCCATCACGAGGGGACCGTTACTCAGGCCCCCGGCCCCCCCCGTCCCCTGCCCCCCTCCCCCGGCCCCCCGGCTCGGCGCCGCACCTCGGGGCCGCCGCCTCGGCTGGACTCAGGCCGAGCCGAGCAGAAGCTGCGCGTGTTGTGTGTGTGTGTCAGAGAGAGAGAGAGAGAGAGAGAGAGAGAGGGTGAGAGCGAGAGAGAGAGAGAGAACTGAGAGGTGCGCCAGTTTTCAGAAGGGACGAGGATCAGTTCACGTACAGGATTTGATCTGGACGACCTGGACGAGGACCTGCACTAGAAATCTTTTGACCTCTTGTGACACCAAAATTGTCCTTCCACTGTGCTTTCCAGGAAAATTTTCCTCTCCAACCTCAGCCGGCCTAGCAGACAATGTCGCGACTTCGCTGTCGAGGGGTTGCCTAATAGGCAGGCTGAGGCACACGACACCAGTGGCGTGTGGGGGGTCAGAGGGGGTCATCCCCCTCCCCTTGTCCACTAGGCAGCCCCCTGGAAGGTAGGCAAATTGCGTCGAATTCCCCATGTAAGTAGGCAAAAAGCATGCCCCCCCCTTTTCAACATTTCTGCGCACGCCACTGTTCGACACCGGTGTGTTAGCGGGGACTTTGACGCGCGCTGCTCTGCTGCTTGTTGGCGCGTGCCCACGCCAGGCTCAGTCCTGCCGGCCGATTCCGAACACTGCTTCTGTCTCTCTCGCACCTACACGGGATGCCCCATGAGTGCGAGAGAGACAGAGCGACGAAAGCAGTGCTCGGAATCAGGCTTACGCCCCACACGGCGTGGCCGCGTTGCCGCGAGTGCAGTTAGCTGGAGCGAGAATGAAAAGACAGCCTCAAGTTCACGGCCGGCCCCGTTCCAGCCGCTCCACAGTGGGCCAGAAGACCGGTGGAGGCGGCCAAAACTCTAGACGCGTTTTGAGCTCCAGAGTCGCTAAATCGGACTGGAACCGAACGTGTGACCCCACCAATGGATTGCTCGTTCGGAGAGCAATCCATTGGTGGGGTCACAAGTTCGGTTCGAGTCCCGTGACACGACTAGGAATCTCTCTGGACAGGAAACGGGTCCAATTTTAGAGAAGCAAGCTTCGGCGAGCGACCGTCATAAAACCCTCATTAAACCAACAAAAGGCGCGCGCCACGCGTTGGCACGCCATGGCACACCTTGCCACGCCATGCCTCCGTCCGCCCGCACCCGACTCCAACTTCGCGGCCGACTTTTTCGGTCTTCGGGAGTCGTTCGGGTCTCGTCGGCACCGACCGCGGTGGAGGGGATGGCTGCATGCTGCAGCTAGCTGCAGCGGGCCAGCACCCGAGTGCGGTCGTCGACGAGCCCCGAAGACGCTTTCGGGAGTCGTCCGCGAAGTCTCGGTTAGTCCAGGAAACCAAGAATATAAGGTGCCGCAACCTCGAACAAAATTGTATTGAGCTGATTTTTTCTGTGCGGGTAGAGCTCAATGCGCTGATTAACGTAATTTTTTTTTCCACGTTCTAGCCCTTGAGACTTTTATGCAAATTGAACACAAAGGGCGTAAGTGCACTGTTTTAGTTTCCGAGCCGCGGCGATCGCAGTTTTCATCCGATCGTCGCGGGATAGGACTCCAAATGACCAGAAAAGAATGCGGAACAAAATAGCAGTTGCACATTTTCCAAAAAACGTTTCCTTCTGCCTGATAAAGGGCGTTAAAGGCAAAATTTTAGGTGGCGTCACCGTTCAATTTTCAATCAACTCGCGCGCATTTTTGGGAAAACCGTCCTAGCTAAAATTTGCCCCGAGTGAACGCTGTGCGCCCAACCTTCCCCTGCAAGTCGCCGTTTTCTCCTTCTCTGTGAGACCACCCTGAGCCTGTCAAATCACCCTGGAATGAACCCCTGCAGCCTGCGCGCTGGCGGCGCGCCGCCCGCCGCCGCGCTGCTCCACTGCACCCCCCTCCACTCTCGGCCTCGGCCGCATCTGGAGGCAGGGTGTTGTCTCTCTCGCTCCCTTTGTAAACGCATTAGTGCGAGAACGGTACTGCATGCCTGCCGCTTCGGAGCCCGGCAGGGCGGCCGGCTCGGATGTTTACAACGCGCAATTCCTACTTCGCAGTTTTAGTAACCAAAACAAATATTATTGAAGGAGTGGTTTGTTGAGCTCGATAGAACGCGCCGCGCCCTACAACCTCGCTTTTCGTCCATATTTTTCGGAAGATTTCTTCCCCTTGTATCGAACGAAAGGGCCTTACCGCGTTCAAAGTCCTACACCGAAAACGGCGGCACTTAGAAATGCCGGAAAGAAGCCCAAACGACCGAAATGCATCAAGGAATCGTTTGACCATCCACCGATTCAGTTCAGTAAAATAATCAGGCAGTAATCCTTATTTCACTATTTTCTTTCATTGTTTTCTTCCCAACTTCCACCATACTATTGCGTGAAAATGGAGCTGAAATCACAAAATGCGTCCCGAGGAATCGTCAAGCGCTGGTGTTTCAGCTGAATGTGGGTATTTTCAGAATTCCGCTAAGTGCAACGGTTGCCGAGAAAAACTGTTTGAAAGGCAGCGGCGCACCCGGGCGCCGCCGCGCGAAGCCAGGCGGAGCGGCGGTCGCGCGCCCGGCGGACAAACCATCGCCACGTCGCTTGGGTGAGGAAATCGAAAAATCGGCCCCGAGGGAACGTCAAGCACCAGTCTTTTAGCTGCACGTAGGTGCTTTCGGATTTGAGCTAGGTCAAACGGTCAGGTAGAAAATTAAATCCTACTCAGGCTGAGCCGCTCAGTAGCGTGGCGCGCGCAATGAAGTGGCGCGGCACTGTTGGATCTGGACTAAAAATGGATTTACAACACAACCGTTTGACCTAGCTCAAATCCGAAAGCACCTACGTGCACCTAAAAGACTGGTGCTTGACGTTCCCTCGGGGCCAATTTTTCGATTTCCTCACCCAAGCGACGTGGCGATGGTTTGTCCGCCGGGCGCGCGACCGCCGCTCCGCCTGGCTTCGCGCGGCGGCGCCCGGGTGCGCCGCTGCCTTTCAAACAGTTTTTCTCGGCAACCGTTGCACTTAGCGGAATTCTGAAAATACCCACATTCAGCTGAAACACCAGCGCTTGACGATTCCTCGGGACGCATTTTGTGATTTCAGCTCCATTTTCACGCAATAGTATGGTGGAAGTTGGGAAGAAAACAATGAAAGAAAATAGTGAAATAAGGATTACTGCCTGATTATTTTACTGAACTGAATCGGTGGATGGTCAAACGATTCCTTGATGCATTTCGGTCGTTTGGGCTTCTTTCCGGCATTTCTAAGTGCCGCCGTTTTCGGTGTAGGACTTTGAACGCGGTAAGGCCCTTTCGTTCGATACAAGGGGAAGAAATCTTCCGAAAAATATGGACGAAAAGCGAGGTTGTAGGGCGCGGCGCGTTCTATCGAGCTCAACAAACCACTCCTTCAATAATATTTGTTTTGGTTACTAAAACTGCGAAGTAGGAATTGCGCGTTGTAAACATCCGAGCCGGCCGCCCTGCCGGGCTCCGAAGCGGCAGGCATGCAGTACCGTTCTCGCACTAATGCGTTTACAAAGGGAGCGAGAGAGACAACACCCTGCCTCCAGATGCGGCCGAGGCCGAGAGTGGAGGGGGGTGCAGTGGAGCAGCGCGGCGGCGGGCGGCGCGCCGCCAGCGCGCAGGCTGCAGGGGTTCATTCCAGGGTGATTTGACAGGCTCAGGGTGGTCTCACAGAGAAGGAGAAAACGGCGACTTGCAGGGGAAGGTTGGGCGCACAGCGTTCACTCGGGGCAAATTTTAGCTAGGACGGTTTTCCCAAAAATGCGCGCGAGTTGATTGAAAATTGAACGGTGACGCCACCTAAAATTTTGCCTTTAACGCCCTTTATCAGGCAGAAGGAAACGTTTTTTGGAAAATGTGCAACTGCTATTTTGTTCCGCATTCTTTTCTGGTCATTTGGAGTCCTATCCCGCGACGATCGGATGAAAACTGCGGTCGCCGCGGCTCGGAAACTAAAACAGTGCACTTACGCCCTTTGTGTTCAATTTGCATAAAAGTCTCAAGGGCTAGAACGTGGAAAAAAAAATTACGTTAATCAGCGCATTGAGCTCTACCCGCACAGAAAAAATCAGCTCAATACAATTTTGTTCGAGGTCAAAACCTAGGTTTCCTGGACTAGGTAGACTAGAGGCGGCAGGCAGGGCAGGCAGGGCAGGGCGTGGCAGACCTGCGTGCCCTGCGTGCCTTTTGTTGCGTTTATGAGGGTTTTATGACGGTCGATCGCCAAAGCTTGCTTCTCTAAGATTGGACCAAGGCATACGGCGCTTCCCGTCCAGAGAGATCCCTAGTCGTGTGTCCCGTGTAGCGACTCTGGAGCTCAAAACGCGTTTGGAGTCTTGGCCGCCTCCACCGGTCTTCTGGCCCACTGTGAGGCGGTGTCCTGCCCCACGCCCTGCCCCACCCCGCACCGCCATGGTCACGGGCGCGGCGCAGTTTGGCGTAACGGCTCGGCTCGGCCCGGCCCGGCCCACTCCGCTACGCCGCTACGTGTGACGCAAGCGGAGGCTGCGCTGGGAACGGAGCAGGGAACGACCAGCGGGAAGGGAACCACTGCACAGTGGGCCAGAAGACCGGTGGGGCGGAGGCGGCCAAAATCCTAGACGCGTTTTGAGCTCCAGAGTCGCTAAACGGGACTCGAACCGAACGTGTGACCCCACCAATGGATTGCTCGCTCAGAGAGCGAGGGAACTACTGGGAGCCACCTGGGTAGTGCCTATACCAGGTTGTGCCTACTAGGCAGTGCCTAGGCAACTCGCCGGGCTGATCGAGGGGGAAACGACTGAGAAATTTTGTGTACATCGGATAGGGATAACCCCGGATAACCCGCGGATTACCTCCGGATTGTATCGAAAAATTTCCAGGATTACCATTGGATTGCGCCGGATTACCCTGGATTACCTTCGAATTTCCCCGGATTACCCCGGATTACGTCAAAATTTTCCCGGATTACTTCGAAATTTCTGGTTATCCGGATAGCGGATAACCAATTTGCTGTACATCGGATAACCGAAGTCGTTTCCCCCTCGGGGCTGATGCAAACAAGCGGTAAAGTAGCGGGCAACGTTTCCAGGCCGTGGCGGGGAGGGGGGAGGGGAGGCCTCTGCCTGCTGCGACACTTTTAATTCAGTTTTTTCCCGCGCAATCGAGTGCTCGGCAAAACATCCGAGGGGCGTCGCTCTGTCTCTCTCGCACCTGTACGGGACGCCCCATGAGTGCGAGAGAGACAGGGCGACGACTGTCTTGGCCGCCGCGGCACTCGCGCCAAATGTCACCGGAACGGCGGTTGACGTGAACGTTAGAGCGAAGCGGCGACCGAGAAGCTTCGTCGCTCTGTCTCCCTCGCACTTGCGGGTCGTGGCGAACGGGTGCGAGAGAGACAGAGCGTCGAAAGCGAAGCGGCTGGGGGATAAATCAAGTCGTGGCGCCCTGGCTGCGGAGCGCTGTGGAGCGGTGCCGTCGCTCTGTCTCTCTCGCACCCGCACGGAACGCCGCACGGTGCGCCGCGTGCGAGAGAGACGGAGCGACGGAATAGTTCTCTCTACGTGCACTGCGTGCAGTCGATCAAGTCCAAGTGTGTCGTTAAACGGCCCCTGCGGGATTTATTTACAGTGCGGCAAAAAGTCAATGACAGTGTGGAAAGAAAGCGTGCTCTACACATTGCATCGCCACGCTCGCCGTTCGCGTGACGAAGACATCCCAAATTGACAACTGGTCCACGTTTCGTGCGCGGCGATGCACAGCGGGCCAGAAGACCAGTGACGCGTTTTAAGCTCCAGAGTCACTAAATGGGACTCGAACCGAACGTGTGACCCCACCAATGGATTGCTCGTTCGGAGAGGAATCCATTGGTGGGGTCACACGTTCGGTTCGAGTCCGATTTAGCGACTCTGGAGCTCAAAACGCGTCTAGATTTTTGCCCGCCCCAACCGGTCTTCTGGCCCACTGCGCTTTGCCGATGTGAGCTTCCCTCGTGCAACGAGTCGACGAACTTGCAGAAATGGGCTCCAAATTCCTCGTGGTGTTTGGCTTGGCCGGCATGTTGGCCCCGACTGTCGCTGAACTTGATATACTCCGCGCGTGCCCGGGCCCAGTGCACTGCAGTGTCGTGTCTCTCTCGCACCTACCGACACGGCACGCCCCGTGAGTGCGACGACTGCCGGCGGAGCAAGGGGCGGTGTTGACCTTTCCTCTAACCGCGCTAGCCTCGGCCGAGGCTCTGACCAAGGCCCCGGCCGGCCCCGCGGTGCACTCATCGTGTACCTACCGGTACTATACATACTTGCCGCGTTGCGCAATTTGCTAACGGGACGCTGGGCTCCGGGATTCATCTCTCTTGTCGGCGGTACCGGCCGGGCCGGGGAGTGGGGGGAGGACCGCTGCAGCTCCACTGGCGCCACGCCTCGCCACGCCGCGCCTTCCGCGCCCACGTGACGCACGGCAATCAGGACCATCCCCTCCCCCTCCCCTCCCCTCCTCACCTCTTTCCCCTGCCCTGCCCTCCTTCCCCTGCCTCCTTTCTTCCTCTCCCATCCCCTCCTTCCCCTCCCCTCCCCTCCCTCCCCTCCCCTCCTGTTCCGTTCCAGCCCGTCATTATGCAAACCGCAATTGATAGACAGACGGGCTGCTGGGGCACGCTCCATGCTGTACGATTTCGGAACGAGATATCGCTCGAACGGGACTTTGCGGGACTTTACTCTCGAACTGTTGCCGAGGCGGCGCGAGTGTCACGCGTCCGTCTGTCCGCCCGGCAGCCCTGTCAGTCAGGCAGGCAGTCTGTCAGCGCGCCAGCCTGTCTGTCTCACAGTTCGCCAGTCTGTCTGTCAGTTTGCCAGTCTGTCTGTCAGTTTGCCAGTCTGTCAGTTCGACAGCCTGTCAGTTCGAGAGTCTTCCCACCAGCAGGCTCACTCGTTTGTTTGTAAGTCGTCTGGTCATCTGTCCTTTTCTCAGATGAAAATCTGAGGAAGCCTTGCTTTTGCAAACTCGGAAATTCTGCCAGCACATCCAAATTTTCGTTCTCTTTTTGTTGCCTCCGTTTCTTTCCGGTTTTTCTCCCTATTGATAGTATTGAAGCGCATTTTCTGCCTTTTCAAGGGGGTTTCGTCTTCCGTGCTGCATGGCATAGCGGGGCACCGTGCCCCAGGTTTGGCTGCCTGCCTGCCTGGCTGCCTGCCTGCCTGGCTGCTTGCCTGGCTGCCTGCATGGCTGCCTGCCTGGCTGCCTGCATGGCTGCCCGCCTGGCTGCGCCATCCCGGAACTAGAGGTGTGCAGTGTTGTGCTGGCCCTGACAGTGAACAATGACGGTCCAAATGGGTCATGAGGACACGGCGCGCGCTGCTCACCCCCTCCCCTCCCTCCCCTCCCTTCCCCCTCCCCTCCCATTTCCCTCCATCAGCTCTAGCCGGTCCGGCCCTGCAGGCAACCGGATCACCTCCTTTTCCAGAGCGGCGGCCCGGCGGCCCCACGACGCGAGCGAGATGAAGAAGTGTAAGAAGAAAGGATAAAGGCGGAAGGTAGTCGTTTTGAACAAAATAAAACAAGTCGATTAAGTCGATTTCAACAAAAATAAGTCAATTTCAACAAAAATAATTCGATTTCATCAAAATCAAGTCGATTTTATCAAAAATAAGTCGATTTCAACAAAAATAAGTCCATTTCAACAAAAATAAGTAGATTTCAACAAAATTAAGTCGATTTCATGAAAATCAAGTCGATTTCAACAAAAATAAGTCGATTTAAAAAAGTATGTTGTGTGTGTGTGTTTTGCCCCGACCGGCGGTTTTTCCGCGCTTCCCTTGCTCGGCGGTTGGCAACACTGGCCGCGCCAGGCGGCTCCATCCTCATAGGAATTAGTAATGGCTTCAAAATTAACGGTCCCAATACGAGCCGAGTCGAGCCGAGCCGAGCGCAGTCGGGGCCGAGCCGCGCGTCGAGGTGGTTGTTTCGTTCTGATGATGGCATTTGGATAACTATCGAAACAACGGAACCGACTCGTCGGCCAATCTCGCGGTGCTCCGTCGGGGATATTCGCACGCCCCGCGCCACGACGGCCGGCACAATCACAGGGACCGTGTCGCTCTGTCTCTCTCGCACCCCTACGGGACGCCCCGTGAGTGCGAGAGAGACAGAGCGAGTCTGCTGGCGTCCCACAAATCCGCCGAATCCGCGATCCATATCAGCCGTCGATGACGGATGTTAGCGCATTGCACCGCGACGCGCGCGAGGCGAATCTTGGAAAGCGAAAGATCGTTCCTGAAATGTGTACAAGTTTAGTTTGTGACGAGCCGCATAGCGGGCCGTCTTAAGTGGCAGAAATGCCTAGGGTAGGCAGCCAGCTCCACGCACGTGCGCGCGGTTGGCCTATCCCCGTCTTGCAAGGCGCTCGGCTGCGCCACGCGACGGAACTTGGTCGGGTCGCGTCGGGTCCGGGTCGTGGTGTGCGGGAAGCTGGGACAGCCCGTCTGTGAACGGCGACCCGCACGGCTCCGGAGACACTTCTTGCCCGACGCAGTGTGAGTGCTTGTGTGTGTGTGTGTGTGTGTGTGTGTGTGTGTGTGTGTGTGTGTGTGTGTGTGTGTGTGTGTGTGTGTGTGTGTGTGTGTGTGTGTGTGTGTGTGTGTGTGTGTGTGTGTGTGTGTGTGTGTGTGTGTGTGTGTGTGTGTGTGTGTAGCGGTGCCCGACGGGTGCGTTCAAGTCTCTGGAGAGTGGAGAGACCCCCATCTCCAGCCTGGAAGTGTGAAAGAACTCGTCGACTGTGGATTTCTCATGTATAACAAACAGCACGATTTAAATCTGCGTTTTGTTGTGAGCCTGACTGCCGTACATTGTTCCTGAAAAAATCAGACAAAACTGTCACAAGAAACTGCTGCAAAAATTACAAAATTAGAAAAACGAAAAAATGTAAACAGAGAATATTTTACAACAATAACCATTGAAAGCATACAATTGATGAAATGATCGTTGAGAACAATTTGCACGAAAGCAAGCCGCTTGGCGTGGCTTAGCGCGTTCGTCTCCAGCCGTGGCCTCGGTTCAGCTAATCTGGGCGCTCCGTGCGACCGCGTGCGTGGGTACCGAGCGTCGGCCGGGCCTGGCCTAACCAGCCTAGCCCACTCCAGTTCAATAACCCGGGGCTCATACCAC
The DNA here is from genome assembly GCF_012932325.1 of Thrips palmi. NCBI lineage: Eukaryota > Metazoa > Arthropoda > Insecta > Thysanoptera > Thripidae > Thrips > Thrips palmi. Next base: position 7,341,185 of record NW_023144627.1, read on the forward strand.
CGCAGCGCCCCGCCCCGCCCCTCCCCACCTCGCCCCGCCCTGCCACGCAACGTCGGGGCCCGCGCTAACACCGTCGTGCTGGTCCATCACGAACAGAACCGACTTGTTCCCGCCACGAGTTTAAATGTTTGCTCGTTGGGAGCGTTGAAGAAACCCCAGGCGGTCTTCTCGGCTAGAAGGGGAAGCTGCAGTCAGTCCGATGACGAAGGTCGAGGGTAAGACTACTGTGAGCTTGAAGGCGATGAGCCGCTACGCTCGCTGGGGGAGCTGCAGCCCCTCTTAAACGCTCGCTGGCCCAAACGCTGGCTCGATGAATTTGCAACAAACGCAAGAGAAGATGTCCAGAAAACCTAGCCGCAAACAACAGCCTTTTCACCATAACGGCGCGAGTGCGTTAAACTCTCTGTCTCGTCACACCCCAGTGAGTCAAGGCTATTAGCTTTGTTAGCCGGCGTGTGTTGGACAGTTAGCGGTACCACTGCCGACCCGACCCGATCAGTGCATGAGTACATCAGTGTGCCGTAATAACTTGTCATTCCGTTACGGCAGGCCGCGCGGGCCAGCCTGCCCGGCACGGCCAGGCACAGCCCGGCACAGCCAGCAGCGTGCTCCCCATCAGACGAGCTCCTCTGCCTGCCTGTCTGTCTGTCTGCCGGTGCGTCGCGCCTTGGTGCGAGAAGACCCCTCCTGATTGGCTGCCGGCGGGCGTAAAGGATTACGGAACACCAATCGGGTGCCGTTGTTCGGCGTGCCGCGCGAGCGCCGTCCAGGCCGCCCAGGCATGTGAGGTCATATTGTTTGGTGCGCCGGGGCCTTGGCCTCGGCTCTGCCTTGTCCGTCCGCCAGCGGCCAGTGGAATCTCACGGCTTGGTGATATCCATGTGTGATTCGCTCGTCGAAGTCACTCTCAGCGCAACTTAAACTTAACCTTTATTCAACCTTAACTTAATCTTAAATTCAACTTAACCTTAACTGAAACTTAACTTAACCTCAACCTTAACTGAAACTTAACTTAACCTTAAAGTAACATTAACTCCGACATCACCCACAATACAAAACCCGACCTCAAAAAATTCGATGGACAATGATTGTAGGAATGTGCAGGAAGAATGTGCATGATTTCTGCCGTACTTCCCACACATGTTGCCTAAAGCTACAGGCGTTTCTGCCACCTGAACGTGGGATGTGTTCAAACTCTGCACACAATGAATGTGGGAAGCTGTTCCTGCCTCGGGCCCGGCCAGCCGTGCATCGCCGTGCATCGATGAATCGAATCGATGAATCGATAGGCGGCGCGGTTCATTTGTCCGGCCGGCGCCTCTCCTCCGGCACGTCGTGATCCCCGTCGACCTGCTCCCGCTGCGCCGTGCCGCGCCGTGCCACTCCGGGATAACGGTTAAATAACAAAGTTGCCCAAAGTATGCTGGGGAGCCTGTGGCTGGCGGGGCTGGCGGGGCTGGCAGGCAGGCCGTGGCGTACGGCACAGCTAACGGCACACGGCCCCCACCACCGCGACGACGGCGACGCCCCCACCGCTCCCCCTTTCACCGCCTCGTCCTCTTTCGACAGCTGTTCGTCTCAGCAGCTGGGCTGCCTGGGCGCAGCAGGACGGCCGGAGAGAGAGAGAGAGAGAGAGAGAGAGAGAGAGAGAAAGAGAAGAGGAAGAAGACGAACGCCAACTGGGACGGGGATGACGAAATAATAATAATAATAATAATAATAATAATAATAATAATAATAATAATAATAATAATAATAATAATAATAATAATAATAATAATAATAATAATAATAATAAGAAGAAGAAGAAGAAGAAGAAGAAGAAGAAGAAGAAGAAGAAGAAGAAGAAGAAGAAGAAGAAGAAGAAAGAAGAAGAAAGAAGAAGAGTCGCCCAGCTAACAAGAGAGAGATTCATCAGGGACCGCCAATCCTCCTGTCGGGCTAGCCTCTCAAGTTCAAGTTCAAGTTCAAGCTGGAGAACTTAGCCACGCCAGCAGTGGCCTCCAGATAGGCACCTCACACGCCTCCGCCCAGCTGTGTTGCCTACCGTCGCGTTGCATGCGAGGTTGCACGGCCCGGGGGAACCGTTCGATTCACACCCTGCAGGGCACGGCCCGTGGCGTGGCGGCGTGGCCCCCTTTCCTCCGCAAAAGGTGTTACCGCTTTTGTGCGGCCGCCGCACAGTGGGCCAGAAGGCCGGCGGAGGCGGCCAAAACCCTAGACGCGTTTTGAGCTCCAGAGTCGCTACATGGGACCCAAACTTATCGTGTGACCCCACCAATGGATTCCTCGTTCGGAGAGCAATCCATTGGTGGGGTCACACGTTCGGTTCGAGTCCCACTTAGCGACACTGGAGCTCAAAACGCGTCTGGAGTTTTGTCCGCCTCCACCGGCCTTCTGGCCCACTGTGCGTGCGGGCTTTCGGCCTGGTGGGCGGACTGCGTGGACTGCGCGGACTGCGCACGCACCGTTGGGCCGCCCAGGGCAGGCCCAGGGTGGGGGTGTTGCCGCCGTGTTGGGGACGGCCGAGTATGTGGGTCAAAAAACTCCTCGCGCGACATCGTCGTGCTTGCTGTTACGTCGGCGGTACCCGAGCTGCGCTGCTTGCTGCCGCTCTGTCTCTCTCGCACCTGTGCTGGACGCCCCACGGGTGCGAGAGAGACAGACTGCGCTACGTCGGCAGCCCTGGCGTCACCGGCGCCACCAAGCCCCCCTTTGCTTTCGATTGGTCGATCGCTAACGGGCCGCCGAGGCCTTTGAAATTTCTACATTTAACGGGACGAGCCGCCTCGCCTGCGCCTCGCCTGCGCCTCGCCATCCCGCGGCCTGCCTGCATGGGCGTGGTGTGCTCCGGGCGGGGCGGGGCGGGGCGGGGCGGGGCGGGGCGGGGCGGGGCGGGCGGGGCGGGGCCCGCAGCGACGCGCCCGCTTTGGACCGCGGGTCTAAATGGCATCACATTCTTTCGGCTGAACGAGCGGGTGCCCAGGCTCGGGGCCTGGACAGCTGTTCGCCGTGGGCTTGGGCCGCAGCCTGGGAGGTTTTTGCACGATGTACAAAGTTGCGAAGAGAGCTTTTCGTGGCTCGCGAGGACGGAACGGTGCGGGCGCCACCCGTGCCGCCCTCGTCCTGAGGCTTACGCCCTATGAGTGCGAGAGAGAGGCCCGAGGCCCAGTGGGCTAGAAGACCGGTGGAGGCGGCCAAAACTCTAGACGCGTTTTGAGCTCCAGAGTCGCTAAAAGGGACTCGAACCGAACGTGTGACCCCACCAATGGATTGCTCTTTGAATGAGGAATCCATTGGTGGGGTTACATGTTCGGTTCGAGCCCCATTTAGCGACTCTGGAGCTCAAAACAGTTTTGTCCGCCTCCACCGGTCTTCTGGCCCACTGCGCGAGGGAGCCCTGTGCTGGACCCACTCTACAGGTTCCCTTCCCTGTTTGGGCCGCAGAGGCAGGGCGGCAGGGCGGCAGGAGAAAGCTCCGGCCGCATCTAGGACGTGCCCCCCCCCCCCCCCCCCTTGGGGCCTTCGGGCCGTCGGGTCGCTTGTCCTCCGCTCTCCGCCTTCTTCTCCACCGACTCCGTTACTTTTCTTTTATAATCGTGCGAATGTGTTACATGAGAAGAAGGAACACTCACTCACACACGCGCGCGCTATGGCCGCCCACACTCACACCCACCCACTCACACACCGGCGCTTGAAAACCCATACACTCACACGCACTCACACACACACACACACACACACACACACACACACAGACACACACACAAAGCGAGCGCCGCGAAGGCGTCGCTCCAGATGATGACTGGTTCGACACTCCCGTTCAGGGAGGTGCACACTGTCAGGGTGTGAAGCATGCATGCGCTGTAGCGGAGCGGCAGATTTGCGGTTAGCGCTGTGTGGGTCCACCTGCACGTCTGTTCATTTTGCAGAAAGGGGGGAGAGAGAGAGAGAGAGAGAGGGAGAGAGAGAGAGAGAGAGAGAGAGAGAGAGAGAGAGAGAGAGAGAGAGAGAGAGAGAGAGAGAGAGAGAGAGAGCTCCGTGATCCCACCAATGGGTTGCTCTCCGAACGAGGAATCCATTGGTGGGGTCACACGTTCGGTTCGAGTCCTGTTTAGTGACTCTGGAGCTCAAAACGCGTCCAGAGGTTTGACCGCCGGCGCTCGTCTTCTGACCCACTGTGACTTGGCCGCCGCCGCGCAGCACCGTACACTGTAGCGGTCCGAGTTGGCATGGCAACCTCGTGACACGGCCGCTGTCAATGCCTGTTGGCCGGTGCAACAAGTGCAACAAGTTCTTTGACTGCAACTGCGGTGCCTGCGCGCCTGCAGACTGCCGTCGTCACTCTGTCTCTCTCGCACCTGTGCGGGGCGCCCCATGGGTGCGAGAGAGACAGAGCCTGCTGCACTCAGGCCGTCGGAAAGTGTGTTACGTCCGGATGAGCGGGATCGAGCAGGGGTGGGAGGGAGAGGGGCTCTAGTGCATCCTTCTCTTTCTTTCCGCCTTCCCCTCCTCTCCGAACGCTCGCTGGAAAAGGGGGAGGGGCGGGGGAGGCCTACTTTCCTGTGGCGAGCCGCCTGGCTTCTAGCGTAGCCTAGCGAGCGTAGCGCAGGGCGAATGCAGAGGGAGGGGGCGGTCCACAGTGGGCCAGAAGACCGGTGGAGGCGGACAAAACTCTAGACGCGTTTTGAGCTCCAGAATCGCTTAACAGGACTCGAACCGAGCATGTGACCCCACCAATGGATTCCTCGTTCGGAGAGTAATTCATTGGTGGGGTCACACGTTCGGTTCGAGTCCCGTTTAGCGACTCTGGAGCTCAAAACGCGTCTTGAGTTTTGTCCGCCTCCACCAGTCTTCTGGCCCACTGTGCGGCCTAGCGGCGGCTCTGGAAAGAGGACTAGAAGTAGGCGAGGGGATGCATGGAGCTTGACTAAAGGCCCGAGAGAGACTGCGGACGGACGGACAGACGGACGGACGGACGGACGCTGACCTAGCTAAGAGCGTTTACCCACACGGAAAGGGCGTCGGAGCGACAAATGGCATCGCGCTATTTTTTAAAACGCGTGTGCCACCCCACTTTCACCGATGAATAGCCCGACCTGGGACATGGGGACAGCATGCCAGGACAGATTGGACGATTAGGTAATTTTTCATGGAAAGGAACGGAACCTCGTTTCGATGGAATGTTAAAAATATATCTCACACTGGTCAACTGAAAGACGCGACTTCTTTGACAAATTTGTCAATTTGTTCTCTGGCAGATTGCCACTTTATTGACTTGCGTGAGTTTTTGACATAGCGAGAATTTGACTTTGGCACAGTGATAGAATGAATTTGAATTTTCTCAATTTGACTTTTGCCTAGCACTAGGCACCCCTGTAGACAATATAAATTAGTTTTACCAATTTTGTAGGAAAAATATTCTCAATACGCCGTATTTTTTCTCTATGAACAATTATTATCAAGGGTACTAAAAGGGTACTAAGGTTGGGTACACTGAGGGTAATAAATCTCGTAAAGAAATTCTGCAAGCTGATAATGCGTCAAAAAGCATCGAAAAAAGAACAACCAAAAAATGGACTCGCCTCTGCCTCTGACTTCAGCAGTTCTGTCTCTCTCCCCTTCCTTCTTCCCTTCGACACTGACCTTGATTCGCAGCCACCACAATGCAAACCGCCCGCGCTGGCGCCCCCCCTCTCTCTTCCTCTATCCGGGGCCTCCAGGGAGTGGGGGCGGCCCGGTGGGGGCTCAGTGTCTCGGCCACGGTCAGGGGAACTGCCCGGAGCCGGCTCGGTGCACTGTGGCAAAAAGGTACGGAAAATCCTGTTAATTTTTTTGCCAGGATTCTCCGTAGCCCTCTTATCAATATTCTCCGTAGGCTCTTACAGTATTCTCCGTAGGGCCGCACAGTATTCTCTGTAAATCCGCACAGTCTTCTCCGTAGGACCTCGAAGACTGTATAGTCCTACGGAGATCACTGTGCGGTCCTACGGAGAATACTGTGCGGTCCTACAGAAAATACTGTAAGAGCCTACGGAGAATATTGATAAGGGGCCTACGGAGAATTACCACAAGCTGTTTACAGAATTTTCCGTAGCTTTTTGCCACAGTGTGGGTCGGCGTGGCGTGGCGGCAATTTTGCCGTGCGTGCAGGTTACTACCCTTCTAGCGCATCCAGAGACGTCCGTCGACGACACTCTTCTGTCGACGTCTTTTCACCTCGAACCGAACGTGTGACCCCACCAATGGATTGCTCTCCGAACGAGCAATCCATTGGTGGGGTCACACGTTCGGTTCGAGTCCCATTTAGCGACTCTGGAGCTCAAAACGCGTCCGGCGTTTCGACCGCCCCCACCGGTCTTCTGGCCCACTGTGCACGGCGGCCACGCGCGGCCCGTTGTCCGTGGCGACGCGTCTGCAAGTCCACTGTAACGCCGGTAACTCAGCCGTTGTGTCAAACGGGCTGGCCGGGCCTGCAGGGCCTGCACTGCAAGTTCATGCCGCCGCGATTTCTCCTTTGTAATACTTGTGAAAGAGGGCGCCAACCGGCAAGGCGGTTCCGGTGTGCACTCGCGGGGGGCCGCCTAGGAGAGAGAGAGAGAGGGAGAGAGAGAGAGAGGGAGAGAGAGAGAGAGAGAGAGAGAGAGAGAGAGAGAGAGAGAGAGAGAGAGAGAGAGAGAGAGAGAGAGAGAGAGGCGTGCTCACCTACATCCCCGGGGAGTGCATTCGCTGTTACCGGCCGGCCGATGAATAACTGTAATCGAGCGGCGACTTGGTTTTACAGTGGAGTGGCTGCATTGTGTGCCGACGGCGGCCGATGATGGCGCGATGGCGGTTATGGTCTTCTTAGCAAAGAGTTATTAGAGCGATGTGAAGCGGAGTAATGATGATTCCGTTGCAGTCCGGCAAAGAGGTGTGTTTGGTGGAACTGTGTCCACTGAGGAAAAAGAAACTTAAAGAGCTCAAAACGCGTCAAGAGTTTTGGCCACCTCCACCGGTCTTCTGACCCACTGTGCTACGTGGCAGTTGTGTAAGATGGGGATTTTTCAATTTTTTTTGTCATTTTGTCAGCTGGGGAGCAACAAATTTAGCTGAAAATCGCGGCTGAAAAAAAAATGAACAAACTTACACCGCGCTTCATTTTTTTGTGGCGTGTGCTGTGCCTGGACGTGTGCGACCTCCTTGCTGGAGTTCGCAGTGCATGATGGGGAGTGGGAGGAGGGGGGCGAGTAAAAGTGGGCTACGGCTGGAAAGGTGTGGGGGTGGGGGGAGTGGGGAGGGGAGGCCCCGTCCGCGGCGCCGTAGCGCGGCCGTAGCGTGGCCGCAAGCAGCTGGGAGCCTTGACATTGGCAATGGCTTTGGCAATGGCTTTGGCCCCAACCCTCGCTTTGGCGGCGCTACACCGTCGGGAAAAAACCCAATGACACCGATTAAAAAAAGGAAAAAAAACTTGGGAATTCCCCGCAGAGCTCGTTTGGGGGAGAAAAAGATGGGAGTGAGACTCCAGCAAAAACAGTACCATTTTTAAATATTTATTTTTTGAAAAACTAAAATCTAATTTTTTTAGAACGTTAGGCAGGGGAAATAAGCGCTTATGTTCGGACAATTGTTTTTATTTAGAGTGAGTCTCCAGTAAAAATAGTTCCATTTTTTAATTTATTTTTTAAAAACCAAAAGCTTTTTTTTTTTTTTTAAAGTTAGGCTGGCTCCTGTACTATTATAGACGATCCGTAACATTATTTTCTTTTCACCGGAAATGCAACGTGCCCCTCGTGCCAACCCTCCCTTCCTCAGGACGCACCCCCACTAAATGAGTGCCAATACTCGGCGAGTGAGATAAGCATTACTTTTCCCCAGTGTAATACTGGCAAAAAGAGGACGCGCCAAGTCCCCCTCCTCCGATGGAGACGAACCAGGAGCGCGAGAGAGAGAGAGGGGGGGGGGAGAGGGGAGAGAGCGCGGCCCGGTGTGACGGAGAGAGGCGAAGAACAGTTAGCTCGGATGGGGGTTAGATCAGACCGCGGTGACCCAAACACAGGCAACAGGCGTTTGACTACTCCCGGCCGTCCGGGCGTCCCGGCCCGCTAGCTCTGCCGGAAAAACGACGCCCAGCACACAGAGAGTCGTCGCTCTGCCTCTCTCGCACTCACGGGGCGCCCCGTGTCGGTGCGAGAGAGGCAGAGGCGACACTCGGAATCAGTCTGCAGGGAGGCAGTTGCGAGCGGAGCGCGAAGCGGGCCTCCGGTATTGGACATCGCCATGCAAATTGGTCGGCACGCGTCAAGGCTGCAGAGCTCTGCAGAGCCACGTGGCCTACGCACTGCCTCCCCATCGAAGCCCCCACCCCCCGAAATTCTTGGGGTTCAAAGTTCAACAATTCAACCGAGTCCTCTTTCGAAAAAGACGCAGTACAGCGCGCCGTTTTCACAAAGTAAACCGCGACCCGCATCTGGACGCGAATCACAAACTACTCTTATCCTGTTGAACTTCCCGCGCGCGCGCGTGGGGAACTGGTGGAACTGCCTCCCCCCTCCCCCTCCCCCCGGCGTGCCGCCTACAAGTTGAATGTCAAGTGCGGCCGGAACGCGGGCGAACTAGAATACACCGCGGAGCCTAGATCCTGGTGCCCAGGGCAGGGGCGCCCCCCTCCCCCCTCCCCCCTCCCCACGATGTTCCGATCCCACTTGGAACAAAAGGCAGGCAAATGCGCGGACTGGCGGGCAGGGCGGGCAGGGCGGCGCGGCTCGACCTAGCTTTCTCCTAGAGCCGCGAGGCGAGGCGGCAGCGCGGCAGTAGGACATGGCAAAACGCTGGGCGGGGTGGGGGCCGCCGGAGGAGACCACTGGAAGGGCCTGGAGAAGGGCCTGGAAGCGCCCTGGAAGCTCCTGGAAGAGGGCCAAGAAGCGCCTGGAAAAACTCCTGGAAATTGGCCTGAAGCGCCCGGAATCAGGTCGGAAGCTCCTCGAGTAGCGCCTGGAAGTGCCTGGAAAAATCCCATTCGATACCTCCTAGCAACAGACACGTACTTCGGGCACGCTTCTCAAAACTCACGTACTTTCGGCAGCTTGTGCAACAAACACGCAGTTTCGCCATTTCTAGTCAAAAAGCACGCAGTTTCCGCATTTTCGTCCTGGCGGGCACGGAAATGCATTTTGGGTATTTTTCATGGTCGTTTTAGTGAGGTACAGTCACTAAGTCACCATTAATAACCTCAAAACGGTTTCAGGAGTGATCTGCATTGAAATATTACAGGAAGTTTGGAGGTTAAAGGTGGGCCTATATTTAACGACAGATCGTTCCTGAAACCGTTTCCAGGTTATCAATGGTGACTTAGTGACTGCACCTCACTAGCACAACCATGAAAGTTACCCAAAATGTATTTCCGTGCCCGCGAGGACGAAAATGCGCAAACTGCGTGCTTTTTGACGAGAAATGGCGAAACTGCGTGTTTGTTGCACAAGCTGCTGAAAGTACGTGAGTTTTGAGAAGCGTCTCCGAAGTACGTGTCTGTTGCTAGGAGGTATCGCATTATTGTATCGTCACCAGCATCACGACCGTGACCATCATGTGCAGGACTCCGCGCTTCGTTGTCGTCGCTCTGTCTCTCTCGCACCTGTCCGGGACGCCCCGTGAGTGCGAGAGAGACAGACGCCGCAGTGCCGCGGGTCGGCCTACCCTCCCGGCGCCATCCGACGGGAACCCTTTTTCCGAAACGACATTTTGCATTCTTCTATGCTGCCTGATGACTCGCTGCCGAGGCGGCCGAGACCGAGGCGGTGCAGTGCAGCTTTCACTCGAGAAGCGTGTCGGAAGGGAAAAGGGGGGAGGGGGCCCAGGGGGGCCCAGGGGGCCCTAGGCCTGGCGTGGCGCGGCCTGGCGCCCCACCTTCCGGAGGACTGCAATGGACCTAGCGCTGCACTAACCTAGTGCAACGCGACGCCCGCTAGTGCTGTGCTGGTTTTCCATTTCGTTGGATTCGCCTTCTTCTAAATTGGATATACCTTGGCTCCTGGAAAACAACGAAGTGGCATCGCACAGACCAAAATGATTTTATTTTAATGATGTTGGTTAGATGTTAAATTGAGTTGCTAAAATTTTTTATCATTTCAAAATGTCTATTTTTTGGAGGTTTTGAGATGTTGACTTGTCCCTTTCCCTCCAAATTCCCATTTTTCTCCTGGTTTTGTTGTCGCTCTTTGGCACAGACTTTGCTGTAAACGTGCTTCACGGCGCTAGCCGCACCGTGGGGCACCATCTAGCCCACTGACCTAGTGCTGGGCGCACAAAGCGAGCATTTCCCAGCAGCAGCAACAACAACAACAACAACAATAGTTGCAGTCCCGCTCACGATTCAGGGTCGGCCCTGCCGGGTTTGGCCGCCGTTGCTGCGCCTGGCCCGGCGGGATGACATTGTAGAACGCACTCTGCCGGCGCCAAGTCGCTGCCTCACAGTGGGCCAGAAGACCGGTGGAGGCGGCCAAAACTCAAGACGCGTTTCGAGCTCCAGAGTCGCTAAATGGGACTCGGACCGAACGTGTGACCCCACCAATGGATTCCTCGTCCGGAGAGCAATTTATTGGTGGGGTCACACGTTCGGTTCGAGTCCCATTTAGCGACTCTGGAGCTCGAAACGCGTCCGGGATTTTGTCCACCTGCACCGGTCTTCTGGCCCACTGTGCGTCACCCCTTCACAGCATTTCGACTGCACCGTAAAGCGAGTGAACTACATTATAAAACGGGCTCCGGAATTCGCAGGAGCATGGCGCCGCTTTTGCCCAATTTGACGGGACTCGGGAGGAATTTGGCAGACTGTACTCGGAGAGGCGGGCAACGGTCTTTTTCCTGGAGGTTGTTTGTCTTTGGATTGCAGGGTCATTTCACCGGGTTGCCACGAGGTGATCTGAGACCATACCGGCTGACTGTCCAAGTTTTTGTGGATCCAAGTTTTAGAGGGGACTTGCTTTACGCTTCATTCATGGATTTATCATCAAAATTTAAGCAGAGTGGAACGAAGTGGCACTTCCCCGTGTAAGAAAACTAAGCCAGTTTCTGAATTATTTTTAAAAAAAACCAATATAAAACAATGTACAAAATACTACAAAGTATTACAAATCAATTTGTTGGTATGCGTCATGCCAAACATTCCTCTGCTCGGAGTCTCCCTGTTTATCGCCGACGGAATCTTCCCAGCAGACCTGTATGTTGTAATGCGGCCGTCCGCCCACTGTGATCGAACTCCTTATCAGGGAATGCACCCTTGCCCAAAGAATGACCTGATAAACAACACTCGCAGCGAATCTGCCCAGATATAAACAGTACTCGACAAACACTGGCTTTCTTTTAATTTGCGTTTTGTTTCGTTCTCTCCTCCCTCTTTTTTCTCGGAGTGTAATTTGTATGTACTTTGTGATAGCTTTAGTCTTTCCACACACATTGATAGGGCGTACTACATACAGGCCGAGGGGTATGTCGAAATCATGTCACCAAGTGTGTGACATATTTTCATTACTTCAACGCCGTGCAGCCACGTAAAAAAATATTCTTGACTGCAAATCAGAGAAATAATAATAGGTCTCTCACTCAGTAACGAGCAAAAAAAAATACAAAATTGTCCTTTTTTTTTCGGTGTGCGACGCTGCATCAAAAAGATAATATCACCCCTTTCGGCGTCAGACTTTCCACTTCCCCGAGAAACTGGTGATGATTGTCCGAGAACAATCCCCGAACAGGAGGGGAAACCCCGGCACGGGTTTTGGCATCATTTCAAGATGCACTGCTGAATTTCAGTGCCGATCTCCGCGGCCGTCCGCTGCGCGCTGCACCCTGTAAACAGGATGTCTGCCGCCCCGGCAGCCCTGTGAGGTCCTCCCAGGTCCTCCCCGCGCACAGTGGGCCAGAAGACCGGTGGAGGCGGCCAAAACTCTAGACGCGCTTTGAGCTCCAGAGTAGCTGAATGGGACTCGAACCGAACGTGTGACCCCACCAATGGATTCCTCGTTCGGAGAGCAATCCGTTGGTGGGGTCACACGGTCGCTTCGAGTCCCATTTAGCGACTTTGGAGCTCGAAACGCGTCCAGAATTTTGGCCGCCTCCACCAGTCTTCTGGCCCACTGTGCCGCGGACGGAAACCGCACTGTAAAGTACATCACCCTCGAGGGGCGCTGCCACTTGCCTTGATGGTTCGGACGGAAAGTACGTCCGGGCCACCATTCGGAACAAAAAAATTCAAATTTCGAATTTTGTTTTTCGAGTTTTTGAATTTTTTTGGGGGATTGCATGAAAAGCCTTTGTAAGAATCTAACTTGTTCCGAATACGGGGCTCTTGACGGGCCGAGGTCCAGAAAATGGTCCTCTAGAGTCCCTCGAGGGTCAGGCGCTGCAGTCGTCCGTCACGACTTGCCGATGGCTCGACTCTCCTGGCAGATTTACCGTGGCGACAAACATACATCGCGGCAGCGGGCTGCGTCCCGGTGGGATCTCTCCGTCTCTCTCGCACTCGTGGGGCGAGCCGGAGGGCCCGTGGCGGCCCGTGCGGGTGCGAGAGAGACAGAGCGACAGAATCTTCCGACGACAGCGCGGCCCGCCTTGAGGCCGCCGTGCGTCTCTGTCGCCAAGTGTGAGGTTAGGTTCGTTGGCCGCCAACGGCGCGGCGCATAAGCGCATCGCGACCTCTCTCTCTCTCTCTCTCTCTCTCTCTCTCTCTCTCTCTCTCTCTCTCTCTCTCTCTCTCTCTCTCTCGCACAAATTCCCCTTCCTTTGCGGTAACGCGTGCTCGTAAATCGCGGGAGTAACCGTTCAGGGACTGTTATGAATGTCACGCCCGGCGAGTTCCTATTTTCGAGCCGATTGGCAACCTAATTGGCTGAGCGAATAATGGAGGGAGGCGCCGCGCCGCGCTATGCGAGTTCATTGCTTCGGCCGACCGCGGCTTTTTCAGAGGTTGCCGACTGCACGAGAGGAGGGGCACTCTCGAGTTTCCGTCGCAGTGTGCGTATGGAAAATCGTTTTGCTTACACTTTATGCGCAAACATGCTGTCCGGAAAGATTTCACTCTCCATTTATGCACCGTCCTTCTGCTTTTGTATGAGTACGGTCACACGTTCGGTTCGATTCCCATTTAGCGACACCGGCGCCCAAAACGCGTCTCGAGTTTTGGCCGCCTCCACCGGTCTTCTGGCCCACTGTGCGCGCGTGTGGTCTGGCTCCCGGGGGGGGGGGGGGGGGGGGGGAAGGGGGGTGGAGGGAGGGAAGGGGACCGTCTAGGTGTGGCTGAACTCGATAATGTGACACTGGCGTCCTCTATTTGCGAACCGCGACCTCCTCGTGGCGTAACGCGGATTATCGGCAAGGGACGCGCCGCGCCTCTCGCTCTGTCTCCCTCGCACTTACAGAGTGATCCGTTCGGGTGCGAGAGAGACAGAGCGGATTATCATCAAGGGACGAGCGATGCCGCCGCCCGCACTTGTCACTCCGTCTCTCTCGCACTCGTGGCGACTGCCATTCGACTGCGAGAGAGACGGAGTGCTGTGTCGTCGGCTAGGTCCGCCGAGTGTGGCACCAAGGCCAGGCCCCTTGAGGCAGGCTCGTGACTCGCCGAACCTGACCTCGGTCAAACCGCGACCCGTCCAAATACATCGCGCCCGATAACGGCGCAAATTTATTTTGGACCAGCTTAGGTCAACACGCGGTTCGCCGACCCCGCGGCGCCTCGCAGTGCCGTGGCGCCACCTAGCAGGACCAAGGGAAGGCGCTGCACAGTGGGCCAGAAGACCGGTGGAGGTGGACAAAACTCTAGACGCGTTTTGAGCTCCAGAGTCGCTAAATGGGACTCAAATCGAACGTGTGGCCCCACCAATGGATTGCTCTCCGAACGAGGAGTCCATTGATGGGGTCACACGTTAGGTTCGAGTCCTGTTTAGCGACTCTAGAGCTCAAAACTCGTTTAGAATTTTGTCCGCCTCCATCGGTCTTCTGGCCCACTGTGCGCTGCCTCGACACTGACGCGAAGGCCGAGAAAAACGAGGCGAAAAATAGCTGAGGCACCCCAGAGTGGGATGTCCTTGGGACGACTAACCAAACCTGACGATGCATATTCCACACGTCAAACCCAAAGCATCGACCCCCGAAGCCTGCAGCGTCTGAAGTGTTGTCGTTATTGCCCGGCGTTGTGCAAATGTCAACAGCAGGTGACTTTAATCAGTGCGATGAACTTTAGGCGGAAAGTTTCGAGCGGCGCGGCCGAAAGACGTTCGACTGTTCCTAATTGAATCATGCAGGAGGATGAGACTCACGAGCGAGACTGGTGGCGGTGCCAGTTGACTGCGAATGTCTCCAACTCTTTGCCATTCCTTTCGCACGTCTCGTTGTATGAGTCCCAAGCCAAATATTACGCTACCGCTTGATTTTGCCACGTAACCAGGATTGGGGGAGGAGCGTGCCATTCTTAAAAAATTCCTCTCAGGGCGTTCATAAAATTTTTCTTTTCCAAGGCAAAGTTGCCAAAGGTCCTTGGTTTTGAAACGTCCCTGACTTCGGCTAGAACGTTGATTCTCTGTGGGTGTGATTTCATCTCACAACACCCATTATTCAGTGGCGAGCCATGCACTTGTGGAAACATCGTGTGTCTTTTCGTTCCGACTAAGCAGGGAGCGGCGCAGAATCTGACTCAGATCCCTGCATCCTGCACGCTCACGAAACGGCACCCGCTTTTTGCCGTGCAAAAACGACCCGCTACTCTTCTCATTTCTTCGAGACGCTAAATCAATCTTGCAAGATCTCTGGTCTTCCTGTTGGCTCTTTGCTCTTTGACCGTCCTCGCATCCCCTTATTCCATCGCGTTCATCCTGTCTCCCTCTCTGCCTTCTTCTTCTTCTTCTTCTTCTTCTTCTTCTTCTTCTTCTTCTTCTTCTTCTTCGCCCGTCGCGACGCGCAGACCCAGATTAGCGCATGCAATGCCTCGCTTTGTGTTCCTCGCTGTGACAAAAGGTGTCTCGGGGATGGATGCACCGGGGCGCCTGTCTGCTCCAGATAACACACACACACACACACACACACACACACACACACGCAGAGCCGCCCGCGGTCAAGGAGGTTGCGCGAGATGCATTTTGCAGCCGAAGGCAAACATGAAGTGCGCCGCAGACGACACTGACTGACTTTCTCTCTCTCCCTTCGCGAATGAGAATGTCCCTCCCCATCTGGCCGTTTTAAAAGCGGCGCACCGCGTCGTGAAAAGCTGTAAAAACGAAGTAAAAAAAAAACAACGAAAAAGCCGCAAAAGGCAAACACGACAACGGGGAATTAATGACAGAGAAATCGAACGCGGTTCCGTACAGCGGGTCGGTAACTGCAACAAGGAGACCCGAACTGGTGTGTGTACATGTGTGTGTGTGTGTGTGTGTGTGTGTGTGTGTGTGTGTGTGTGTGTGTGTGTAAAATGGTAGGGGTAGGGGGGCGTAAATGGGAATGGTTGCGGGAGTCTCCAGCTTTGGATGTTTCGATAATTTAGAGATCAAAATGGGATTTTCTGCCAAAATTTTCTCATGGTTTCCATAATGGTAAAGAATTTCTACGGATGTTACCGTTTGTTGCGTAAACCCCCTTTTTGTTTGGGTCCCTTTGCGCCCCTATGCGCAGTAACTGGACAATTTCCGACTTCCTGGCCCGGGCATTATCTTTCACAGCGAACCCCCCTCCCTCTTGCATCGGAGTGCAACGCTCGACAACACAAATATCATTTTTATCTTTGCTTTGCCCTCTTTTTGTGTTTTCGCCGCTGTCTCGGCCTGTCTGGCCGGGACACGTTCGGGAAAGCAAGAGTGCTTGCCTTTTCCGCGCTGTTCTTCGCGACGCCGCGACAGAGGACGCGCCCGTTTTTCCAAACGCACACTCACGCGGCTTACCTTCACCGAAGGCAAGGCAGCTCATTTCGAGATAATCGATTGCAGGTGGAGCGGTTGTCGCATTGTGGCCAATCGCATTGTCGGCGTCATGTCGCGAGGTGCAGGTGGCAGCGAGCCTCGTCGCCCGGTGAGTCCGAAACCCGTTTTCCCTATGCAAAGCAGACAGTCTGCAACTTTGTGACTATTCGCCAACAGTGCGACCAATGTAGAACTTGCTTTTATCGACAAAGTGGGAGAAGGAAGTTCCATTCAATCATTTTAAATAGACTGTGTGTGCGTCATATCGAATAGATGTGCCAACAGTCAAAGTCAAACATTTCAACCGGCGTAGTGGCGCCGCTCTGACGTCATTATCTGAAATTGGAGAAAAATAGTCGGTCCGTGGTGCCATATGCCTTTTGTCCACTATAATCATGATGCGGTTGAAACCGGCTGTTGGACTGTAGCAACTACTTCTCGACAATTGACGTCTAATCCAAGTTCCTGTTCTGTTCAACTACTATGTGTCTATCATTCCTAGCCATGCCTGTCATGTTCATGTTGTGTGCGGAAAGCTTACGTACCTCGGCTTACCATCAGCCGCGTCGAAATAATGTGCAAAGGGAATGCCGGGGACACGAACGCGCTGATTATCTAATTGGTACGTTGCCCCCTTTGACTGTTGGGTGGCCGCGTTTGACTCGATGCAAGTGAGGAAGGGCAGTATGTCTTTGTGTGCCGCGGCGCTGCAGCGTTGATAACACAGTTTGCCCTGCTCAAACGCCTCAGGTGCCATTTGGCGGTATTTTTACCCGCGAAAGACCGTCGCTCGTCGACCAGCGTAAATACGGGTAGGTCAAGCTTCCGCGTCACGTCACACTCTCAGAAAAAAATGTTTCTTATCACCAAACATTTTTTAAAAAAATCAGTGTTGAAAACAGAAAAATTAAGTCGTTTCATGACGTTAAATTTCGACATGGATTCAAAAGAAATGTTCTATTTTATTTTCCCCACGAATTTGTGTTTGTGTATAACGCACAAAAAAATGAAACCCATTTTTTTCGCTGTTTTATCTGGAAACTCAAAGTTCTCGTAAAAGAAAAGGAAAGTACTTAATTCGCGAGGTGGCGAGTGGATTTTTTTTATCTTTCTTTGTCTGCAGACTGATGCGCGTCTCGACGCATGACACTTGCATTGTCCACTGATAAGAGCGTAGGGCATGCAACCCTTAAGCCCCATGCAGTATAAAAATATATCATGCCCTCAATTGCACTTTCAAGGAAAAAGGTGCGCCAGTCTTGAAAATGAACTTAAAGCTTTTTAGACCCCCCTCCCCCCCTTTCAATTGCCATGAAAAATCCTTTTGTTTCTTTCTCTTGAAAAGAGTTTCATTTCTTCAATCTGCAAACAGAAGGTTAATTGATGAAAACATTCCTGTGAACCATTTCAAAACCGAATAAAATAGCGCTCATCATGTCATATCTATGAATCATTTTTTTGTTTTGCGAGTCTGGTTCATAAATTTGAGGTCGTCCACACCTTGTGGCGTTACAAGGCAGTTTGGTTAGGCGGAGGCGCAGTTGCATAAAGCAAGCCCCCCGCTATCTTATCGCTGTAGATTACTCTATCCTTGGGGCCCGAGGTTTTTGACCTACATCACTGTAACGCGCCAAGATACGCCAAACGCGTTATTTCGCACCCATGATCTAGATTTTGCCAATGTCTTTTTAAGTGCGCGGCGGGAAGCCCCATCGGCGAAAACGACAAACGACGCGAAAACATGACCTCATTCCTCTGTGCTCCTCTGTGCAAAAAGTGATAGAATCAAAATGCAACCCCAATGAATGAATGAATGAATGAATGAATGAATGAATGAATGAATGAATGAATGAATGAATGAATGAATGAATGAATGAATGCGAAAAAGATTGGGTCCTAGAATAAAGAGCACTGTGAGGGGCACTCCCACAAGGATAAGACCATGGTCCACCTTTGTCCTCGTGACGTCTGTGAAAAGTTTCTTATTTAGAAAATTTCAAACGAGCTGAAGCCGCGGCAATCAATCTCAGTTTGGGAAATTCCAAAGTTTTCCGAAAACTCGGTAGCGGCCTTCCTTTTTTTTTCGCTGACGGGTAACTTTGATTGTTGTCGCGTCCGAAAGTCGATTGGAGGAACAAACATCCTCCGACACTGTTACACAAAGGCGTAATCACGTCGAAGCGAGTGACCGCCGCGTCTTGTCCTTGAGGTACCCGGCGAGTCCGAGTCCGCCAATGACTCACCAGAGCAACAATCCCTGAAGCACATTGTCAAAAAGGTCATTGCGTCCGAGAAAAACATGTCTGGCCAGATACGGACGGGCAGTTGGTCGCTCTGTTGCAGTTGTGGTGTTGCAGTGTGCAAAAATTTCATGGAGAGAGAGAGAGAGAGAGAGAGAGAGAGAGAGAGAGAGAGAGAGAGAGAGAGCGAGAGAGAGAGCGAGAGAGAGAGAGAGAGAGAGAGAGAGAAGAGAGAGAGAAAGGGAATCTTTTCAGGCCCAGGGACCCTAACCCTTCATTGATGGGCCAGGAGCGCATTGCAGATGACCAGGCCAGCAGGCACCCGCATTTGCGTGACTGCATACGGGGGCACACCAGCCAAACCGCAAAACCCTAAAACCCTGGCCTCGTGCGCCGCTGCCGTGGCAGTGCCGTGGCAATGGCTGCCGTGTTGTGGCCAATAATACACTTTGACGCGTCCGTCCGTCGGTTTGGCCGCGGTCCCTGGGGTCCCAGAACTCGCTCCGCCATGTGTCTTTGTGTGCGGAAGGTCAGGGGAAGGGGATGTTATTGCACTACACGTCGCAATCGCGACCTGAATATCGCGTCTTCTTCTTCTTCTTCTTCTTCTTCTTCTTCTTCGGCGCGAATAAAGCCGAACGGGTTACAGCTAATTAACGCATAGTGACACTCCGCGACGTAAGATGCGTTCCGTGATGCAAGGGGAGTGGATGTGCGCCTCTCTCTCCTCCGGTGCATCACTCGGGGCGCAGCGACGGACACACACACACACAAACGCAAACGCACACAGACGGGCCGGCGTGGACGAAGGGCGGGCAGCCTTGCGCGGGCCCCCCCACCTCCTTGCCGGCAGTGAGGCTCTCTGCCGCGCCGCCGCTGCCGCCTCTGCTGCCTACCCGCCCCGCCCGGCCCGCCAGTCAGCAGTAACCGCGCGAGCGAGCCACACGAAGCGTAGCGCCTTTGCCGGCCGTCGCGTCTCCTCCGCGTCTCCCGTTCGTCTTACGGTGTGCCGCCAGCCCAGCTAGTGCAGCCCTTTTGGATTACGTGTGTGTGACAAGTGCAGCAACGCAGTGCGACAGTGCGACCAAGAGAGTGACGACAGTGCGACGGCAGTGCAACGGCAGTGCAGTGCCACAGTGGATTTCTCGGCCGCGCTGTCCGCCGCCCACGCCATCGCCTCGCTAGGTGAGGCCGGAGTGCCGGTGTGCGTGTGTGTGTGTGCGTGTGTGTGTGTGTGTGCGTTTCGGCGGCGGCAAGAGGATAGCCGGCCCGCCGACGCCGCCAGTGCACCGACAGGTTCGCCGAAAATGATCGGCCGTTTTCTTAAGACGTTCCGATCAGGAGGGAATGCAAGACGAACGACAGACTCTGGCGAAGACCGCGCTTACAGTGTGGCCTTTACAATGCACCGGATCGTGCGACACTTTGGCATTCCCCCTGCTCACAGTGGCGCGGCAGACCGGCGCCGGCGGTCAAAATCCCGGACGCGTTTTGAGCTCCAGAGTCGCTGAATGGGACTCGAACCGAACGTGTGACCCCACCAATGGATTGCTCTCCGAACGAGGAACCCATTGGTGGGGTCACACGTTCGGTTCGAGTCCTGTTCAGCGACTCTGGAGCTCAAAACGCGTCTGGCGCTTCGGCCGCC
Source organism: Thrips palmi (assembly GCF_012932325.1). Classification (NCBI taxonomy): domain Eukaryota; kingdom Metazoa; phylum Arthropoda; class Insecta; order Thysanoptera; family Thripidae; genus Thrips; species Thrips palmi. The sequence goes on from NW_023144627.1 coordinate 7,360,993, forward strand.
GGCGCCGGTCCCCCGGTCCGGCGTGCGGCGTGCGTCAGTGCATGCACCGCATCCTCGTCGCTCACTGCCGTTTTCCGAAGCGGAGTAAAACGATGAATATAAAGATAAACCCTGTCGGTGTGCCGGAGTGTGCGTTTGTTGCGTGTGCGTTTGTTGGCGTGCAACTGCCCGATCCTCCGCATGTGAACATGGACGCAGTTTTGCTCGTGTGTTGTGACGGCCGCTCTTGTTGTGGTGCCCTTGGCGCGCGGCCCAGCGCAGGTCCATCTCTCTCTCTCTCTCTCTCTCTCTCTCTCTCTCTCTCTCTCTCTCTCTCTCTCTCTCTCTCTCTCTCTCTCTCTCTCTCTCTCTTCCCTCGGCAGGAGGCGGCGGCGGCCACCCTGAGCAAGCGCGCAGGCCGCGCAGGCGAGCAAGGGCCCCTGCAAGGTCGGTGCGCGTACACTGACCCGGCCACACAGCCACGTCGCGCCGTGCGCCCACCGCGCGCCCCATCACGCTCTCTCTCTCTCTCTCTCTCTCTCTCTCTCTCTCTCTCTCTCTCTCTCTCTCTCTCTCTCTCTGGCTGTCGAGTACACAGCCCCGCGGACCGCATCAAGGACCGGCCAAAAAATTACACACGTCTGGCACCTAGGGAGCGGCGGAGAGAGAGAGAGAGAGAGAGAGAGAGAGAGAGAGAGAGAGAGAGAGAGAGAGAGAAGAGAGAGAGAGAGCGTTGGGAAGGATGCCGGCCGGCTATTCCGATGACGAAACGCCGAGCGCGCGCTTTTCGCCGAACCGCGCGGCAAAAGTGCCCCAAACGTGTCAAAATGGCGTTGAATTCGAAGACGGATTTCGCGGGAAATTGACAGACACGTTTCCTAGTGGCGACACTGCCCGGTGCTGACCGCGCGGTCGTCGCGATGAGACAGTGGATCCCGATTTATACATGTTACGTAATTTGTGCAAGCCCGTCTGTCCGTCCGTTCGTCTGTCCGCGAGACTTGTTGCTCGGGCACCCTGCAGTCCTTGCACTTGGCTGGCGGGGGAGGGGGGGGGGATTCGGAACGAGGCGGACTGCCTTGTCGACGTCTCTCTCGCACGCGTTGCCATGCCAACGCGTGCGATAACGTATACTCCGCTCACACCGGGTATACCTCATCCGCCGCCCTGGCGTGCGCCGGGCACAACGGAGAGAAAAATAAAAATAATTTCGGCCGGTAGTTGAACCCGAGCCCACTACAGTTGCGGAGCCAATTACGGAAGTGTGCTGCTCTTATCGCGAATCGGGCGCACGCCTCATTGCGTCCGCGGCGATAACGCGACGATGTCGCGACCACGTCTGCGCGGACGGACTATACCGGCGCGCGCGCCGACTATACCGCCATGGCGGTGCCTCGCCGAGGTCACCGCCTGCTCTCTGCTCCGTGCTGACTGTGCTGACGTAACCGTGCCCGCGAACTTGAGTCATGCCCCCCCTCCCCCGCCCGCCGCCGCGCCCCGCGCCTCTCGCCCCGACAGGATTGCCTTGGTGCTGCAGTCTTTGTCTCGCTGCTCCTCTTCCTCCCCTTCCTTCCTTCGTCCGGTCTTTCTTTATTCCTTGCTCCTTCCTTTTTCCGCCCTTCTGTCTTCTGTGTCAATCATGGCGCCCCTATTTCAAGTTTACTATTACTATTGCTTTTGTCATTGCTTTTGTCATTGCTATTGCCATTGCTATTGCCATTGCTATTGCCATTGCTATTGCCATTGATATTGCCATTGCTATTGCTCTTGCTATTGCTTTTGCAATTGCTTTTGTCATTGCTTTTGTCATTGCTATTGCCATTGGTATTGCCATTGCCATTACTATTGCCATTGCTATTGCAGTTGCTTTTGTCATTACTATTGCTTTTGCAACTGCTGTTGCTATTGGCATTGCAATTGCTATTGCCACTGCTTTTGCAATTGCTATTGCCAGTACTATTGCTCCACTTTTTCTCGAAAGCTGGCTACAGACTAGCCCTCAAGATTAGCATGTTTCCCAAATAAGTTGAGCAACTGTTCGTGAGCTCGAGCGAAGATAATAGTTCGTCATTTACTAAGCTATTATTCGCGCATGAATGTAGTAAAGTGTTTGTACAACCTGACACTTGCTCTACATACTTCACGAGGATTTCTTTTTATAGTGCCTACCTTTCATGTCCTTTCCTCCTCCTTGCACCCACTCCTCCTTTCCTGTTTATCTCCCTTCCTCTTCATCCTTCCCCCTTCCTCCACCCCTTCGCGCTGACGCGTCCTCCGCGGCGGGGAATTCCACGGCCTCCTCGCTCTGTCTCTCTCGCACTCATGGGGCGTGCCGTATGGGTACGAGAGAGACAGAGCGACGAACACGGCTCTAGGAATGAGTCTGCTGCTGATGATTCGTTTTTGATCGGGCTGGCCCGCTTCGGCGTGGCTCCACCGCTTTAGCAGTGCTTAGCAGTGCTTTAGTGGCGCGTTGCGTAACGCGACCGATGGTGAGCGCTCGTCCAAGTATGAGGAAGACTGCCGCGCATGCGCAAGGCTACGCAAGGCGAGCCAGCAAGCCGGCAAGCGGCGGCGCGTCGGCGGAAGGTTTACCGGCGACACACGGCGGTGACACAAGTGGACTGGTTGCATCATTGGCGTGCAGTGCTTCGCCTGCCTCTAGCAGTGCAGCGGATCGATGATACAGTCTTTATCGCTCTGTCTCTCTCGCACGGCACGCCCTATGACTTCACAGTCATAGGGCTGTGTCTCTCGGATCTCTGTCTCTCGAGAGACAGATCGACGAAAACGACTCTCCGTCTGCAGACGATGCACATACTCATAGCACTATTACCGTCCCCGCCCACGAACAGGCTAGCGCACCCCGCCGGGTCATGAGTCACTCATCCACGGTTCTGGGATGCCTGATAACGCCAGGCACGTCCCTACCTGCCGAGCCACGCCGCGTCGCTCTGTCTCTGTCGCACTCGCTGGCGGCCCGCTGGGGTGAGAGAGAGACGGATGATCCTTGGGAGCTGCGTTGCGTAACCACGCACAGGATTTGGGCAGGCAGCTAGCCGCCGGTCAACTGGGCAGGGCAGGCCGCGTGGGGAACGCAGCGCGCGCACAGTGGGCCAGAAGACCGGTGGAGGCGGACGAAACTCTAGACGCGTTTCGAGCCCCAGAGTCGCTAAATGGGACTCGAACCGAACGTGTGACCCCACCAATGGATTGCTCTCCGAACGAGAAATCCAATGGTGGGGTCACACGTTCGGTTCGAGTCCTGCTTAGCGACTCTGGAGCTCGAAACGCGTCCAGAGTTTTGGCCGCCTCCGCCGGTCTTCCGGCCCACTGTGCGGCCTGCCCTTGAGACGGCCGAGTCCAGGCTGGCCTGGCCGCGCCGGCCGGCGGGAAGCACGCTGGAAGGCTTGGGGCATGGCTTGGGGTGGGGGGAGGTCGAAGGACGCTCCGACGTTCGGACTGGTCGAGCTTCCCCCGGTAAGTGCTTGAGGAAGGCAGTCCCTGACGTAACCAGGCACTGCGAGGGTCAAGGCCAGTAGCCCTTCGTCGGCCCGCAGGGCTTGCAAGGGTGCGAGAGAGACGGAGCGAGAAAAGCGCTGGTCGGGCTCAACCTGCTCAGAAATTTCGTGCGGGGCCGCGCGGTGACTGGACACTCCAGAGACTCCGAATGCGTCATCAGAGACCTGGCAATGACACAATGTTGCAGACTGCCCCCTCCCCCTTTTTTTGCGTTTCTCCTCCTCCACACAGTGGGCCAGAAGACCGGTGGAGGCGGACAAAACTCTCGACGCGTTTTGAGCTCCAGAGTCGCTAAATGGGACTCGAACCGAACGTGTGACCCCACCAACTTCTAGCGTAGTCTTCCTCATTTCAAGCGTTACGTCTTGAAGCGCAACTCTAGGGCTCGGCTCGAGAACGTTACGATTCAGTTTCCCTGGCCTCTTCGTCTGCCTCGTCCTCCTCCTCCGTCGGCGTCCTCTGCGTCTCCCCGTCCGCCCCGTCCCGCTCTAGGCGCTGGGAGGTCCAATGTCAGGTGGTTGTTGACCTCACGTTAGCTGTGCCGGCCGTGGCAGGGCCTTGCCGCTGCGTCGCGGGCGTGGCGCGGCGCGGCGTGGCTTGGTGCGGGCGTCGGCGCGGTGCGGGCGAGAGGCCCAACCTGCCCCACCACTCTCCCCCCTCCCCCCCTTCCCCCCTCCTCCTCGATCGCATCACATTCCGAACACGTTGATTAACGACCATCCTCAAACAAAATGTATAAATGCATGCCGTGCGCGGCCGTTGCTTTTAGCCGAGCTTTTCGAAGCTTTTCCTCTGCGCCGAGCTTTCGAAGCTTTTCCTCTGCGCCGAGCTTTCGAAGCTTTTCCTCTGCGCCGAGCTTTCGAAGCTTTTCCTCTGCGCCGAGCTTTCGAAGCTTTTCCTCTGCGCCGAGCTTTCGAAGCTTTTCCTCTGCGCCGAGCTTTCGAAGCTTTTCCTCTGCGCCGAGCTTTCGAAGCTTTTCCTCTGCGCCGAGCTTTCGAAGCTTTTCCTCTGCGCCGAGCTTTCGAAGCTTTTCCTCTGCGCCGAGCCTTCGAAGCTTTTCCTCTGCGCCGAGCTTTCCGCTCTCGAATTTGGACGCGGCGTCGGTCTTTTACAACGCGTTGCGCAATCCGGCCTCGTCACCGCTCGCTGTGGATACCAGTGTACCACACAGTGTACCACACAGCGTACCACACGCTGGGCGCGCGCTGTATCGCCCGCGCCCAAACCAAACACGTTGCGAAAATTTCGCAATGTTTCGAATTGCTAATGTATCAGTGCGGTGCGGCAGGCTGATTGCGAGAGTCGTTTTCGTCGCCCTGTCTCTCTCGCACTCATGGGGCGTCCCTTATGTGGGCGAGAGAGACAGAGCGACGAAAACGACTCTCGGAATCTGCCTGCTGGAGAAGAGTAGGGGTTGGTGGTGGGGCTATGCGTGCGATACTAGACGCGGACCCCCCGCAGTCTGCCACCGCGGCGTTTGTGTTGTCGTTTTCGGCCGGCAGTGACGTCACACGTCTGCAAATGGAAGTGCTTGCTCGCCTGATCCGCGCCGCTGGAGGCGTGGCGCGGCGTGGCGTGGCGTGGCGTGGCGGGCGGTGTGTGGTGACTGACCCCGTCCGCGCCGCGCCCCGCGCCCCACGGACCGCGCGGCTCGGCCGGGCCGACCCGGCACGGGCTAATGACACGACGAGTCCAGCGACCCGCCCCGCCCCGCCGCGCCGCGCCGCGCCGCGCCCCGCCCCGCCCCGCCACGCTCGCCGGCGAATCGCGCGCAAATGGCGCAGTCGGGGGGATTTGAACCCCGTCAGGGACGCGGGTGCCGCCGCCACCCCGAAGTGGGCCAGCTTCTTTTAGCTGACCGAAAAATGTGCCGTCGGGGTCGCTGCTGCTATGCCTCGCTGCTGCGACAGACACCCCGCCGATGCGTCGCCGGTGATGGCGTGCGCGCTTTTTGCGTGACTGTACTGTACGGACTGTCTCTCTCGCACTCATGGGGCGTCCCCTATGGGCGCGAGAGAGACAGAGCGACGAAAACGACTCTCGGAATCAGTCTGCTGTTTGGACACGCACGGTGAGACGGCGGCGGGTCTCCTGCAACGTGTGTGTGTGTGTGTGTGTGTGTGTGCGTGTGTGTGCGCGCGCGCGTGTGCGCGTGTGTGCGTGGCGCCCAAATCGCTCGCAGACCGTCTCTCTCTCTCTCTCGCCACCCCGGGTGCGACAGAGACAAAGCGACCCCAAAAGGGGACTTTTTTTTGCCACGTGGGAGTGCAAAGTCGAGCACGTCGTCCTCGGTTGGTGTGAGCGTGCATACACGTTCGAATCATTTGGCCTGCGTTACTTGCGTAGTTCGCAGTCGTCCTTTTTCGGGATCTGAAATGAGCGAACAACCAACTGCACCGCGAAGCACAACTCGGGTCGTTTCGCTGTTTTCTTCCTTCTTTATTTTCCTCCCCTTCCTCCGTCGTCGGTGAGTGACACTGTATGGGCGTCCGCGGCGCTTAGCGCCGAGCGCGGATCTCGGAAAGGGGAGGGGGGGCGGAGCGGTCAAACACACCGCGAGAACAAAGAAGGACTCGCGCTGTTGATGATGATTCAGTCCTGCTGCTCTTCCTGTCGGCTGTTTCCGAGCTCGCGTCCTCTCTGTCTGTCTCTCTCACACAGGCACACGGGACGCCCTGTGAGTTTTAGCGAGAGAGAGAGAGAGAGAGAGAGAGAGAGAGAGAGAGAGAGAGAGAGAGAGAGAGAGAGACGACAGTGCGGCGCGGAGTCATAGTCGTCAGGCTGAGATCACGCTGGCGCGCTGACGTGGTGGATGAAGTCTTCTGCGTGGGCCTTCCCTCTGCTCGTCCCCCCTCCCCTCCCCCCTCCCCTTCCCCCGTCTTACGTACAATGGCGCAGCAAGCGGCATAATCGGGTCACTGTTTTTAAAATGTTGTTGGCCGCGCGTCGCTCTGCGTCGCTCTGCGTCGCTCTGTGCGCGTTTAGTCGGAAATGGCTTTCGCGCTTTCTCTGCGCAGTTGGCCGAACGGCCCCACCTGCAAGACTGGGAGTCGCTCTGTCTCTCTCGCACTCGTGGGGCGTCCCGTATGGGTGCGAGAGAGACAGAGCGAGTCTTGAGGGTGGCTGGCTGCAGCGTCGCAGCGGCCGCGGCTCAGCGGGGAGGGGTCGCGGAGGGGTCGCCGGCCCTGATTCGGGTCAGGGTGACTGTCCCGACCGCCCGACTGTCCCGATGGCGGCCCGAAGCTTACCGAAGCTCGGCCGAAGCTGGCCGAAGCTTGGCCGAAGCCTGGCCGAAGCTTGGCCGAAGCTTGGCCAAAGCTTGGCCGAAGCATGGCTGAAGCTTAAGTGAAGCTTGGCCGAAGCTTGGTCAAAGCTCGGCCGAATTTTGGCCGAAGCTTGGCCGAAGCTTGGCCGAAGCTTGGCCGAAGCTTGGGCGAAGGTACAGCCGAGCAGAGTGACTTGAACGCGGTGACCTGACGCGCCTTGGCCAGATATGCATCTTTAGGTTGGGATCTTTTTCAGTTTGCAGAGCGAACTTGAAACCACCCGCGGGACTCAAATCACATACCTGGCTGTCGCCAAACGGATTGCCCTTCGGATTGGAAGCGTAGACCTCCTGGCGAAGCCTTCGCGGAGCCCGTGCGGGTAAATTCAGCTCGAAAACGGGAACAGAATAAAACGCAGAGGAAGAGGGACGCAAAAAGGTCCCGCCTCGCACGACGCGCCGAGCAGCGCCGAGCAACGCCAAGCAACACGACGGAAACAAGGACAACAAAAAACAGAACGCGAACGGATGCAGGACGCTGAGGCTGAAGGCCGACCAGGCCGACCAGGCCAAGCCGTGCATTGGGGGTCGCGTCTCTGGTGTAGCAGCAGCCAAGTCTGCAACGTATTTTCGGAAGGCGGAGGGGGAAAGGCCTTTTCTGCCGTTTTACCTACACGGCCGTGCCGACAGTGTGCCGACAGGTCGGGGAAGGCGATTGTGTGTGCTTTCGCCTGAGAATGTTTACAAATTGGATCGCAGTGTGCCTCGCCAAGGGTAGGCCAGCGTGGCGGTGATGGCTGGTTCGGTAGATTGCATGCATTGCTCGGCCGACAACGATCGCTCGATTATGCGCCTTTGCTCTTCTTCTTCTTCTTCTTCTTCTTCTTCTTCTTCTTCTTCTTCTTCTTCTTCTTTCCTCTTTCCTCGTCCTCTAGGAGCTGCCACGCCGTAGCTGCGCGCCACAACTATAAACATTTGTCGGAGGTCGGGGCTTAACTGCGTCCGTTTCTCTGCGTGCTAGAGAGACCAGAGACCAGGGGTTGTCGCTCCCGCCGCGGCCAGAAATAGTTATTGGCCTCTCCCTTGCGCCTCACCTTTCTCCCGTGTGCCGCGTCTGTTTATTCGAATCTCCGCGACGCGTGTCGGACAAAGAGTCTCTTCCCGCGTCGCTGCGCAAGCCGTCAGTCTGAGGGGCGCGAAGGGCCTAGAGGCGAAGGTTGCATCCTTGGCGGCTCCTCGCCCAATCGCTGTGATCTGCTCAGGGATTCTCGTATCGAGCTTCAATCAGGAGACAAAGTACTGTCGTTTCATCACTTGGAACAAGACAAGAGTCGCTGCTCATGACCCGAAAGTGACTTGGTAGTGGGAGGAATAGGGTTTGTATTTGACCGACGCCTACCCATACTTTGTGACCGTCATCAATTTTGCCAATTTTTGTCCTCAAGTGTGTCTCACTTCATACAAATCAATTGTAAATTCCCACTTGCCGAGATAAAATTGTCCATTTTCCGGATTCGTGCTCGCTATGTTGAATGGCGAGTAATGTGTTTATCTCGACGGACGTCTGACTGACCGTCAATGCTTGAGATTGCGACAGAGCGGTAGTTACAGAGAGTGCACAGTGCGCAGGACAACTGATCTTTTGTAGCGTACCGGGTCCGAGTACCGCTCTTTCCCCGACTAATGTGTGTGGTTATCCTGCCGCTCGATCCGACTGGCCTTGCGCCGTTTCACAGTGAGCTGCATTCGTTACGTAAGCACCGCCATCCGACTGACCACGCTGCACAGTTGTCTAAGAATGCGATGAGTGACGGTTAGCAGACTGTCTTCCTGCTTTTCGGTGGCAATGTCTGTTATTGTCAAAGAAGGATCGCAAAGTCACTTTCAGGTACTTGATGTCCCTTTTTCAGATAATCTTGAACTCATCCCGGCGTTGACATAGAGTCCCCAATCTTCACCAGAATGTGTATATTTGAGCCAAATTGATGTCATTTTGATAGGAAAAAGACTTGCTATGTCCTCCGAGCTCGAACAGCGTGGGTTCATGGTGCGTCTGAACTCTCAAGTCAGGTGACACGTTTTCTCGACGGTTGGTTCTGAGCGTGGTTATGCAAGCAGGTTAATAGGATCGGTGCTGTAGGCTAAGGTCAGCAGGAGGTCTAGTCTAGCCAACGAGGGTAAGGCTGATCTGCACACTAAATAAATGGAAGTGGACACTTTCCATCCTTGGAAAGACACCCAGGGATGCAAAGTAGTTCAGGCACGATTGGTGGTACGTTCTGAGAAAAATATGTCCTTTTGCCAGTTGTCTACGGTGTTCGTTCATTGACATTCAGCGTGTGCCAGACGGGTGAGGCAAACGTAGTTAAATCCCCGTTACATCTATTCCGACGAGTGCGTGGGGGTTGTTGGACAAAGTGCTGGTGACGTTATGGCTCGCGACCTTGCCACGCTGCACTGTATGCTGCAGTGCGGCAGCGCACTTCCTACTTAGCCAAGGCCTGCTGTGACGCGGTGCACTGCGGGTTGTGGAGATCCAGGCCATGGGCCTGTGCAGCAAGGACGCGCCGTGTCCCTCCGCCCTCAGCGCCCTCAGGCAGGTCGCGTCGCAAATCAAACAACGCAGTCTGTCGCCCACCGAATCTACTGTCGGCAGGACAAAGTACATAGGTCCGTTCCTTTTACTTCGTGCTTGGTTTGCTCACGTTCAGCCAAAAGTTTGCGCATTTAACCATATTGGTTGTTCTTCCTTTTAGACTAACCTGAAAATTTCTATTGTCAGTCTTAGACGTTTTCTTCTGTTTTTTTTTCTGCTCGAGGTGGCTCTAAAGACAATTCATTCTGCGTTGTAAATAGACTCTTGTTCGATCAAGTTCTAACTGACAGCTCGCCTCCGCCAGAACGACGTGATCAGATCAGCCTTAAATTGCGTAAGACGCTAGCACTCGTAACAGGAAGTCCGCTCGACCTTGTCCCGATGCTCGTCGGCTCACTCACTTCTAGTGAAGACCGTCGCGAAGATAACCCCCTTCCTTTGAGGACGCCCTCGCAGTTGGCGGGAAATTTCAAATGGAGGAAGGCATCACCTCTCATCACCCTCAACACCTAAAGCATTGACTTCGTCTGGAATGACCTTTGTCGGGGTCAATTCACCGTATTTCAAATATTTCCCATGGCCGTCAGTTTCCTAATTGAACATGTTGACTCCCGGGGGTGGCCATGCCATTCTTGGTTGAAACTGCTTTGGATTCTTCTGGGTGAAATTGAAACGGAAGATGCGACACACCTTGATGTGAAATTTGAAGTATTGATGCAGCTGTCAGTACAACCATGTCGTGCCAACTGCCTGTTTGAGGGTTCTGCAGATGCCACGTGCGTGCACTGTCCAGGCAGCCGGCTTTTCGAGGCTGTTTGTATGTTTTCTGAATTGACCGCCAAAGACCACGGCCTTTTCGAGTGAAGTGTCAATAATCCGGCGTGGAGGGCGCATGGCGGCCCATGGCGGCCCATGGCCCTTTTCCAGCCCAGCGGGTTTGTGGGCCGTCGCGTGTCCAATGGCTGCCATGAGCAGAGAGACCTGAGGCCGGGCCTAGTGCACCATGGTCAGGAAGTTGCGCCAATATCTCGCCCTTCACTGTGGGTTTGACGTCACCCGAATGTGAGTCACATTTGACTTGGTCATTTTTCAAGGTGCCTTTATTTTTGGTCCTCGAATTATGCTGATGTGTCCTAACCGTATTCGTCAAATGTTCCTATGACGAACCAAATTAAAAAAGAAGTAAGCCCTTGCACGGAATCCATCTTGCGCCAACCTTCTGTTCTTTCAAAAATGGTTGTTCTGCTGGCCTTTTTTTCTCAGTGTTACACTAGTGCACTGATGTGCCATCAAAGTGAAAAGTCCTGCGTACTGCCTGAGACGTGCAGTCCTGTGCGGCGTCGGCCGTACCGAAAAAAAGACGTACAAAAAGTGAATGACCTCCTTTGCTGCATGGCGGCTGCAAACTGCCGGTCGGGGGAGGGGAAGGGAGGGGGAAGGCTGGGAGGGGCGAGGAAGGGACGCGTGCCAAGGAGAGAAAACTCCGTGACCCTGATTCCCTCCACATTCGCCCAGCACCTGCCAGAGGCCTGCCACCTCACTAGTCGCGCTCACTCACACTCCTCACTCCTCCTCACTCCTCCTCACTCCTCCTCACTCCCTCACATCCACTCTCTACCAAAAATCACCCCAGTCACTCCCTCGAACCAATCGGCCTGACCCCACTTTTGGCACCATCACTTGTCTCTTACTTTTCTCTCGCCGAGCACTGGTTCCCACTTCGGAACCAATCACTCGTCACCGTTCAAGTGTTCACTCGAACCATGCAGTCAGTTGCATCCGGTCACTTTCAATCACTCCTAGCTCAGTCACTTTCAGTCACACTCTGTCACTTATGTCACACTCGGTCACTTTCAATCACTCCTAGCTCAGTCACTTTCAGTCACACTTCATCACTTACGTCACACTCAATCACTCCCAGCTCAGTCACTTTCAGTCACACTACATCATTTATGTCATAACTCAGTCACTTTCAGTCACACCTCTTCCAGTCACTGTCTGTCACACCTCTTCCAGTCACTATCAGTCACACCTCTTGCAGTCACTGTCAGTCACTCTGCTCTTGAACTGCCGCGCTGTCTTGAACTTGAACCGCCTGAACTTGAACGTGGCAGGGGCAGGCGCGCAGGCCGGCGTCTCTCCGGCCCGCCTCTCCTACCTTTCCCTTGGCAGTAATGGGTTCAGGAAGGGGAAAGGGAGGGGGGAGAGCTCGCCGGTCGGGTTCTGGACTGTTCGGCCCTCACTTTCTACATGTCTAGTTGTCCACGTCTTACGGTTGTTTTGCTTGTTCCAGGTGTGTATCGCGCCGCCGGTCTGGCCCTGGGTGCCCCTGCCTCGCCTGCCCGGCCTGCCCGGCCTGCCCCTCGGACCGCTCCTGTTTCATCCGAACGGTGGGTCCGGAAGACGTCTCGGGAAACTCCTCAGAGTCTCTTGTTTTCACAGAGTACTCTTTCTTGTTGGTCACGCGCCCCGCTCATGTTCCGAACGAGTTGCCCCCCCCCCTCCCCCGCCCCTTCTCCCGGCCCGCCGGCCCGCCCCTCTCGTGCACCATTGTAGCATCTAACGGTCCACTGAAAGCGGCCAAAGCGGGTCACTGGGCTATACCATAGGGCTGGGTAGCGCCGAGTCGAGCCGAGTCGAGCCGAGTCGAGCCGAGTCGAGCCGAGTCGAGCCGAGCCGAGCGCCTTTTCTCGACTCCACGCAACTCGTCGGCTTACGGTGCTCTGGCAGCTCTAATGTGACCGGCAGGTCAGTGGCCAGTGAGGTGCCAAACGCCGTGGGGGTGGAGCTTCCTGGTTCGACAGCCTCACTCTCTCAATAATGGAGTCAACTCAATCAAAATTTGGGCAGGACGAACGCACTCACTGTGTGCGTAGACATGAAAACCAAAACTCAACTCTTTAGTTTATTTGATGAAATTTTTTTTAGTGCTCGTCTTGGCCGGAAAATGCCGTTTGAAACGGAAACTCGACAAATTCTCTTCCAAACCTGTAATGTGACCCGCGGCGCGACCACTTTCTATTTTCTGGGCACAGTCGTCCATCTACCGCAGGCTTCCCAAAAGCCTGGGAAAACTAGAACGCCAGCCAGGGAATGTCAGAGTTGAAATTTATAGTCGTGAAAGGTCAGGATTTTTCTATTGTTCTGCCAAAAACTCTTTTTTTTTATGATTTATTTTTACATTTTGCTACTACTATTGTGACATTAGATTAAATTGTTTTTTTTTTCAAAATTTCATCCTTTAAAATGATGAAAAATGCTTTTTGGGCGACGTGGGTGGGCGCTGTCACTGCCTGTCACCCGGTCAGTTTTGCGGCGGCTGAGGTAACCTCCCCAGCAGTGACGTCGCATATTGCACGTCGGCGGCCTGACAACAGTGATAGCCGCGGTGTGGGAGGAGCACCGTTAGTCGGTCCCGTTCCACTGTCGGTCCAGTTCCGACGAGAGAGAGAGAGAGAGAGAGAGAGAGAGAGAAGAGAGGAGAGAGAGAGAGAGGGGGGGGAGACGAGGGCAGGTGCGCTCCGAGCCACCTGGCTTCACCGTGTATGCGTTTAGTTTTGGGATCACCTCGATCGCCACCGTGAGAATATCCCAAGACAAAGGGATAAACCCGAAACTGTTTTTCTCAAATTTATTACTTAAAAAAAATTCTAATTTAAAAAAAAATTCAATTTTTGTTTATTTATCTCTCTTTGGATGAAACAATAAATCTTGAGTCAAAAATCAACTTTTTTTATGAAACAATAAATCTTAAGTCAAAACTAAATCTCTTTTTTGATGTAACAATTAATCTCAAGTCAAAAGTCAAGCTTTTATCCTTGGTTGGTAAAATTTCCAAAATAAAATAATGAAGGCAGGAAAAAAAAATTTCTGGGTGTGCGGCCGTACTTATTGTCACCCGTGAGAGCACGTACAGTGTAGTAGCATTAGTGAGAGTAAGCGGGGACACGGGAAGAACGGTACCGAACGCGGCGGAATCGTTTCGCGGGAAAGAGTCCTGGGTGTCCTGCGGGTCGGCCGGCCGGTCGGGTTGCAAGAAGGCCGGGTGATGCAGTTTGTGCAGTTTTCTGCGCCGGCCGACTTTTCAAGGTCCGCGTGCCTTTTGTCGATTCGGCGAATGGAACCCGTTCGCTTTCGCGTCGCCTCTCTGCCGTGCCGTGCCGTGGCGTGCCCGGGTCGCACATCGCTTTGTTTGGCGACACGCCCTTTCAGGCTCTGAGATTGCGTGGAAGGATTCGGTAATGTAACGGGATGCGACCATTGACGGTGTGCCGGTCGGCGGCCCGTAACCTCTTTACCTGCTGCTTCGATGCTTCGATGCTCCGCTGCTTCGCCCCGGATCGGAAACAAAGGCGGGGGGGGGGGGGGGGGGGAAGCATCGGCAACGCGAGGAGAAGAAAAAGTGTTGCGGTGGTACAGTTAGGTCGTTTGCCGCCCCCAAGGCCCTCAAGGGCAAGGGCATGCCCGAAGGGCCCGAAGGGCGAGCCTGAAGGCTGAATGGAGGAAGGGGTACAGTGGGCGCTGGAGGACCGGTGGAGGCGGCCGATACGCTCGACGCGTTTTGAGCTCCAGAGTCGCTAAATGGGACTCGAAGCGAACGTGTGACCCCACCAATGGATTGCTCTCCGAACGAGGAATCCATTGGTGGGGTCACACGCTCGGTTGTGGCTCACAAGGCGTGGACGGGGTCCTTGGCCGCCAATGCCCAACAGGAAGGGTAAGGCAGGCCTAGGACGTCCTAGGCCAGGCGGGGCTGTTTGGGAAAGCTGGCTGCCTTTGGCCAAGCCTTCGGCCAAGCCTTTGGCACAGCGTTAGGTGGCATACTTGCTGACTTTGTGAAAGCAGTGCCCAGTAGCACTGCGCGCGTGCGTTCAGGACGGTAGCCGAGGTTTCCGGTTTCCGAGCCAGAGGGACATTGGAGGCGGCCAAAACTCTAGACGCGTTTTGAGCTCCAGAGTCGCTGAATGGGACTCGAACCGAACGTGTGACCCCACCAATGGATTGCTCTCCGAACGAGGAATCCATTGGTGGGGTCACACGTTCGGTTCGAGTCCCATTCAGCGACTCTGGAGCTCAAAACGCGTCCAGAGTTTCGGCCGCCTCCACCGGTCTTCTGGCCCACTGTGCGCCGTCATTTTCACCTCTCGGCGGCACCGGGCCATCGGGACGCCGGCGAAGGGGTCAACAGCCCGGCGGGCCACTGTGGGCCGCTGCGGGTTAGGTGGCTCTTCTCGCTCGCACCCGCGCGCGGCCCCGACGAGTGCGTGAGTGACAGAGCGACGATGACGTCACTCGTGAAAGTGCGGGAGGGGCGGAACCGGGCGGAGCCGTGTCGTTCACCCTGGGATGGGCAGTGTGCCGGCGTGGCCGGCGTGGCCGTCGCATCCGGAAGACACACTTCCACACTTCGACTCGACCCACAGGGATGACGTGGAATCGAACGGGGAGTCGAGGTGACGTCAAAAAGGACCACTGCTTGACGTCAACATGGACCGTGTGTTGACTGTCGCCTCCAGTGGGCCCATTTTGACCACGTCCCAACTGGCTTCAGCTTGGCCTCTGTAATTTCGTCAGAAAAGAAGGCAGTGAATAGTGAAAATTGGCATTGTAGGCACGTGGCGGTACCCCCCCCCCCCCCCCTCTCTCTCTCTCTCTCTCTCTCTCTCTCTCTCTCTCTCTCTCGTGGGCCAATTAAACCGATGCACTGCAGGTGCATAGCGGGGGAATTCGAACGGGAAAACGCTCTGACGCAGTGAGGGCCAGTGACGCAAATCGTTCTTCCAGCGGTCTCTCTCTCTCTCTCTCTCTCTCTCTCTCTCTCTCTCTCTCTCTCTCTCTCTCTCTCTCTCTCTCTCTCTCTCTCTCTCTCTCTCTCTCTCTCTCTCTCTCTCTCTCTCTCTCTCTCTCTCAGGAGTGAGACACTTTGCGGCTTCGCGATCGTTGGCGGCGTTTCGACTGTCGTGAAACGAGAAGAGTGTCATTAAGCAAAAACGAAAGGCAAGGACGATAAGGGAGCCTGTTTCGGTAATTGACGCAGGGCTCCTGCCCCCCCTCTCTCTCTCCCTCCCCACTGGTCGGTTCTGCCACTAACCTTTCCCCTCCCTTCGCTCCAGAGGCCTCCCGGCGGCAGTCAACCTGATTTCAGGGTTAAGGTGAGGCGCGCGCCGCGGCGGCCACGCGAGCGTGTGTGTGTGTGTGTGTGTGTGCCGGCCGGTCCGCGGCCACGTCCCACGCTTTCTCCGGCGTCGGCCTCCTTTCGAGGAACAGTCGTAGCGTCCTCTTCCTCCTCCTTCTCTCCTCTTTCTTCTTTCTTCTTTCTTCTCTTCTTCTTCTTCTTCTTCTTCTTCTTCTTCTTCTTCTTCTTCTTCTTCTTCTTCTTCTTCTTCTTCTTCTTCTTCTTCTTCTTTCTCCTCCTCCTCCTCCTCCTCCTCCTCCTCCTCCTCCTCCTCCTCCTCCTCCCCCTCCTCCTCCTCCACCTCCTCCTCCTCACTTCCTCCTCCTCCTCCTCCTCCTCCACCTCCTCCTCCTCCTCCCCCTCCTCCATCCCCCTCCTCCTCTCCTCCTCCTCCACCTCCTCCTCCCCTCCTCCTCCTCCTCCCTGATCCTCCTCCTCCTCCTCCTCCCCTCCTCCTCTCTCCTCCTCCTCCTCCTCCTCCTTCTCCTCCTCCTGCGCACCGTTTCTCTTTCTCCGTGACGCACTTGCTGCGCTACTTCCGGCAGCCGAATGGTTTTGCTGAGGCCTCCTGGGCCTTCCCTGGAGAAGACCGGTGGAGGCGTTCCAAATCCCGGACGCGGAGACCAATCCATTCCTGGGGCCACACGTTCGGTTCGAGGCCTGCTTAGCGACTCTGGAGCTCAAGACGCGTCCGGGGTTTTGGCCGCCTGGGCCCAGTGTGCCGCGGCGCGCCCTGCGCCCTGCCGTTGGCTAGCTGACGGCGTCCTCCGGGCTGCCCCCGGCCGACCCCCCAGCGTCGATGACCGCCACATGTAAACCGGATGCCCGGCGATAGGCGGGCCGCGCGTCGACCCCTTCCCCCCCCCTCTCCCCTTCCCCGGCGAACCCGCGCGAGAAGCAACCCCCCTCCTCCCCTCCCCTCTCTCCCCCCGGACTTCCCTGGCCGCGCTGTGCTGGCAAGTAGGACGAATGGCACGCTGCCGATGGGGAGGGGAGGGGAGGGGGTTAGAGAAATCTGACGGCCCAGGACGTCATGTTGGTCACGTCGGCGTAGTACTCGGAGGAGTGGAGGAGTTATCATCGGCCGGCACCGATTTTACCTGATCGAGTTCCGAGGTCCCTCTCACACCGGTGGAGGCGGTCAGAATCCCGGACGCGTTTTGAGCTGCAGAGTCGCTTAACGAGACTCGAACCGAACGTGTGACCCCACCAATAGACTCCTCGTTCGGAGAGCAATCCATCGGTGGGGTCACACGTTCGGTTCGAGTCCCATTTAGCGACTCTGGAGCTCAAAACGCGTCTAGAGTTTCAGCCGCCTGCGCCGGTCTTCTGGCCCACCGTGCGTCGGGACCGCTGTTGGGGCAGGCTTCGCCTCCAGCCCGGCGCGGCCCGGCGCAGCCCCGGTCAAGCCGACTGTCAGGCCAACGCTCCGGCTACACCGTAAACACGTGGAGGGGGCCAAGGCAGGCCAAGCCAAGGCAGGCCAAGGAGTGAAGGAATCCGTGCAGTGTGTGGACGCCTGCCATTGGCCACCGCTATATTTAGACTCGCTTAGCGTCGCGGCCCGTCGCGGGGTGGGGCCCTGCCGGGCCGTGCACCCGTGACCCCGGACCGTACCTGCCGAGTGCTGGCGACGCGCTGGCGACACCCAACTACCTCGCCTGCTTTGCCGCGGCCCGAGCCACAGCCACTGCAGTACTGCTTGGCACCACGCACCCCTCACTGGGGCCGCAGGCGTCTGAAGCTCTCGAACCGAGCGTGTGACCCCACCAATGGATTCCTCGTTCGGAGAGCAATCCATTGGTGGGGTCACACGTTCGGTTCGAGTCCCATTTAGCGACGCTGCAGCTCAAAACGCGTCTGGAGTGATGGCCGCCTCCACCGGTCTGGAGTTTGGTGTAAATGTAAGCCTCTGCAAGAGGCGATCCCTGCAGCCGTTTCGCCGCCATGGGTGCGCTGCGGCCGTCAGCCTGTCTGCGCGCCGCGCCGTGCCTCCGTCTCTGTCGCACTGACGGGGCGTGCCGTAGAAGTGCGAGAGAGACAGAGGCCCGAAAATGGTTTATTTGCGCGAGAGCGTCGGGCCGTTTGTTTGGCGCTCCTGTTCGCCAAAGGCTTTCTGTTTGTTGCCGCTGCCACTCGAACGTTGCCTGGAAAACGAAAAAGGCGCAATGCGACGCCCATTTCACTTAAAGCAACACGAAAAACGGAGGAGCGCCAGTTCACTGTGAAAAAAAAAAAAAAAAAAGTTGAGTCGACTGTAATTTTGATAGTTTTCTAGGGTCCAACGTTTTGACAAAACCGCGACGTGACAGACATGGATGTTCGAGACGCTGATTTTTGTCCGGCAAACGAATGCGTGTTGAGAGTGGCCCGGTGGTGGCGAGGCGAAGGTGGTGGGGCCCGGCGGGGCCAACGCTCGGTGCAGGCCGGCTCCGAACTCTTTCGTCGCTCTGTCTCCCTCGCACTCACGAGGCGCCCCCTGCGGGCCCTGCGGGTGCGAGGGAGACGGATAGACTCTCTGCGGAATGAGGCGGCCGTTGAGGTGAACGCCGCCTTGAGTGTTTTAGGCCCGGTGGCGGGGGAAGGGGGAAGGGGGGGGGGGTGACATTCGGTCTGGACACGGCGGCGCCATGCGCGGCTACCGCTGTTTGGCTTAAAAACAGGATTTCTTTCTGCCTTTCTTTCTGGTCGGGTTGTATCATCGTCCGCCGTGGATTTCATTCATACGAAGAGTACACTTCCTGGGGCCGTCACTGTTAAAAAAAATATTAAAAAAAAAAAACTTTACAAAAAAAGAAACTCAACGAACTGTGTTGTATTTATCAGAGATATCGCTCGCAAAAAAAACGACCAAAAGACGGGTTGACCAAAGTTTAGTTTATTTTGTTCAACCAGTCCCTTAGCTAAAATTTTTTGAAAAAATCGGGGGAATGGAATAACCAGGAATATTTTTTCTTGATCAATTCGACGTTTCTCGTGTATAAACCATGTGCTAGGTGCACTCGGTGGGTTCGGCCGAGGGAAAAAAAAACTGCAGCCAAATTCATATACCAAAATTCATCAAACATGTACAATGCACTGAAATTTATTAAAACTTCGAAATTCGACTGAAATTTATCGTAAAACTACCGAAATTAATTTGATTTTCACACTGAAATTCACAGTGATTTCCCCTTGGGTTTGACGTTTGCGACCAAACCCGCGCCCGGGCCGCACGGAAGCCGTCGAGGAACCTTGGGTTTGAATGGCCAGCCAGGCCAGGTGGAGCTTGACCTAGACAATGCGTTGCGCAGTGCGGCGCAGTGCAGTGCGGCACTACACCATTAACTTCGGCCTTGATCGCTGCACAACAAGTGCCGTGCGTCGCAGCGAGAGAGAGAGAGAGAGAGAGAGAGAGGGGGGGAGAGAGAGAGAGAGAGAGAGGGGGAGAGAGAGAGAGAGAGGGAGAGAGAGAGAGAGAGAGAGAGAGAGAGAGAGAAGGCATCCTCTGACGCGACAGGCTTTGTTTCCACGCAAGGGCGCTGGCCGCGTTGGCGTTGCCGGCCAAGTGGTCTCGGCTCAAAGTAATCGAATCGATATCTCGAAGTCCGAGAGTCTGAAAGTCATCGAGCCCGGCTGCACGCCCTGCGCGGGCACGTGGCCTCGCCGCCCTCGGCGCGAAAAACATGTTTGGCCGCGAGTGACATAATGGATTCGGTCAACAGAAGGCTCTCGTTAGTTTCGTTAGTCGCCCTGCCTCTCTCGCACTCGTCCCCGCGTTCCGTGGGGGTGCGAGAGAGACAGAGCGCTCGGCCGCTGGCGCTGCACAGTGGGCCAGAAGACCGGTGGAGGCGGCCAAAACTCTAGACGTGTTTTTGAGCTCCAGAGTCGCTAAACGGGACTCGAACCCAACGTGTGACCCCACCAATGGATTCCTCGTTCGGAGAGCAATCCATTGGTGGGGTCACACGATCGGTTCGAGTCCCATTTAGAGACTCTGGAGCTCAAAACGCGTCTAGAGTTTTGGCCGCCTCCACCGGTCTTCTGGCCCACTGTGCGCTGCTGGCGCCACCTGTCGGCCGGGCCGCCAAGCGGCTAGCCCCGGCGCCGCCTCGTCTGGGGCCACCCTGACCTACGCCATAGGCCCCTCGCCTATCTCTCTCGCACCTCTAGGGACGCCCCACGAGTGCGAGAGGGACAGAGCACCACGCGGCCACGCGCAGGGCTTTGAACGCGCTGCGAAGCCCCGTGACCAGCAGACTCATTCCGAGAGTCGTTTTCGTCGCTCTGTCTCTCTCGCACCTGTAGGAGACTCCACACGAGGGCGAGAGAGACAGAGCGACGAAAACGACCCCTGGAACCAGTCTGCAGGAGGGCTGTTGTCTGCATGATGATGACATGGTAAGCCAAGGTGAACGGGATTTCATGCCCAGTCGGCCACCTCGTTCAAAATGGCCCAGAATGGCTTACAATGGCCCAAAATACCCCAAAATGGCGTGAAAGAAGATATTTGACCGTGGGCCAGCTTGTGCAACCGGGCGAAGAGATTACAAGACAGAAAGTCATTGTTCCGTTCGGTGGACGGCGGTGCGACGCGCGGACGGCCCACCGTGGGCCGGGGTCGACGGCCGCCGTGACTCAGATGTGTACAAATTACGTGACGCCTTTAGTTCTTCTTTTGACTTCTTCGAGTGGCGCGAGCCGCCACCTGCACACTGTGAGTCGTCTCCGTCGCTCCGTCTCTCTCGCGCCTGCACGGAACGCCTCGCGAGTGCGAGAGAGACGGAGCGACGACTCTCGGCATCAGTCTGCTGGGGGTGACCTTCCCGTGTACTGTACTCGTAGTATCTCGACGCGACTACAGTGTACCTACCGCCCCACAACAAGTCAAGCCGGGAGGATGAACTAAGCGAACCGTCTGAAATTCAGCTTATTTTCCTTACTGTCCAAATGATTAAACTACGAGCTCAGTAACTCCTTAGCGAAATAAGGGTAAAACCAATAGTTGTAAATTTTAAATTTAATTCGGAATAGCTGCGACGGGTTTCAATACAAGAAAACTTGCTCGTTAATCATCCTGCATTATTTGGTTAATTTTTGATTGAACCGGCCATGAACTTCTAGCCGAGTAAATCCTCGCTTCCTCCTTGCTAGTTGTTTTTTTGTTCCCCGCAGTGCCATTTTCTACCGTCACGTGGCGAGAGGGGCTCACGTGCGAGACGTTTGGCACACTTGGAGGCCTCACGTGACTCCTGGTGACGCGCGAAGCTCGAAGCGCGAAGCTTGATATGCGCAAGGATACTGTGATCCTGGTTCGGCCACCTTGAGCCGGGTCGGGTCGTCCTCCGGCCGCCTGGCCGCCTCCACTGCTAAAATCTGCCTGTCTGTGTGTCTCTCTGTCTTGCTCTCCGAACGAGGAATCCATTGGTGGGGTCACACGTTCGGTTCGAGTCCCATTTAGCGACTCTGGAGCTCAAAACGCGTCTAGAGTTTTTGCCGCCTCCCTTCTGGCCCACTGTGCGACGCCATCTCGTCAGTGCGCTACGCCGGGGAGGACCTCGAGGTCGACCAGTGCGCAATACACTTGCCTTATCATGCTCCACTTCCAATTTCTTCTCCTCGGTTCCGTACTCGCGCAAGCTTCGCAGTCTCGCAGTGCGTGCGCGCTGCCTGGGCACATTTTAACCCCCCTGTTTACGGAAATCAATGTGGGTTAAGGCCGCGATTGGGAAGGGGGGGAGGGGCAATAGTTTCATTGCGTAAGAAGTCATCCGCGCCAAGGCCTTATCACAGTTATAAGTGTGTGAGTGTGTGTGTGTGTATGTGTGTGTCTGAAAGTGTGTGTGTGTGTGTGTGTAAGAGAGAGAGAGAGAGAGAGAGAGAGAGAGAGAGAGAGAGAGAGAGAAAAGAAAGAGAGAGGGAGAGAATATGTGTGTGTGCGCACGTCACCAGGATCGTAGGCAAGGAGAATGTTTGTGGTTTTATTTTAAGCTTTTTTTTAATGTTGTTGACCACCAGAGCTTGCTCAGATTTCCCTTTTAGCATAATGCTTCCAAATATTTGCTCAGCCAGCAAACTTTTTCTCCGCTTCTGAGAAATTGCGCTGTTTTATTGTGCACTGCTACTACTACTATACTACTTCTACTACTACTATTACTACGACTGGTGTCCCATCGCCTTCACGTGGAGGGGCCATGTGCTGGTTGCGTAACCACACTGTAGGCACTGCCCGGCACAGCGCGAATAGCACCGCAAGTCTAGCCCCCCCCCCCCCCCCCCCAAATCCCCGTTTTCCCCTCCTGATTCACTGAAGTCTATTCTTTGGTTGCTCCGGAGATCGTTTCCATTTAAATGAACTTCGTCAAAAACGTCGTGGCGCTCATTTCTCTGCAAAGCCGTTCGGCCGGCACTCCCGTTTGACGTTCAGAAAACGGGCGTTTTGTCCTAGTTGTCCTAGCAGGAGTCTCGGGCAAGTCGCGGGCGGACGGACGGTTTTAAACAAGCCGGCGGCGTTTGCCCTTGTGCTTGACCCGAAGCGGGCCCCTGCTGGAATCAGGCTCACCGGATCGGCAGAGAGAGAGAGAGAGAGAGAGAGAGAGAGAGAGAGAGAGAGAGAGAGAGAGGTTCTATGTTGCGAAACCGACGGCGTCGGACGGGTGGAATGGCCTGCGGGGGTTAACGAACCCGAGACAGTGCTGCCAAACCAAACTGGCAACTGGCATACAATTGACATCTTCGTTTTGCTCTTTTGTTTGGATCCATCAGCGGAGTAGCTTTAACTCGCGTTATGAAACGCCTTTTGTAGCTGGACATTATTTGCCAACTCTCTGAATTCGCATCTCATCAAAGTAGGTTTATTCTCACTCGTGTCTAACGGCTAACGTCTGTTCCTTCGGCAATATCTACCCATGTAGTTTTTAGGTTTTGTGAAAATGCGCTAATTGATGGTCTACAGTGCAAAAGTTGCAGCTTACGCACCAACTTGAGTATAAGAACGTTGGCCACATTTCCGTGTACAAAGCTTTGAGCTGTGCACATACAAAACAATCTACTTGTGGTCAGTGCGTCGAGCGTGCTTGTGTCGCGCTGTCAGTGTTGTGTACACTGCGACGATTATCGCGATAGCTGTGTTTGCTTCCGTATTTTTAGACAGGATTTGATAGGCCAGGCTGGGCAACCCGCGCTGGGCAGGGCACGCAATTTTAATTTTTATTGACATTTCGGGTGCTTTTATCTTGCTAACGGCTAGAGATAAAAAGGTTATGCACATGATTAATGAGATTTAAAATTTAATTTTGAACTCAGTTAATCTAAGCTTAGCTTTCATCTCTGACCGGTTTTTAAAATAAAACTAGAAACATCGTAAAATAATGTTAAGTTGGCACCGAGCTGTCAATGTTCTTGACTTGCTTTGCTCGATGTTACCGGACTAACTCATTTATTTCCTCTGTTTGCAGGTGGGTTTGCAGTGGGTGGCGACCGTGGATGGATGCATCAGCATAGTGAGTTGTTGGCAATCCTTTTGGACACAGGAAATTTTTGCCAACTCAAGGACTAGAGGGTGACTGACGAGATCAAGACATTGAAGTCTGCTGTCAGAGTCCTGTGCTTGCACTCTGAAAACCTTACAAACTATTTTCGGCCTTACAAAGAAAAGTGGCTTGTCATAACAATGGTACTTTGAGCATACATAAGCTAACAAAGAAAATACTTCGCACTTTACGAACTATTATTTCTTCTCCACTGAGAATGAAAGAGTCTTGATCAATACCCAATTTTGGGCGAGGTAGGCGTCTCTGCTCCAGCGGGCGTTCCGACGTGGGGTAGCGACGCGACGGGCCGCGCTGGCGAGGGGTAGCGCCGCGTCGCCGCGTCCGACGCACGTGGGAGTCGCGCCTCGGTCGCGAGACCCAGACGCTCGCCCAGTGGAGGGGGAGGGGGGTGTATCTGGCGATGCGGTCGCGTAACCGCGGTGGCGACCGCCCGGCCTCACGCTCTGGAGACACGTGAAACGCCAACACCGAGCCATCCCACAGTGGGCCAGAAGTCCGGTGGAGGCGTCCAAAGCTGCAGACGCGTTTTGAGCTCCTGAGTCGCTAAACAGGCCTCGAACGGAACGTGTGACCCCACCAATGGATTCCTCGTTCGGAGCGCAATCCATTGGTGGGGTCACACGTTCGGTTCGAGTCCCATTCAGCGACTCTGGAGCTCAAAACGCGTCTGGGATTTGGACCGCCTCCACCCGTTTTCCGCCCCTCTGTCTGACCGTCTGCGTCCTCCGTCGGCCGCGTCTCGCCGCCACGCCGGTCATCGCTCGGGGACCCTCGCGGACCCAGGCACATACCAGGTCAGATCCAAGTCGAGCCAAAGTCCATGGGGGCGCACTGCGGCCGTGCGTACCTGATAAAGGGGTGCGGTGCTTGGGCTGCACCGCGCGGTAGCCGTCACGTATACCCCCTCTCTCTCTCTCTCTCTCTCTCTCTCTCTCTCTCTCTCTCTCTCTCTCTCTCTCTCTCTCTCTCTCTCTCTCTCTCTCTCTCTCTCTCCCCGCATTGGGCCCAGCACGGGGCGCTGCGTGTGTCCCAGTGTGTCCAAGGGCTCGTCCGCCCTGACGTAAGGCCGCGTAACGGCCCTGCATTGCCCAAAGGACCAAAGGACCCGGGGACCCAGTGCCTTCACGTGGTGGCGCCGGCAGCCGCGGGCACGTTGCCGGGCCTTGTGGGGTTGCGTCCGTCGCGCTCGCAGTGGGCCAGAAGACCGGTGCGGAGGCGGGCTAAACTCTAGACGCGTTTTGAGCTCCAGAGTCGCTAAATGGGACTCGAACCGAACGTGTGACCCCACCAATGGATTGCTCTCCGAACGTGTGACCCCACCTTTTGATTCCTCGTCCGGAGAGAAATCCATTGTTGGGATCACACGTTCGGTTCGAGCCCCATTTAGCGACTCGGGATCTCAAAACTCGTCTAGTTTTGGCCGGCTCCACCGGTCCACCGTCCTCAGAGTGGAAGTCCACTCTATTTAAAACTTTGCAAAAAAATGACTAAGTTACAAATTTGAGTCAATCAATAACGTTATGTCAAGGTCTCAGCGTGTCACCAGCCCAAATAAGTTTTTTGTCAATTTTTTCGAATCATTTTTACAACCGGTTGGCAACTTTGTTTCGCGATGTTTTCGGCACGAGTCCTTTTTTTTTCAAACTGTCCATCCGGCTGCGCGGACGTCATCGGGTAACGACTGCTCGGTCTCCGGAGCAGGCAGCTCACTCCACTATGCAATAACGATATTATACAGTGGTGCGGCGCGCTTCCCGAACACGTGAGCCTAGCAGTGTGCCGACGGGGCCTCGTGAGCCAGACACGTGTCGCTGCAATCGCTGCACTGGCTGCACACTCTCCCTCTCTCTCTCTCTCTCTCTCTCTCTCTCTCTCTCTCTCTCTCTCTCTCTCTCTCTCTCTCTCTCTCTCTCTCTCTCTCTCTCTCTCTCTCTCTCTCTCTCTCTCTCCATTTTTTCGCCGTGCGATGCAAATGCTTTGTTCGTCGGTATTATTACGGCCATTTCGTAACGAGCAGAACGTGATCCTTGGGAAGGATGCTGTACAGTGCCTGGCGTTATCTAACGATTTTATGTCGTTTCAAAATTTGATTACCGTTTTTTTGCCGCCTGGCGGCGTGGTTTGAATTTCAAAAATTTCTAGAACACGATTTTTTTTTTTGGACAGTGGAGAGACGGTTTTTTTTGGGAACCGGGTTTTTTGAAGTACGGATCCTGGAGAGAGACAAGGGCCTGAGACTGCACGATTAGAAACTGAGACGTGAAGGAGTGGCTGGCGGTGCTGGCGAGCCATTGACGTCATCGCGGCCTTGGCAGTGACTTGGCAGTGACTATCCTACCCATGCACCTGTTGATGCCGCGGGATGCTGTTTACAAACACGATCCTGCGCCGTTTTTGCTGCCCCGGGGGAGAGAGGGGAGGGAGGGGAGGGGAAGGGAGGGGAGGGGAGGGAGGCCCTTCTCGGCGGGGAGCTCAATGGGAACTGCAGCCAGCCTGCAACGGTGTCGGGTAGGCAACGCGCTCGCACGCCCTGTGCGGCGGGCGTCCGACTTGCATACCTCGCAGGCGGTTCTGCGCACAGTGGGCCAGAAGACCGGCGCCGGCAGCCGAAACTCTAGACGCGTTTTGAGCTCCAGAGTCGCTAAATGGGGCTCGAACGGAACGTGAGACCCCACCAATGGATTCCTCGTCCGGAGAGCAATCCATTGGTGGGGTCACACGTTCGGTTCGAACCCCGTTTAGCGACTCTGGAGCTCAAAACGCGTCCAGAGTTTTGGCCGCCTCCACCGGTCTTCTGGCCCACTGTGCACCGGACTGCAGCACCGTGCAAGCCCCGGGCAGGCTCCGCCGCAGTGTGGTATCGGGCAAGCGCGCACGCTCCGAAGCCTGGGTCAAAACGCCGGCGGTCGGCGGGGCCAGGCGGGGCGCGGCCGCGCTGAGCAAGCCCGAGACGCGCACTCGACACGTGTAGGCGAAACGTGACCACGTAACTAGTGCCGACTGGCAGAGCGATGCTCCGCACAGTGCCCTCGCCGTCTCTCTCGCGCACCCCCCGGCGCCGCGCGCGTGCGAGAGAGACGGGTGGAGTGGGAGTGGGCACGGCCCTGGCCTGGCCCGGCACGGCCGGGGCGAGGAGGGCGACGAGCGTCGGCCCGGCCGGCCAGTCAGTAGAGTTCCGTGCGCCGGCGTGCTAGGGGCAGCCAGCGGCAGCCTCCAAACGCGAGCCGAGCCGAGTCGAGCAGCGATGCGGTCGTTGTAGAGCGAGAGAGTGCCCGTCAGCCCGTCCGAGTCCACCGAGGCTCCGTTCGACGGCGTCCTCGTCCTCGACGGCGTCCTCTACCGCCACCCTTTCGTCGTCGCGGTGCTCGTCCCCCGAGTCCGATGACGGTGGGCTGCCCCCCGTTCCCGCCAGGCCGCGTCCGGGGCCGCGTCCCCGACGACCAGGACGGCGCCGACGCCGCGGCCGCAGACCTACAGTGCTGCGACCGCTCCTGGGTCTGGACCCACCTCAACAGTGAGTGTCCTGGGGGAGGAACGAACCGGGGCCCGCTGAGAAAGAGCGACGCACAGTGGGCCAGACGACCGTGGGAGGCGGCCAAACCTCTAGACGCGTTTTGAGCTCCAGAGTCGCTGAATGGGACTCGAACCGAACGTGTGACCCCACCAATGGATTCCTCGTTCGGAAAGCAATCCATTGGTGGGGTCACACGTTCGGTTCGAATCCCATTTAGCGACTCTGGAGGTCAAAACGCGCCTCTAGACTTTTGGCCGCCTCCACCGGTCTTCTGGCCCACTGTGCCTCCAAGTCTAAAATTGAGAGTGCTCTGTAAGTACAGTCCGACAACGTCACCGCTCTCATCTGCCGGTATCACCAGGAAGCCTCGAACGCCTTCTCATGTTATTTCCGCCGTCCTTTGTTTTTGTTGTTGTTTTTCTAGTGGCGGGGCAAAACGGACTGCGCTTACGTAATGTCTCTAGCTGGTCACGTGTCGTTATCGGCATGCTATCAGCGGCGTGCTTGCTTGCGTAACGCGGCTGCGGGGGTGGGGGCGGCGGGGGCGGGCTACCTGCGGTGGGGGCGGCGGGCCACACGGCCGCCGTACGAACTGAGGGCGGCAGGGGGGGGGGGGGCCGCGCGACGCCACTGGTTGAACCTGACCCACCTGACCCAGGTCGCGGCGCAGCGGCGTGGCGGCCAGGGTCTGGGCCAGCACCGCCACCACCACGCCGACGGCCAGAGTGGGGGGCGACGCGGCTAGTCACGTTTGCCGCGGGCTGAGCGCGGCGCGCGGCAGGGAGAGGGGCGGTGTTCTAGGCGGCGGGGTGCGTGGGGTGCACTGTGGGTCAGCAGACCGGCGCCGCCGGCCGAAACTCCAGATGCGTTTTGACCTCTAGAGTCGCTAAGCAGGATTCGACCCGAACGAGTGACCCCACCAATGGATTCCTCGTTCGGAGAGCAATCCATTGGTGGGGTCACACGTTCGACTCGAGTCCCATTTAGCGACTCTGGAGCTCAAAACGCGTCTGGAGTTTTGTCCGCCTCCACCGGTCTTCTGGCCCACTGTGTGCCGCCTTGCTGCCTTCGCTGCTCGCACTTCCCATCCTTGACCGTTAGCGGCACCGGGACGCCGCACCGTACTGTAGCCAGACTGTAGCCAGCGTGAATACCGCTCCCCTAAACGGGGTCGCGGCGCCGAGGAACGCGGGTTCGATCCCCGCCAAAGCGGCCGCCAGAAAAAAAGGGGAAGCGGACCAGCTGAATTACCCTCAAGTCATTGGCACTTTTTGGCGCGATGTCCATTTTCGTTCGATGACGTCATCGACGGGGCATGGCCACTGCCGTCTGTTTGGCCACAGTGTGGGTCGCTTATCGCACTGCCGGGTGACTGACACCGACTTCACTACCCTGGACTATTTTACAGCGCGGTGACGACGCGAGCCAAGCGACAACCCATCAGCCGCGGCCTCCTTTTCCTGTTCCACAAATCCCCGACTAATCTCCTGGGCCGCGCGTGGGCTTGCGCCTATCTGTCTGTCTGTCTGTCTGTCTGTCTGTCTGTCTGTCTGTCTGTCTGTCTGTCCGTCTGTCTGTTCGTCTGTCCGCCGTGCCAGGAAACGCGCGGCGACATGACACCATTCGCGGCGTTTCGCGCGCGGCGCCAATCTGCTTGTTCCTGCCCAATGACGCTTTTTAACGGTCGGAAACGGGATCAGCCCCGCCCCGCCCCGCCCCGCCCCGCCTCGCCACGCCGTGATATGTGGGTCGTGCTCCAGCGAAGGCAACCCGCCGCGTTGAGCGCGGAGCGCCGGCAGGCAGGCCTCCCAACGTGCACCAGTGTCGGAAGGGTTGCCGACCTCAGCCTGCCTACGAGCGGTCGCCTAGCCCCTGTGTAAACCGTTTTGGCGAAACTTTTTTTTGCGGTTGTGCCCCCGTGTGGGCCGGAGGATCGGTGGAGGCGGCCAAAACTCTAGACGCGTTTTGAGCTCCAGAGTCGCTAAATGGGACTCGGATCGAACGTGTGACCGCACCAATGGATTGCTCTCCGAACGAGGAATCCATTGGTGGGGTCACTCGTTCGGGTCGAGGCGTGTTTAGCGACACTGGAGCTCAAAACGCGTCTAGAGCTTTGTCCGCCTCCAGCGGTCTTCTGGCCCACTGTGCGCCGCCCTTCACCCTGGCTCTGCCTGGCTGCCTGCCTGGCTGCCTGCCTGGCCGTGAGGCGCTCACCTACATACCGGCGCGGCGAGGCGAGGCTGGCCCGGCCCGTACTTTCTCTAGCCGCTAGACTTGCCTTCCACTAACGGTGTTCCGTTTCGTTGTTGCAGATGCTGTGAGACAGCGCGCCATGGTTGCCGAGCTGGTGTCCCGACAAGGGGGATCGCCCGTCAACGGCGAGACCCCCGGCAGCTCGCCGCCGCGCCAGAGCTCCGGGCCCGGACCCACCATCACCGTCAACAGCGCCCTGGCGCGCCCGCCCAGCGGCCTGTTCTGCGCCGCGCCGCCCGGCCCGCCCGGAGGACACCCCAACGGACTCCCTAACGGACTCCCCAACGGACACCCCAACGGACACCCCAACGGACACCCCAACGGACACCCCAGCGGACACCCCAACGGACACCCCAACGGACATCCCAATGGACACCAGAACGGACACCCTAACGGACACCCCAATGGACACCCCAACGGACACCCCAACGGACACCAGAACGGACACCCCAACGGGCTGAGCCAAGGCAGGATGTCCCCGCACTCCCACATGCCGCCGTCGCCGCTGGGCGGCCAGCAGATGCAGCAGCTGCAGCAGATGCAGATGTCGCCGCCGTCGCGCAGCCAGTCCCCCGACAACAGCGCGTACCCGCAGCGCAAGCAGCGCGAGTTCATCCCGGACAACAAGAAGGACGACAGCTACTGGGACAGGCGGCGGCGGAACAACGAGGCGGCCAAGCGCTCCAGGGAGAAGCGGCGCTTCAACGACATGATCCTGGAGCGGCGCGTCGTGGAGCTGTCCAAGGAGAACCACGTGCTCAAGGCGCAGCTCACGGCCATCAGGGAGAAGTACGGCATCAGCGGCGAGAGCGTGCTGAGCGTGGAGCAGGTGCTGGCGTCGCTGCCGTCCAGCGACCAGGTGCTGGGGCAGGCCAAGCGGCCCAAGCTGTCGGTGGCGCCGCCCCTGTCGC
Organism: Thrips palmi; assembly: GCF_012932325.1. Lineage (NCBI taxonomy): Eukaryota > Metazoa > Arthropoda > Insecta > Thysanoptera > Thripidae > Thrips > Thrips palmi. The sequence continues at coordinate 7,390,740 of NW_023144627.1, forward strand.
CGCACTCGGCCGGCCAGCACACTGGGCAGCACGCGGGGCCGCAACCCCCGCACGCCGTCAGCCCCCACCCGGCCGGGCCCGGGCCGCACCCCGGCGTGGCCGGCGTGCCCCACCCCCTGCACCTACCCGCGCTGCCGCCGCCGCACCAGCCCAGCCTGCCCAGCCTGCCCAGCCTGCCCAGCCCCATCCCCACGTCCGTCATCCACCAACCCGTGGGGTCGCGCTCGCCGCCGCCGCCACTGCCCCTGCTGGGGCTGGGCCCCCTCGCCCCCGCGGCCACCGGCGGCGGCCCTCCGGACGACCAGGACTTCCCCCCGTACCCGTACCCGCTGCCGACCCTGTACCCCGCCAGCCCGGCCGGCGCGGCCGCCGCCCTCAACCTGTCCCGCGGCGCCAGGGACGACCGCGGCCTGGAGCGCGGCTTCGACCGCGCCAGCGACCGCGGCCACGACCTCGGCCACGACCGCAACCTCGACCGCAACCACGACCGCAACCACGAGCGCAACCACGAGCGCGGCCACGACCGCGTCCTGGAGCGCGCGCCGTCGCCCTACGAGCACGAGCTGTCGGGCGGCAGCGGCGACGAGGCCACGCTGCACGCGCGGGACGCGAGGGACGCCCGCGACGCGCCCGCCAACAACAACAACTGCCTGCCGCACAAGCTGCGCCACAAGTCGCACCTCGGCGAGAAGGAGGCGGCCGGCGCGCTGCTGTCGCTGCAGGCGCTGCAGGCCATCAAGACGGAGGGCGAGGCCGGCGGACACCACCCGCACCACCACGAGGCGGACTCGGCGCGCGCCAGCCCGCCCTGGGACGCCGAGGGCTCCAGCGACGAGAGGGACTCGGGCATCTCCCTGGGCGACTGCGGCTACGGCGGCAACGACGCGCGCCACGGGCTCGGCGCGCTCGGCCTCGGCCCGCTCGGCGCGCTCGGCCACGAGCCCCAGGACGACGCGCACCTCAAGAGCGAGCTGGCGAGGCTGGCCTCCGAGGTGGCCACCCTCAAGAGCATGCTGCACAAGGGCACGCTGCCGTCGCTGTCGTCGCTGCCGCCGCTGCAGCAGCCCCACGTCGCCCTGCTCTGAGCCGCCCGGCGCCGCGCCGCCCCGACCGAGGCCCCGCGCAGTGGGCCAGAAGACCGGTGGGGCCGGACAAAACTCGAGACGCGTTTTGAGCTCCAGAGTCGCTGAATGGGAATCGAACCGAACGTGTGACCCCATCAATGGATTGCTCTCCGAACGGGGACTCTATTGGTGGGGTCACACGTTCGGTTCAAGGCCTGTTTAGCAACTTAGGAGCTCAAAACGCGTCTAGAGGTTTGTTCGCCTCCACCGCCGTCCACCGCCGTCCCGTCCTTCGTCTCGCTCAAAATTTAGTTTGCGTTGTTGTTGATGCATGAGCTAGGGACGTTTTTGTTTCCACGGTAGGAAAGTGATAACCGTGGGCTCTAATGGCAGTCGTTCCCGATTTTTGTACTTGAAGTGCTCCATTTTTTGTTGTTTTGCCGAGACAGGCGGGAAGCACGGGCCGAAGGGTGGGGGGAGGGGCCTCTTGTAAAAACGCACGGCCTGCTTCTCAGTGGTCTGGTGGCGGTGGGACTTGCCCCCCGCCTTCTGTGGGTTTCGCGATTTCGTGTTGATCAAGTAATTTGGTTGCTAGTCGAAAGTGTGGCACATTGAGGAAATCCACGGCCAGACCACAAAGGCCCAGTTGGAGCCAGGGTGCTAGGCGCGGCGGACCGGCCCACGGGCCCACACCGCCAGTATTGGACGCGTCCTAAGACCTTTCAATGGACACCAAAAAGTAAGATTATTTTTCTGTGTAAATGATGATATTGAAGTGGGAGGTCGATTTTGTACTATACTGTGAATAGCGTGATGCTCCATTTCGAGTTATTGCTCTGATTATCATGCTGTAAGAGATATTTTGTAGTGTTAATAGTGTTAATCATGATTTGTACAAAGTGTTCTATGTGATCAAGTGTAACGTACTATTTTTAAGTATTTGTGGGGCTGCGCGAATACGAGCAAGAAATTGGACTGAGCGAGAAAAAGGTGTAAAGATAGTGTGGAAACGACGCATTCGACATATGTGATATTTTGATATTTTTTTTACATACGTGAAATTGGTGGTATTTTTGTACGCGCGGCATGGGGCAGCCCCGATGTATTACATCTCTGTTGTACATATAAACATGGCTGTGTATTTATTTCTATTCTGAGGATCAACTTGTAACCCTTGGCTGTCCCGTCCCCCTCCTGGGCCCCCGCGACCCCCGCGCGACGCAATGCCGGCCGGGGTGCGTCCGGCGTGTCGCTGGGAACCCCTTTGGGACCCCCTTTGGGGCCCTCTTCGGGACCCCCTTCGGGACCCCCACCTGGGTGAAGCCAAGCCAAAGCAAACTTGATGCACCCTCGCCCTGCCTGCCGCGGGGGCCGCGGACCCCGTTCGTTCTCCTCCGCGACGCCGTGTTGGTGTCGTCGTCGGCCTCCTCGCCTCGCGGGGGAAGGGACAGCCAAGCCCGAAGCCCGGTCGCGACCCCCGTCTCCGAGTCCCCAGGTCCCCCCAGGTCCCCGACGACCCGGGCGAAGCAGGCCTCGGCCTTGACCGACCTCCTCCAGTGTACAGCCCCCCAGACTCGCATTTGTACATATTCAGTTTACTTTAAGATTTGAGGGGAGACCGCGGGTTGCACCTGGGCTGCTGTTTAGGTAGGGCTCCTTGCAATAATTTATTTGTTGTTGTTTTTTTTTTCATTCTGTACAGAATAAAAATTGTGTTTGTTTTCCGTAACTTGCTTGTTTCTGAATGCTTTTTTACGTAATTTATTGGGAGACGTGGCCCTGCGAGGCCGACTGCTGGAAAAATGGAGCAATATATTTATTGAGTAACCTGAGTTGTTTGTTTTCTCTTGTCCTTCACCACTCCATCTGGGAACACAATTCATCACAACCTATCAAAGGGCTTTTCATCAAAAAATGACATAACACAAAACCGAAAGTGTTTCAGCCTGCGCCGGATAGGTAGGCAACCCACCGTCCACAGCGCACCAGAAACAACTAGCGTCGCGGGGAAAGTCATTTTCGGACCAAAATAAATGTGCCAGAGGCTAGTGGGCACCGGCAATCTGTTTCTAAGACCCATGAGAAGGTTCAATACGAATTTCAGACAAATCGGAGGTGGTCGACCATTTTCGTCGAAAGATTGTTAAGGCTACCGTTATGGGCCAAAATTCCAAATTCGAGTATGTTGTGCTGGAGCACTCCCCAATGACTGCTGACACTATTTCGTGAGCCGTTGGGGCCTTAAACAGTCTCTTTCGTGTGAAAACCAGAAAGTATTTGAGCGTTCGCCGGGTAGGTAGGCCACCCATCGTCCACAGCCTCTCCTTCGCACCGGGACCGAGACCCAACTGGCGTTGGGGAATAGTCATTTCCTTGTCAGACAGAATGCGTCAAAGACCATTGAGCGCCGGTTATCTAGTTCTTAGACCCATGGGAAGGTTCCATATGAATTGCTGACAAATCGGATTCTTAGACAAAAGTGGTAAACTGCGCCTCGCGCTTAGGCAACCCATTCGGCCCCAACGTTCTTCGGAACAGTGCGGGACGTCCTGTGAGTGCGAGAGAGACGGAGCGACGAAAGGATTGTTCGGAAAGTCAAAATGAAAGACACTGATTGGAATAAATAGTCGACGGGAGCTTTTACTGTCGTTGAAGCCACAAACAGGGTTATTATTTCTATCAGTCGGTCGGTGTTGAGATGCAAATGAGTTCGATGTCGAGCCGCGATGCGTTCGGCTGGTCGGCCGCTGATTGCCGGCTACGCGTCCTTAGGAAGCCCGGAGCGCTGGAACACCGTGAGGTCCAGGTCCTCGCCGTTGGGGTCCTCTTCGAGTCCCGCGCAGCCCTGGACGTAGGACTCGGGCTGCTGGCAGTCGTTGTAGGGGGTCTCCCAAGCCATGAACCCGTTCTTCTTCAGTCGCTTGGTCTCGGTAAACACCTGCAGCAAAAAAATACAAATAAGTAAAAAACACTACAAGTTATTGAAGAGAATAAAAAATTTCGAGGACTTTTTGAACTTTTAAAAAAATTATTCCAAAAATTTTGAAAAAAAAAGGGAGGGTGGAGGGAGTTGAACCCGCGACCTCACCTTCTTGGCGCAGTCGATGTTAGACTCGAGGGTGCGCTTCATCTGCTCGCACGTGACGCCGCAGCCCCTGCTGCCCTTGTCGCACCACCACTTGTCGCTGATGAGGAACACGCCGTGGTACACCGTGCCGTCCACGTCGTCGTCCGGGTCCGTGGCCGTGGAGGTGTCGATGGAGGACAGGCGCTCCCCGATGCACACCCACGTCGCGATGTCCTGAAAGAGCGGCACCACTGTGAGTCGCAGCCTCGTCTTGCAACTTCCCTCATCGGGGAATCCGTCACGAGGGAAGGACCAAGTTCTTGAGGCACGAACAGTGGGCCAGAAGGCCGGCGCCGGCGGCTAAAGTTCTAGACGTGTTTGGAGATCCAGTCACTAAAAGTGACTCGAATCGCGCGTGTGACCCCACCAATGGATTCCTCGTTCGGAGAGCAATCCATTGGTGGGGTCACACGTTCAGTTCGAGTCCCATTCAGCGACTCTGGAGCTCAAAACGCTCTCGGGATTTTGACCACCTCCACCGGTCTTCTGGCCCACTGTGGCACGCCAGCCCAGCACACTGCATGCCAAGCAATGGGGATTTCAGCCGCTGGCCTTAACCTCTTCTCATCGAGCCGCGCGGGGAAAACCAGGCAACACAACGACAAGATCGCGACGCGAGATGAGACGAGACAGAGAGCAGCCGAGTTCCGTGGCGCTGTCTCTCTCGCTCCGTCTCTCTCGTCCCGTGAGTGCGACAGAGAGAGAGCGACGGAACGGTCCTTCGGAACGAGGCGGCAGAAGCGGGCAATGACTCTAGTGTAGTGGGCCCTCGTCGGGAGGCAGTGCTGCCACACAAGCAGACACGAAACCCCACGTTGCGCCCGTGTTCGAAAGGGTTGCCAACTTGAGCCTGCCAGCCAACCAGGCCTGGCTTGCCTACGGAGACGTTGCCCAGTAGGCAGGCTGAGGTTGGCAACCCTTGAGAGGCACTGGTGAAGCGTGGGAATTTGGGCCTGCGAATGTGGCAACACTGTCGGGAGGCGCCAAAGGTGGTCGCGCGAGTCAGGGCCACGCCCACACACAAGCTGCAGACAGACCGACTTGCCGGGCTTGCCGAGCGCGCCCACCCAAGGCGGAAAATGTTTCCTGAAATCAGCGCAGAGTCTGCATGGCTGTCCAGGACGCCGCCAGGACGCCGTCGTGGCTCTTCCGCGTCCGATACCATCGTCGCGGAGGTGACGTTCTCGTCGACGCGAAGCGCCGCGCAGCTACGCGCACGCGGAGTGGAGTTCATGGAAATGGCGGTGACGTGGGCGACGATGGCGGCCCTGATTACGTGCAGGGGAAAAACAAAGCGCAACAACAACAACAACAACAACAACAACAACAAATGGGGGTCGGCCTTAAAGCACGTAGGGCATAGGAACCGGGAGTAAAATACGCCCCTGCGACCGGCATCGCTCCACAGTGTGCCAGAAGACCGGTGGAGACGGACAAAACTCTGGACGCGTTTTGAGCTCCAGAGTCGCTAAATGGGACTCGAGCCGAACGTGTGACCCCACCAATGGATTCCTCGTTCGGAGAGCAGTCCATTGGTGGGGTCACACGTTCGGTTCGAGTCCCATTTAGCGACTCTGGAGCTCAAAACGCGTCGAGAGTTTTGTGCATTGCCAGGCCGAGGTTGGCAACCCTTTCGACGCTCGGCCGTCTCGGTCCTCGGCGGCGTGCTCACCTGCAGCGGGACGCCCTTGCTCCGCAGGGCCTTGGCGAGGTCGCAGCGGCCGTACACCTTGGCGTCGACGGCGGCCAGCAGCAGGGCCGCGCAGCACGCCAGGACGCCGACGACGCCCCGCGAGGAGACAGCGATGGCCGTCATGGTGGAGGCTCGAGTCGTCGCCACACTAGCGGCTGGCGGCTCCGGCTCTTCGACAGGCGCAGCATCGCAGTCTTTCCCAGTGGAGTGGCGGGGTCCCCGCCGCCGCGAGCGACCTCTGGCGGCCGGTCGGCGAAGCGCGGGGCGGCGCGGCCCGGCCCTGACGCACTGCCAACTGGTTCAGCAACAAGCCCAGGCGGCGAACGCAACCCGCAGCGCACACACCGTAAACACTCTCAATCCGACGACACCGAGAGGTACCCCGAGGTTGGCGACCCTGCAGTGCAGCCCGGAAGCCGGCGACGAACACGGCGTCGCGCGACAGCCACTTTTTTCGGCTTAATTGTTTTCGGCACTTCTTCTCGCGGTGATCCATCACCGGCTGAAGGCGTCCCGGAGAAGAAGTGAGCGCTGACAGGTAATTCACGATTTACAATCCGCGGCTGGGTCAGCCTTCGCGCGCCGCGCCAGTGTGGTGGCCACTCCCAGTGGCGTGCGCGTGGGGGGCACACCGTCGTCCGCCCGGAAGGTGGGCACACCGCGACGCACTCCGCCTAGAGCACGCGAAAAGCGCAGCTTGACCGCCGTGTCACACTTCCAGCGCACACCCACGCACACCACTGCTCCCGCCTGCCGCGCCGCAGCCCGATGTCGACCCGTCGAACTCGGGGGACTAATTTCGGTACTTGGCGATGTCCCGGAGCAGCCTCTTGTACACCAGCTCGCCGGCCGCCTCCTCGTACATGATGTCCAGGTGGTTGAAGGCCCGCGCCGGCGTCCGGAACAGCCCCGCCGTGCCGGGCACGTCCGCGGCCAGGCGCCGCACGTCCTGCGACCGACCACCATGACAGAGGCGGCGCACAGTGGGCCAGAAGACCGGTGCAGGCGGCCAAAACTCTGGACGCGTTTTGAGCTCCAGAGTCGCTAAACAGGACTCGAACCGAACGTGTGACCCCACCAATGGATTCCTCGTTCGGAGAGCAATCCATTGGTGGGGTCACACGTTCGGTTCGAGCCCGAGGGGGAAACGACTGAGAAATTTTGTGTACATCGGATAGGGATAACCCCGGATAACCCGCGGATTACCTCCGGATTACATCGAAAAATTTCCAGGATTACCGTTGGATTGCGCCGGATTACCCCGGATTACCTCAGAATTTCCCCAAATTACTTCGAAATTTCTGGTTATCCGGATAGCGGATAACCAATTTGCTGTACATCGGATAACCGACCCCCTCGTTCGAGTCCCATTTAGCGACGAGCTCAAAACGCGTGTAGAGTTTTGGCCGCCTCCACCGGTCTTCTGGCCCACTGTGCGTGGATTATAACTGCCCTGACCGCTAAAAAAAATATTGTGATGGTGGGAGTCGAACCCAGGTCCTACCTTGGGGTTCGCCTGGTAGTCGTTGTCGCAGTAGTAGAAGAAGCAGGGGCTGCGCACGTTGGTCAGGTTATAGGGCGGCGGCGACGCTGTCCCGTACAGGACGCGGTTCCGCTCCGGGCCGTGGTCGAACTTCTTGAAGCCGTCACCTGCAAACAACAACAAACACAATTTTTGGAAGAGGTGCGTCGGGACAGACTTGTCGCACGAAGACTGGCGGTCGGTGACGTCAGAGTGACGTCATTGGATGGTTCAAGCGCTTCTGCGATTCGTTATGGTGACGTCATTGGATGGTTCAAGTGCTCCTGTGATTGGTTCAGCCTCTCGAGTTGTCGCTTACCTTTCACGATGAGCTGCATGAAGTGGGCCAGCTGCCCCACGGAGGTGCCGGCCGGCCAGTGTCGCAGCAGAATGGGCAGGTACGTCTGGAAGCAGACGAGGCACAGGTTCAAATACCGGCGGTGGCTAGCTATTTTTTTTTCGGTCAGTTTCCACTTTTCAAAATTTTGGAATGGAATGACGAAATGGGAATGACCAACACCACCTCCAGACGATTTGGTTGGTTCGTTGGTTGGGTTGCGTCGTGTGCTGGCTGAGTGTCGGCCACGGCGTTTCGAAACTCACGTTGTGGTTGGTGTTGAAGAAGGGCCCCTGCGCGTCCGTGAACACCCTGATGCAGTTGGGGTTGATGGTCATGCCGCCGCCCAGGTTGGAGAAACACAGCCTCGGGTAGGGCGCTCGGGTCATGAAGTTCTCCAGTCGGATGAGGCTCAGGGTGCGCTGCAACGCGAGCAAGGACGCTGGACTAGTTCCAAAAAGATTACACCGCACAGTGGGCCAGAAGACCGGTGGAGGCGGTCAAAACTCTAGACGCGTTTTGAGCCCCAGAGTCGCTAAATGGGTTTCGAACTGGTCGTGTGACCCTACCAATGGGTTCCTCGTTCGGAGAGCAATCCATTGGTGGGGTCACACGTTCGGTTCGAGTCCCATTTAGCGACTCTGGAGCTCAAAACGCGTCGAGAGTTTTGGCCACCAGTGCCGGTCTTCCACTGTGGTTAGGGATGCAAAAATACCGGTAAGATTCAAAGTTACGTAAATTACGGTAAAATACGGTATTTTACCGTATTATACGGTAAAATTGGGTAAAATTGATTTTTCTTGACTTAAAGAAGTAACTGTGGTTCTTCTTAGGAAATAGGGGGAAAAGAGGTTCATTTGGGTGAGGGTGTATCATTAATTATCGGCCGCATCGTTCCAAACATGGTTGCAAACCATCATGACTCAAGGACAATGTCGCATATTTGAAATAGACAAGGACGAAAGACCCTGTGGGTCAAAAATATGAACTATTCTCCCACTAGACCCTCCTAAATTAATTTTGAATCTGACTGCTTTTCACTTATTCCTACTGGGCTGGATTAAGAAATGCGTAGAGCAGCAAAGTTAACAGCCCAAATATACTTAAGAATTAACAAAACGGGCGCCGTTTTTCTCGTAATCCAAGTAAGTTGTCTCGATTCCATGAAGAAACTTTTTTCCTTAAAGGCTGCAAGGTGTCCAACAACCATACCAATGTTCATTACACTTTTCAGCTCAAATTTCTAACAAATATCTACCCCTAGATTTACCTCTTTTCAATTTTAAGTTAGTTAAAATTATATGAACCTTGGCAACAAAGAAAGGTTTTTGATTTGCCTTTCGGAGATTTGGGTCGCGTAAATGGATTTTGATTTCCACAAGTTTTGCAAAAGAAGAGAACATTAACTTCACATTAATTTTAAGTGGCTAGACGTCTTACACGTACACGGGGTGGCACGAGAAGCAGATACAAACCAAGAGTTCAAAAGAAGCGCTATTTTCAGTCCGCACGTCCTGTCTAATCGTATGGAAGCTAAAGAAGTTCAAATAAGTCAATATTTCAAAATTACCGAAAAATACCAATTTTACCAGGGTCTCCGTAAAATACGGTATTTTACCGTATTATACCGTTCTTTACCGGTAATATTACCGGCCTTTACATCCCTAACTGTGGTTTCGCTTACCTCCGACCAGGGCGCCCTCTTGCGGACCTCGTTGAAGGTGCCGCGCACGCTGTGGAAGTAGACGGCGGGGCCGAGCAGGAAGGCGGCGCGCACCTTGGCGTTGTACTCGGGCATCTCGGCCAGCAGCGCGAACAGCGACGTGGCGCCCATGGAGTGGCCCAGCACGGCCACCGAGGCCTCGCCCGTCGTCGCCAGCATGTAGTCGATGGTGGCGCGCATGTCGAAGACGCCGTTCTCGTGCCAGCTGCAGCAACGTCGCTTTGAGCTCCAGAGTCGCTAAATGGGAGTCGAACCGAACGTGTGACCCCACCAATGGACTCTTCGTTCGATGAGCAAGCCATTAGTGGGGTCACACGCTCGGTTCGAGTCCTGTTTAGCGACTCTGGAGCTCAAAACGCGTCTAGAGTTTTGTCCGCCTCGCGTACCGTCGGACGCCTGTGAAGTCGAGGGTAGGCAACGCGGCGGCACCGCTGGTCAGCAGGGCTGCCTACCCTCAGCTTGACGGGCGCTCCAGGCCGGGCGGCGAATCCTGGAGTCCCCTTCCGTCAGGCAGGACTCGTGACTCGCGCGGCTCACCTGAAGTCCCAGAAGCGCTGGTCCGCGGAGGACAGGTGACTGTGCCTGCGGCCGTAGAAGTTGCCCCTCGTGTTGCCCAGCCAGACGTCGAAGTCCTCGTTCGCCAGCATGAATGCTGCAGAGCGAAGTGGTCACTGTGTTAGCGCACCTCTGGCAAAGCTAACCTCAGAGTACTTTAGATGTGGCAGCTGAAGAGTGTTGAACCCGGAACCTAGCTCCAGCAGACCACTGCCATGGCGCACGCGGCCACGCACAGTGACCCAGACCAGAGGGGCGGTGGATGCAGCCAAAACTCCAGACGCGTTTTGAGCTCCAGAGTCGCTAAAGAGGACTCAGAACCGAACGTGTGACCCCACCAATGGAATGCTCTCCGAACGAGGATTCCATTGGTGGGGTCACACGTTCGTTTCGAGTCCCATTCAGCGACTCTGGAGCTCAAAACGCGTCCGGGACTTTGACCGCCGCCACCGGTCTTCTGGCCCACTGTGCCACGGGGCTGCTCCTCACCCAGCGTGTTGTTGTCCCTGAGCACCATGCACTCGCTGCTGGCGCCGTAGCCGTGCGCGATGAGCACCGGCGTCTTCCTCCGGCGGGGCTTGTCGACCTGGCCGCGGCGGCCCAGGATGCGGTGCACGTCCACGACGTAGCCGTCCTCGGTCACGACGGTGTGGGTCTCGCCGGGGTAGCCCCAGAACTCGATCAGCTCCGGCTGCCAACAGCAACAGTCCCGCGGTCAAAATCCCGGACGCGTTTTGAGCTCCAGAGTCGCTGAATGGGACTCGAACCGAACGTGTGACCCCACCAAATGGATTGCTCTCCGAACGAGGAATCCATTGGTGGGGTCACACGTTCGGTTCGAGTCCTGGTTAGCGACTCTGGAGCTCAAAACGCGACTTTCGTTTTGGCCGCGCAAATCCATTGTGGTCGTCGGCGCACTCACCGTGGTCAGCCACGCCTCTGTCGGGACTTTGGTGTTGGCCGGCGCCCTGAGGTTGGCCTCCGCGGCGGCCAGCAGCACGGCGGACACCGCCAGGATGGTCCTGAAGGCCGCCATGCTGGGGTGCCTCCGCCGGGGTGCTGACGGCAACACACGGTGGGAGCGTTGCTCGCGCAGTGAGTCCCGCTCACCGAGTGTTGCGAAGCCGTTCGGCCAGATACAGAGTGCCAGGCAGGGGTGCCAGGCCTAGAGTGCCGGCCTCAGAGAGTCAAGCACGGAGCGTCAAGCGCAGCGCCACTCGCACAGAGTCAAGCAGTGGAAAGCACAGTGTGTCAAGAGCGTGCCAAAGCACGGAGTTTGGAGCACTGAGGTTAAGAGCCGTGCGGCCACCGGCGCGTCTAAGTCCTGACTGACTGGCGGTCGCCTCCGCGCAAGAGGGTGGCCGTCGTCTCGTCGTCGTCCTGCCGTCGGCCGTCCCCGTCCGCGCCGCTCATTGGCTGGCCGAGAGGCTTCCGGGGCACGGCTCGGCCAATCGGAGGCCGCCATCCTGGCCGAAATCCCAAAATACCCGCGGCCCGGGTTCAACTTATTTTTGCGCCATTGTCTCTCCGCGCGTGCCGCGTCAACGCTCCAGAGGGCACTGTTCTTCGCGCGGGGCTTCGTCGGGCAGGTCCAGGGTCAAGTGTGCGCTCGCGTTGAACAGGGAGTTTACGACTCCGGATTTGGGGAACAAAGAAAACGGAACTCTTTCTTTTGGCGCGTATTTTTGGCGGGAAATTTGGCGCGTGATTTTGGTGTGTAGTTTTGGCGCGTTATTTTGGCTCGTGGTTTTGGCGCGTAAATTTGGCGCGTGATTTTGGCGCGTAGTTTCGGCGCGTAATTTTGGCGCGTGATTTCGGCGCCATTTCGCGCGTCGCGGCGGAAGCCTCAACAAGGTTTCCGTCGCGCCGCCATCTGCAAGGCCATCGGCGAGATGCCGACCCATTCGCCGACTCATCCAGTCGCTCGGAGAAACAATGTCAATAATGCCGAACCGTTCGATTGAAAGCACCGAGGATGAACGCGAAATTAGGTGATCGCTTCGAGGTACCCCGGCAGCGTCAGAGTCACACGCGCGGACCCGACACTACTCCACAGCGAGACGAGACGATGAAAAAGGGGCCCGACACGTGGCCGGCTGCGGTTTAGTTTTTTATCTTTTTTTTCGCGCTTTGCTTACGTGCAGTTCGTCGAGCTCGACCAGCGGCTTCATTTATCTCTCTGTTTTGACCGTACGTAAGTTTCATAGAAACTGCTGGGCGCTTCCTCAAATTAAACGCAGAAACACCTTTTTTTTTGAAAACATATTTATGTACGGCGAATTCAGTCTGTACAGAGGCTTATCACAAGTAAACATGACTACAAATAAATAAGTTACTCTTACGAAAGTGCCAGCAAAACGAAAGTGTTTGTGTGTTTCATTGTTCGGTGTCACCGAGCCTTCCCCCACCGGTGCAGGCTGGCGTTGGCGTTGTCCAGGCACAGCTTGTGGTCCCGGCGGTCGACCCAGCCCCCGTTGGGCTGGCCCATGACGGGCACACTGTCGGTCTTCTGGACGACCAGGGCGTCGGGGAACAGCAGGTCGCCTTCCCGCCGCAGCAAAGCCCTGGCCTCGAGCACCAGCGCGTCGCAGTCCGAGACGCCGTGGAAGTGCATGCCGCCACTGCGAGAAGAGGACGTCAGCGGCTCTCTCTCTCTCTCTCTCTCTCTCTCTCTCTCTCTCTCTCTCTCCCTCTCTCTCTCCCACTCACCACTTGCCGATGTGGAAGAGCCTGGAGCCCCTCATGACGGCGGTGGCGAAGCGTCCGGGCACGCACTTGGCGCCCACCGCCTGCAGGGTCCAGTCCCAGTTGTAGTCGTTGTACGAGCAGAACATGGCGGCACACCGCACGATCTTGGGCCAGGCTCGCTCGTGCAGGGCCAGCCCCAAGTTGTACACCCAGTGGCCCTGCTGCACCTGTGTGGCGAGCCGGAGCAGGCTTTGGTTGGGTTATTAGGTCTTCACAGTGCTGCCACCAAAATTTTCAGTGACGCGACAGTGTCGAAAGGGCTGCCAACCTCAGCCTGGCTGCTGGGCATCTTCTCGGTCGCGAGGCCAAGATGTTGCCTGGGCTGAGGTTGGCAACCCAACACTGGCGCATCGGGGGAGTTTTTGCCCACTTTGAATTTCCCGGCTCCGTCAGCACGGACTCGCCAGCTGGACAGCTTTAGTGGCGGTTAAAACCCCGGACGTGAGTTTAAAAATAGGTAGAGACCTATTCAAAAAACAGTAAAAAGTGACTTTACCAGCCTGTGCGAGCTCTTGCTGATGAAGCCCTTGTTGTCGTTGAGGATGTACATGTCCGCGGCCGGCGCCGCCTCCTGCATGCGGTCCAGGACGTGCAGGGCGTCGGGGCTGAGGTACATGTCCTCCTCCAGGAACAGGGTCACGCCTGCGGGCAGAGTTGCCACGTCAGTTGGGGAAAACTCCCACGTTACACAGTGGGCCAGAAGACCAGTGGAGGCGATCAAAATCCGACGCACTTTGAGCTCCAGAGTCGCCAGATGGGGCTCGAACTAAACGTGCGGACCCCACCAATGGATTGCTCTCCGAACGAGCAATCCATTGGTGGGGTCACCCGCTCTGTTCTAGCCCTGCTTAGCGACTCTGGAGCTGAAAACGCGTCTAGAGTTTTGTCCGCCTGCACCGGTCTTCTGGCCCACTGTGTGGCGAGACGAACGGCGTTATGACGAGGCAAGTTACCCTTGTACTTGGCGGCGACCAGCACCTCGTTGAAGACGAAGTTGTGCAGCCACCACCAGTGGTGCTTGGCTACGGTGACCAGAGGCTCCCGCTTGCACGGTTTCCCGTCCTTCACGGTGGACCTGCGCAAGACGAACCTCAATACGAGTCTCGCTGCAAGGGCAGTGCTGCCACATTTGGAGGCGAAAACTTGCACGCTGCAGGCGTTGAAGGGTTGCCAACTTCAGCATGCCGAGAGCCAAGATCTGCGTAGTACGCAGGCTGGGGTTGGCAACCCTTTCAACACTGGTGCATCGCGGCCGAGACGCACCCTTTGACGCAGTCCAGCCCGGGGAACTGGTCGCCCCACAACTGCACGGACCAGGGGAAGAAGACCCTGGCCACCCTGCAGAAGCACACCTCCCTGGCGAGGCCGAGCAGGGCGTCGTCCACGTGGCCGTGGCTCAGCACCAGCAGCGCCGACTCGATGCCCGGCACCGCGGACAGCGACTGCAGCAGCCAGCGCGCGTACCGCCCCCGCCGGTGCACCTGCCACGTCGTCACAGTGACCGGCTGAAACTCTAGGCGCGTGCAGAGCTCCAGAGTCACTACATGGGACTCGAACCGAACGTGTGACCCCACCAATGGATTGCTCTCCGAACGAGGAATCCATTGGTGGGGTCACACGTTCGGTTCCGGACCCATTTAGCGGCTCTGGAGCTCAGAACGCGTCTACAGTTGTGGCCGCCCCCACCGGTCTTCCGGACACCCTGCCGCGGGCCGGCGGAGGAGATACCTGGACCACGATGACGCGCTGCGGCGGCCGCTCCGCCAGCGTGCCGAACAGGTCCTCGTTGAGCACGTGCAGGGCCTCGTTGGCCTCCCAGACCCACTCAAAGAGCGCCGAGGACGCCGATGGAGGCGGGGGCAGGTCGTCCTCTGTGAACTTGGAACTCTCTCAGTCATTCAATTCATTCATTTCGCCACGCTTTCAAGCTCTCGTTTTGCCCGTGAGGTCTCCACCTGGTCTGACGTGTCTCCTGGTCGCGCAGTTGAAGTCGATGACCAGCGTCCCGTTGTTGTCTTTCGGCAGCTCCTTCGTGAGGTGCTTCATCGCGTCCCGCACGCGTTGCTCTCTGTTGAGGTTGGCAAGCTGTGCCAGTGCGTCCTTCTCGTGCTGCAGCAGTGCGTCCTTCTCGTGCTGCAGCAGCGCGTCCTTCTCGTGCTGCAGCAGCGCGTCCTTCTCGTGCTGCAGCACGTCATGCTCGTCCAGCAGCAGGCTGCGAGCCCCGGCCTGCAGCAGTGCGTCCTCGTCGTCCTGCACGCTGCCGGCGTCGAGCGACTGCCTGCTCTGGTACGAGACGGTCACCTGGAGAAGACGCCGCCCGCCAGGCAGGCAACCCATTTCACACCCGACCAGTGTGCGCACGGCGGCGCACAGTGGGCCAGAAGACCGGTGCAGCCGGTCAAAACCCCGGACGCGTTTTGAGCGCCAGAGTCGCTAAATGGGACTCGAACCGAACGTGTGACCCCACCAATGGATTCCTCGTTCGGAGAGCAATCCATTGGTGGGGTCACACGTTCGGCTCGAGTCCCATTTGGCGACTCTGGAGCTCGAAACGCGTCTAGACTTTTGTCCGCCTCCACCGGTCTTCTGACCCACTGTGCACCGTGAGGGACGGTACGCACCACTGCCAGGTAGACGCCGGCCAAGGCGAAGACCCCCAGCGCCCACAGGAGCTTCCTGAGCGCGGCCATGGTTTCCGATGCGCCCCAGCATTGGCCACACACTGCGGCATAAAGCTACGGATAATTCTGTACACAGCTTGTGGTGATTCTCCGTAGCCCTCTTGTCAATATTCCCCGCAGGACCTTACAGTAGTCTCCGTGGAACCGTACAGTGTAGGACTACAGTCTTGCAGGTCCTACGGAGAAGACTGCACGGTTCTACGGAGAATTCTGTACGGTCCTACGGAGAAAACTATCAGATCCTACCCAGAATCAACGGAGAATGCCGGCAAAAAAATTATAACAGAATTTTCCGTACCTTTTTGCCACAGTGCAGTCGGCCGGATAGACGCACTCAAAACGCCTGCAAGGCCCGTCCGCCGTTTCCACGACCGGACACCGACGCACTCGCGCTTGCTCGCGCCCCACTGAGGACCTCGCAGCTCTAAACGCCACAGGCGTGGTGCTGTCTCTCTCGCACCTGATGGGTATCGGACCCCTTATCGCTGCCACTATCCGCGAAGAGCATCGGGTATCGACGGGTAGGGGGGCACAGTGGGCCAGAAGGCCGGTGGAGGCGGTCAAAATCCCAGACGCGTTTTGACCACCAAAATCGATAAACAGGACTCGAACCGAACGTGTGACCCCACCAATGGATTCCTCTCTGAACGAGGAATCCATTGGTGGGGTCACACGTTCGGTTCGAGTCTCATTTAGCGACTCTGGAGCTCAAAACGCGTCTAGAGTTTTGGCCGCCTCTACCGGTCGTCTGACCCACTGTGGGGGCACATACGGATAGTGCACATTATACACGCGTCACCTGGGGCCGTATTACTCAGAGAGAGATGACATTTCAATAATTTTATCAGACATGCGACACTCATGAGTGCCCTCAAGAGATCAGAAGACTTTTTTTGTCTCGCATGAATTGCGAGTTCGCGAGAATATACACTATCAGCAAACACCACAATTTCATCGCGCAGACTGTCCGCCGTTTAAATATCTATCCTTTCTTGTCCGTCGAATTTTCAGCCACTTTTGGTGGTGTGTTCGCGCTTTATCTGTAGAGCAGTGAAGGCCGCTTCCTCTAGCAGATAGCCACACTGGAAATAAAATGCGGTCGGGGAGTCAGTGCTTTGCCGCGAGGACCGGTGGAGGTGGCCAAAACTCTAGACGCATTTTGAGCTCCAGAGTCGCTAAATGGGACTCGAACCGAACGTGTGACCCCACCAATGGATTGGATTGCTCTCCGAACGAGGAATCCATTGGTGGGGTCACACGTTCGGTTCGAGTCCCATTTAACGCCTTTGGAGCTCAAAACGCGTCGAGAGTTTTGGCCGCCTCCTCCGGTCTTCTGGCCCACTGTGCGTCTTGTTCTCCGTGTTCGCACAGTGGAAACCGATCCGGCGATACCCCGCGCGCGAGAGACCCCGCGCGCCTGGGCATCCTTCGTGGCGCGGGGTATCGACGAGTCCCTCCCTTTCCCAGTGCCGTAGTTCGGGCGTCTTCGGGTTTGTGCACTGGTAAAACAAAGGGGTAACAAACGACCGAAAGGGAATAAAAGTCCTTCACGCCGCTTGAGGACTTTATACGGGAATGCCTCGGGAAGGGCACGAAAATTTTGCCTTTAAGTCCTACACTTAATTCACACAGTACTCAAACTGATGGAAGTGCTGCCGTTGCCAGAACAGAATTTTTATGACTTTGTTTTACCAGTGTGAACACAATTACGGGCTTGATGCTTTCGTTGGCAAATAACGTATATTCTTCCATATGTCAGCGGTACAGACAGAGCAAAAGCTATAGTTTGAGGTGAGTAGCAGAAATATCTAGTATCAGCGAGGAGATTGTGGTGGATATGATGTTCGAGGTCGCGTTGGGCGAATGCAGAGAGAGAGAGAGTGACCTCCGGACGAGCTTAGCTAGCAGCCATGGCAGCCTTCTTCTCGGCCAACTCTATGAAAACCTGCAAAGCAGAACGACTGTCTTAGCAACGATACTACCGACAGAAAGTTTTGGATCAACTTGAGGGTCATCTTACGTCGGTGGCCTTGTCGCGAATGCACTTGTTGTGTCGGTAAGCCACGTCGCAGAGGTCGGAGCTCTTTTCTGAAAAGCAAATCAACACTTATTGCTCAGCAGGATATCTTCAACTGAAAATCTGTAGGAGCTCTGTGAAACCAAGTGTGGACCAATCCACCGGGTTTGGAGGGCCAGAGTCGCTAAATGGGACTCGAACCGAACGTGTGACCCCACCCATGGATTCCTCGTTCGGAGAGCAATCCATTGGTGGGGTCACACGCTCGGTTCGAGGCCTGCTTAGCCACTCTGGAGCTCAAAACGCGTCTAGAAATTTGGCCGCCTCCACTGTGCAGGAAGTGTAGGTTTGTCTGGTTTCACAGTGCAGCAGCACCGCGGCGGACTCACCGATGTCGATGCACTGCTTGATGGCGTCGTGGAGCTTCTCCGGCGCGTGCTCCAGCATGGGCGCCATCACCAGGGTGCCGTCTTCCTTCATCTACACCGCAAAAAAAAAAAAAAGTTTTAAAAACGCTTTGCCGAGGAACAGTGTGGGAGTAAGTGAAGTCCACCCGTACTTACCGCCCCACCCGCCAGCATCATGCACTTCAAGTTGCACTGGAGGACAAATTAAAAAAAGAAAAAAATTAATATAATGTGCAGGTTTTCTTAATTTATTAGTTGAGCAAGCCTGGGAGACTCACCTTCATGTTGTCGCTAGCCTCACCGGTCTTGCCAAACTTGATCGCGTCCTCTGAAAAAATATCCAAATCATTAATTGTGGCGCGAGCGATATGGGCCAGTAAGTAAAATTCAAATTTAAAGTTAAAATGGAAACGGAGCGGTGTGGAAATCGCAGTCGCACTAAGTGCAGGGTTTGCAGGTTTTCTAGTGTCGTTGTCCTACCCATGGTGACGCCGTTGTCCTCCATGCACTTCTTCATGAAGGGTGGCGGCGCTGCGTACACCTTGATCAACAAAGAGCAACCACGTTTTACCAAACGTGGTGTCGTTTTTCTGGAGCTACACTAGCACCAGTGTTCACTAGTGTGGGCACAACCGTGGAGGCGGCCAAAACTCTAGACGCGTTTTGACCACCAAAGTCGCTATAAACGGGACTCGAATCGAACGTGTGACCCCACCAGGGCTCCTCGATCGTTCGGAGAGCAATCCATTGGTGGGGTCACACGTTCCGTTCGAGTCCCACTTAGCGACTCTGGAGCTCAAAACGCGTCTGGAGCTTTGGCCGCCTGCACCGGTCTTCTGGCCCACTGTGCCTACCTGCGCCACTAGGGCCACGGCGAGGACGACGACGGCGGTGTTCATGTTTGTTGGCGGGGCTTCACCTTGACAGTGAGCCGGCCCGCGGATGCAGTCCGTATTTATGTGCTCGGCCCTGCTCGCCGGCCGGCCAGGCTCCATCATGGCTCCACGGCGCTGTGTCTCCCCGGCTGTCCGCGACGGCGCCGCAGGCCGATTCCGAGAAGCGTTTCCATCGCTCTGTCTCTTCCGCACTCACGGGCGCCCCGTACGAGCGTGAGGGGGACGAATAGCACTCGCAGTGTGCTGGCGTGATCCGTGCGATCACTGTCCGTGCAATTTGCGGGGGGCGTGGGGGGCCGCGTCCGCGCGCCGCCGCCGCCGGCCACGCTCCGGGGGCCACGCCGGGGACCACGCCGTCGGCTGCGTCCGAGGCAGCGCCCTAAACGTTCCCGTCGATAATGAAATCAAGCACGAGGCCCCGCTTCGCCTCTTTCCGGAGCATCCCTAACTGCGGGGCTCGGCCCGCCGCGTTCGTTGGGGAAGGTCAGTCCGGACCAGCACAGTGGGCCGGAAGATCGGTGGAGGCGGCCGAAACTCTAGACGCGTTTTGAGCTCCAGAGTCGCTAAATGGGACTCGAACCGAACGTGTGACCCCACTAATGGATTTCTCGTTCGGAGAGCAATCCATTGGTGGGGTCACATGTTCGGCTCGAGCCTCATTTAGCGACTCTGGACCTCAAAACGCGTCTGGAGGTTTGGCCGTCTCCACCGGTCTTCTGGCCCACTGCGCCCAGCGAGACCCCCAGCGGCTTCGTGCGGGCTTTGTTTACTGCTTCCGAGAACAGCCGCCAATATCGGCAGAATACTATCAGCGCGCTCGGCAATATTGTTCGCGTCGAGAGCTCTAATTGCTCTCCGCTCGTCCTCCACGTGGCCACTGGACCGGCACGCCACTGTAACGCCGAATCGGGTGAACAAATCACGGAAATATCACGAATGTGACGTCAGTGTTCGTGAGACTCGTCACATTCGGTTGAATATTGATTCACGTTCAAACGAATGTGACAATATTCACATTCCAAGGCGTGTGACGTCACGTTCTTTGAGTGCCAGAGGGGCACATGGTCCAGCAGAGAAGTTTTAGTTTGCTTTCGCTTCATCACGCTTCAGGAGCCTAGTCCCACGCTCACCGTGAAGCCTCAGCGTTTCACCAGCGTGAAGACACGCGTGCTTGATCCATCACTCTTTGTCGTGTTTGAATGCATTTTCGACTATCGATGGGTCCGACTTCCTTTGTGAAAGGCATCAATGCGCGCACATGGTGAACGAAGTATAGTGTACGTTTCCCCCCTCCCCCCGTACCTCTTCGTACATGGCACCGTACACCATAAAAAAGTACAGCAACATCACGGTCGCGGCTTTTGGTTTCGTTTCCTTTTTTTAACTGAATGTTTTTGACACCCCATGGAACACGAAACCCTCGCCCCTGACGTCATTTGAAGCCAATACACCTCCATCAATTAAAAAAGTTAAAAATTTTACAAAAGGAAAAGTTATTTTGACAGTCATATCGACCTTGTTTCGCCTTCTTGGACTCTTTCGTGAGTGCTCCTGTTGCAAAATATCAAGAAATCAAAATAAGCTCCCGTTTGGCGTCGCGCGGTGCTCCGTCATGTGCACGTCGTCAGTGCTGATGGGAACTTAATCGGTGGCCCCTCGTCTCCTCGCTGACACTTCACTAGGATATTTGTGTTGCCATTTGCGCTGCTGCTCGCCACGGCCTGGAGTTCCCTCCGGCGTCCGCTTCACAGTGGTCCAGAAGACCGATGCAGGCGGCCAAAACTCTAGACGCGTTTTGAGCTCCAGAGTCGCTAAATGGGACTCGAACCGAACCATTGGATTGCTCTCCGAACGAGGAATCCATTGGTGGGGTCACTCGTTCGGTTCGTGACCTGTTAAGCGACTCTGGAGCTCAAAACGCGTTTAGAGTTTTGGCCGCCTCCACCGGTCTTCTGGCCCACCGTGCGCCGCTTGCGCAACGGCCAAAATAAGTCACGCTTGTCGCTCGCCCGGCTCGGCACGCCGCCTAATATGCTCACTTTGGCGTTCCGAAACCACATCGCGCGTAATAAAATGCGGCCTTCCGCGGAAAATTGGCGCTGGCCCGCCGCGGTCAGGTTAGGCCCTGCCGACGTTGCGTGCCTCGCTCCTGTATTTTTAGGCACAGGGAAATGAAACATGCGGAAAGATTTTTTGAAGGCACGAAGTTGCCTTGCGAAAGGTTACAAAGATTTTTTTAATATTTTTTTTATTGAATAATTTTTATATGACTTTTCCATACTACTTTGTGAAGAGGCAGTTCAAAGTTTTGCAATATTTGATAAAAATGAAAATTAAGATAGGCTGTAGGTTAGCCTATCTTAATTTTCATTTTTATCAAATATTGCAAAACAGCCCTGCGGCAAAATAAAACCAGTCCTCAAAGGATTTCTGGTGTTTGTTTAGATGTCGGGTGGGGAAAGAACAACTCGAAACTGTTCACACGTCTTTCGTGTTATTCATACCGTCTTTTTTTATTAACTTCGAAAATCAACAGGCAAGCTCCAAACAAAAACACCCGAGGGTGTCCAAAACCAGAAATCAGAACCAACACGACAAAACGTTCCGGCAAAAAAAACAACAACTTTGTTTTAATATAAAACAAAAACGATTTTAAAATTTCCAAAAGAAAGACACGAGTCTTTACAACTTTGAGCGTCCGCTTTCGTACGACTTTATGACAAAGCTTGTGTTGTTGTTTCGAGAACTGTTCCCGTCACAGCCCAGTCGGCTGGGCAATGGAGTCTCGAAGTCACAACAATGACGAAGCCAGTCCCGGTCCCGAGAGCGTGGTCAACAAAATTACAGATTTCTGTCTGAGAGCAGTCGTGTCCAGCATATGTACAGACACTCCCAGCACTTCCCAAGGAAACACAAAACATGTTCCCAGAAAACTGTGTTCATTTTGGCAGTGGACGATGTTTGAGAAATTTGTCGCGTGACAATAAAAACGGCAGTGTTTGTAGAGAACAGAGAGCAATCCCTTCGTCTGGCAGGAGTTAGCTTCCGGAGCAAATGGGTTCATTTGACTCCGGGTATTGATTTAGGAACTAAAACAAATGCAAAGTCAGTCAAGTTCATCTGACACATTGGAGGTGCGGGTCTCGCCCCAGAGAGCTTGTATGGCACTGCACATGAAAACATGCAAAAAATATGAAAAGTTATGGCATCGGAATTCGAGCAGTGGAAACACAACAATGCGCCTTAAAGTTACTTCCAGAGTAATTTGAGTACATCGAAAGACAATTATAGCGTACACATTCGGGCCTTCCCTTCCAACATATTTTTCGCATTCACCATGCAGCCAACATGAAACTAAACATGTCAAACTTTGCCAACATCCTGCTGACACAACAAAGGTACAATACTTGGCAGAGTTTTTCACATAAGTTAACATCAGATCCCCACAGGTAACAAAGATTCATACAAAATACATTTTACTATAGCTTTGACTAAGTTTTAAAAGCTCTATACGTTGCAACTAGTATAGTCTTTTTATTGTCATTTTCTTAATTTACTGTGTTAACGAGGTTCAAGTTACGACTCAGCCGTCGGTAACATTACACATCTTGAGAGGGCGAACGCAATCAAGGTGTAGTGGCATGGGACGGCTGAGCAGAGAAACAATATCTTACGAGACGAATACCATCATCACAATCTTACTCAGGTAGCGTTTGTCATGGAAATGTCTTTGCGGCAGGGCGTGCTGGAGCTACGCCGGGCGGCCCTGCCCTGGCAGAGGGAACGGCGTTCCGGGTCACTAAGCTACACGAGGACGCGGCCTCTGTTGTCCTTGGTCGCCGAGAGCGTCAGCGAGGGCGTCACGACGGCGAGGTTGGCGACGGCGAGGCGGCCACACGCACGCAGGGACGCGGGGTGGCTCCCCAGCCCGTCTACGAGTTGCCGAAGCGGCCGCTAGATGGCGCCGGCTGCGAGTTCCGCCTGAGCGCGAGCACCGCGGCGGGGGACCCCATGCCGGCCACCACGATGGCCGAGGGCCGCCGGCCGGCGCGCGCTGCCGCCGGGCTGGCACGCGAGTTGTCTACGAGCAGGGGGGACTCCATGGCGAGCAGGCCGCCGGCGTCCAGGTCGCCGTCGTGCGCCGCGCCGCCGCCCGCCACGGCCCCGCCGCCGGCCGTACTGCCGCGGCCTCGGACCCGCCGAGGCCGCCGCCGGCCGGCTCGTCGTCCTGCTGCATGGAGGTCTCCGCCGCGGACGGGATGGTCGTCAGGAACCTGCGAGGGCCGTCAAGGACGCCGTCAAGGTTGCCGCCGTGTGGCTCGTCTAGCTCACAGTGGGCTAGAAGACCGGCGGCGGCCAGAAGTCTAGAAGCGTTTCGAGCTACAGAGTCGCGAAATAGGACTCGAATCGAGCGTGTGATGGATTCCTCGTTCGAAGAGAAATCCATTGGTGGGGTCACACGTTCGGTTCGAGTCTCATTTAGCGACTCTGGAGCTCAAAACGCGCCTTGAGTTTCGGCACTGTATCGCAGAGGCGTGGTGGTTTGCACTGACCTGACGGTGAGGCGGCCCGGCGACCCCGGCGGCTCCAGCAGCAGGTCGTCGTGCACGGCGGACTGGCGGGTGAGCCTCGGCTTGGGCCGCAGCCCCCGCACGGCCTCGGCCACGCCCGCCGCCCCCAGCCCCGGCACGGTGCACGCCGCCGACACGCCCGCCCCCGCGGCGGCCGCGCCCGCGCCCAGCGCCGCGGCACCCAGCGGCCCCGGCCCCAGCGGGCCGCGGATGTCGCTGGACGCGCTGGACCGCGACATGCGCCACGTGCTGGTGCTGGCCGTGGTGGCCGAGCCCGACGAGTCGTTCCTGGAGGACGAGAAGGCGGCCGGTAAGCGCAACGGCCTCCCTCGGAGACACTCCACGCCGCACAGTGGGCCAGAAGACCGGTGGAGGCGGCCAAAACTCTAGACGTGTTTTGAGCTCCAGAGTCGCTAAACAGGACTTGAACCGAGCGTGTGACCCCAACAATGGATTCCTCGTTCGGAGAGCAATTCATTGGTGGGGTCACACGTTCGGTTCGGGTCCCACTTGGCGACTCTAGAGCTCAAAGAATTTGGAGCGCATCCCTCGATCTCCTGGCTCACTGCGCGCTGCGCGGCCCGAGCACTACGCACCGGGAGCTGGACAGGTTGGAGTCTTGCGACGTCTTCCTGGTGACCAGCCAGGACGAGGCCCTCCGCTTGGGGTCCAGCAGGCGCATGGGGATGCCGCAGTGGTGCTGGTGCTGCCGCCAGGAGTCGGACCGCGACGACGAGAAGTTCTCCGACGACGACACGGAGGACGCGCGCTTGTGCTGCTTCTGCTGGATCTCGGCGATCTGGTAGGCGTACTGGTCGGAGCGGGGGCGGTGCTCGGGGTCGCGGCGCGCGCACAGCAGCAGGCACTGCAGCTTGCCCAGCAGCCACACGCGCGGCGCGGCCGCCCCGTCCGCCGCCCCCGCCGCCCCCGCCGCCCCCGCGCCGCGGTGTCCGCCGCCCGCCGCGCGGCCAGCGGGGGCGGCGCCGTCCGCGGCGCGCGACCCGGACCCGGTGCTGCACGGACAAGCAGGGAAGCACACTTGAAGTTTGCCGCCGCAGAGGAATACGACGGCGGCGGCACAGTGGATTTGCCAGAAGACCGGAGGTGGCCAAAATGCTAGAAGACGCAGTTTTAGCCTCACAGTCGCAAAATAGGACTCGAACCGAGCGTGCGACCCCACCAATGGATTGCTCTCCGAACGAGGAATCCATTGGTGGGGTCACACGGTCAGTTCGAGTCCCATTTAGTGACTCTGGAGCTCAAAACGCGTCTAGAGTTTTGGCCGCCTCCACCGGCCTTCTGGCCCACTGTGCGGAAAAAACTCGATGCCGGACTCACCTGTCGCTGAGCAGCTTGGCGGAGCAGTGGCAGGGCTTGGGGTGCGGGTGCGTGGGGTGCGGGTGCTCCCTGGACGAGCGGTCCACCAGGCTGTTGGTGTTGGCCGGCGTCTGCCGGTTGCTGAAGTTGGACGAGTGCCTGCAGCGCCCTATGCCCCGCGTCACCCTGGACTCCTCGATGGCCTTGCAGATGAGCACGCAGTCCTTCTTGAACTGCTTCGTGAGGATGGCGTAGAGGAACGGGTTGCAGCACGAGTTGAGCGGCAGCACGAACACCGTGAACACCTGCAGCAACGGAAGGTGTAACACCAGCCTCGCACCCTTACGGGACGCCCCACAGTGTGCCGCCCCGTGAGGCAGAGCGCGTGCGGCCGTACCTTGGCCTGCTCCAGGGACACGAGCTGCAGCCCGAAGGCCGCCGTCAGCGAGAAGAAGGCGATGGGCGACCAGCACAGGAAGTCCGTGAAGACGAGCAGCGCCATGCGCTTGGCGATCCGGGAGTCGTTGGAGTTCCACGCCTGCAACGGAAACAACGTCCGGAATTTTGGCCCCCTGCGCTTGTCTTCTGGACCGCTGTGCAGCACTGCTTGCTCGACCATTACCATTACCACTAAGCGCCTGGCGGGTAGGCAACCTTCGCTCCACCGCGCAGCCGCGCTCGACGGGCGGGCCTACCTCCCAGACGCCCCGTTACCATTACCATTACGGGCTAGGCCCCGCTTCACGTCATCCACACAGAAGAAAACCTTTGGAAAACTAAAAAAAAAAAGGAACTCACCTGCGAGCCGCGGATGGCGCAGTACATCTTGAGGTAGCAGCCCATGAGGATGAGGAAGGCCACGCCGTTGATGACCATGAGGAACACGACGTAGGCCAGGCTGCCCGGCCCCGTGGTCGTCTCGAAGGGCAGGCAGATGGCGAACTTGCGGTAGTCGGACACGCCGAAGAGCGGCAGCACCGCCATCACCAGCGCGAAGGCCCAGCCGCACGCCATGATGTAGGACGCGTGGCGGAGGGACAGCCTGCGGGCAGGCGGCGTCAGCGAGGTCACGCAAGCGCGGCCAAAAGTCTAGACGCGTTTTGAGCTCCAGAGTCGCTAAACGGGACTCTAACCGAGCGTGTGACCCCACCAATGGATTGCTCTCCGAACGAGGAATCCATTGGTGGGGTCACACGTTCGGTTCGAGTCCCATTCAGCGACTCTGCAGCTCAACGCGCTTCCGGGATTTTAGACTTCCCCGGCGTACCGCTTGTTGAGGTGCATGGCGTGCGTGATGGCGTAGTTGCGCTCCAGCGTGATGACGGCCAGCGTGTACACGGACAGCTCGGCGCTGAGCACGCCCAGGAAGCCGGCCAGCTGGCAGCCCACCGACATCTGCCAGGGGATGGCGAACATGCGGAACTCGCCCAGCGTGGACGCGTCCACCACGGCCAGGAACCCTGCGGGCAATTACAATGTACAATCTGGCCTGGTGCTCGTTTCCGGACAACGGCAGGCGGCCAAAGTCCCGGATGCGTTTTGAGCTCCAGAGTCGCTAAATGGGACTCGAACCGAACGTGTGACCCCACCAATGGATTGCTCTCCGAACGAGGAATCCACTGGTAAGGTCACACGTTCGGTTCGAGTCCTGTTTAGAGACGTTGGACCTCAAAACGCGTCGAGAGTTTTGGCCACCTCCACCGGTCTTCCGGCCCACTGTGTGCCCAAGTCCTCACCGAGGTACACGCCCATGAAGAAGTCCGCGGCGGCCAGGTTGCAGACGAGGAAGCGCGGCACGTCGATCTTGGAGCGCGAGAAGACGAGGACGAAGACCACGGTGCCGTTGCCCAGCATGGCCAGCAGGAACACGACCCAGACGCCGCAGCGCAGCGTCCACCAGTCGAACAGGTCCTGGCACGGCAGGAACGGGCCTGGAGGACCAATTACCACAACGCAATTAACATATAAGTTAAATTTTTGAACAATGAGGAATTTCATATTTCGGACGAAAATATTGAATATAAAACTGTGACGGGAGAAAGGTTAAGGTGTTAGGTGGTTGTTCGACATCGACGGCAAGGCTGGGTCCGCAATGGCGCTCGCTCTGCCTCTCTCGCACCCCTAGGGAACGCTCCGTGAGTGCGACAGAGACAGAGCGACAGCGCTCCGTTTCGGAATGCGCTCAGCACTGCACGGCTGGCGCTCATTCCTCGCTCCTTTTTTGCCGACGGCAACGGCCGGTACTGAGAGCCCCGTCTGGCGGGGCGGAGTCGCTCTGGTCGCGCTGTCTCTCTCGCACTCGTGGGGCGGCCCGAGTGGGTGCGAGAGAGACAGATAGTGGTGGGTTAGGAAGCGCGTTCCGGGAAAAGAATAGCCCTGGCCGGATGGGGCGGCTGGGCCGTGGCCGGGCGGAGAGAGAGAGAGAGAGAGAGAGAGAGAGAGAGAGAGAGAGAGAGAGAGAGAGAGAGAGAGAGAGAGAGAGAGAGAGAGAGAGAGAGCGGCCCGCGACTTGGCACGCCCGTGTTCATAAAGCACGCGCCGTCTCTCTCGCACCCCCACGGACACTCGGACCGCCCCGCGAGTGCGAGAGAGGCAGAGTGAGGCCGGCTGCAGGCGGTGCGCGGCCTTGACACGAGGCGAACGGCCGGCCGAGGTCGCGGAGGCCTCGGACACTCATTACCCGAGGGTCATGAGAGAGAGAGAGAGAGAGAGAGAGAGAGAGAGAGAGAGAGAGAGAGAGAGAGAGAGAGAGAGAGAGAAGAGACGGGGGAGAGTCGAGAGAGAAGAGCGAGAGAGAGAGAGAGAGAGGGAGAGAGAGAGGAGAGTGGAGAGAGGAGTAGTGGTGTGAGAGAGAGAGAGAGAGTCAACGCAGCCCGGGTGGGACGCGCTGCGAACCGACCGAAGATCGCCCGGTCCTGCTCGCGGAGGGGGCGGAGAGAGGCGGTGCAAGTGAAAGGGGGTGAGGGGGGGGGAGAGATTTTAAAGCGACGCTATATTACTCTGGCCGTCCGGAAACGGGAGCAAAGATGGGCGAAGCCATGAAGCGCCCCAACTTGGTCGACCTGGACGCGGCGCTCTGGAAACCCGGCGGGTAGGTCGGGGTGGGTGTCCCCGACAGGTAGGAGCTATGCACACGACGGGCGGAGAGAGAGAGAGAGAGAGAGAGAGAGAGAGAGAGAGAGAGAGAGAGAGAGAGAGAGAGAGAGAGAGAGAGAGAGAGAGAGAGAGAGGGGGGGGAGTTAATCCGGTCCGTGGTTTTGCTCATTGGACGAGTGCCCGCCAGCTCCCTCCCCTCCCCTTCCATAAATTGCATGTCTCCGAATGCAGTCCGTTTTCCCGAACCGCAGTCGTCGCTGCCATGGCAGTGGCGTGGTCGCCTGATGATTCCGAACGCGGTCCGTGCGTCCCCCTCGCACCGCTGGGACGCGCCCCAGGGCCCTTCGCGTGCGAGAGAGACGGGGCGCGGCCGCCCTTCGCCCCGATCATCGGCAGCCAATGAGCGCGGGGCGCGGGGGCTTCCGACGGACAGCCCGCAAAAAGGCGAACCGGCGAGCCCGGCGGGGCGGACCGCCGCGGACCGCGCAAGCGGAAAAACCGGGAAAAACGGACAAAGGACCGAAAAGTCGTGACAGATGGCAGCAAGTTCGCGGCGGCCACCGACATCGGGTACTTCTTGGGCTGCTTCGGCGCGGACCTGCCAGGGGGATGGCGCCGCCTGAGAGGTAGGCAACCATTTTGCCCTTGTGGGTGGGCAACTTTTACGAGCTTTCCCGCCACCCTGAGACTGTCCCTGGATCCGGCCCGACTTGCCTGGCAAGGGCAGGCACTGGATCCTGCCCGTCGACTCCTGCGTCTGCTGCCTGCTCTCCTGCTCCTCGAAGTACTCCTCCACGTAGGCCGGCAGGTTGCCCGGGTACGTGAAGTCGGCGCCGAAGCTGTCCCACAGCTCGTTGATCTGCGTGCCGAACTTGTCCGAGAGGTTCTCTGCGGGAGGGAGAGAAAACATTGGGGAAAAATTCCAGCAATGCACCAGTCGAAAGGGTTGCAAACCCACAGTGGGCCAGAAAGCCGGTGGAGGCGGCCAAAACTCTCGACGCGTTTTGAGCTCCAGAGTCACTAAACGTGACTCGAACCGAACGTGTGACCCCACCAATGGACTCCTCGTTCGGAGAGCAATCCATTGGTGGGGTCACACGTTCGGTTCGAGTCCCATTTAGCGACTCTGGAGCTCAAAGCGCGTCTCGAGTTTTGTCCGCCTCCACCGGTCTGCTGGCCCACTGTGCGGGTACTCACGCAGCTGCGGCCAGATGTCGGTGAGCGACGAGTTCCAGAGGCTCATGTCGAACTCGTTGTCGGTGGGGAAGAGCACGGACTCGTGCAGCGGCACCCTGGCGGGCGGCTCGGCGGGGATGAGGGGCAGGAAGGGGCAGCAGTGGTAGGCGTAGGACAGCACGAGGGTCTGGACGCGCGGGAAGTGGCCGGGCGAGGGGAACTCGCGCAGGTTGGGGTTGTTGAAGGTCTTGAGGTGCAGCAGGCGCTCCAGCCCCGCGGGCGGCAGCCCGGGGAACAGGTTGTTGCCCAGGTTGCTGCGAGGCAGAGAGTGGCGAGCAAAGTTAGAGCAGCTCAAGTCTAGTCTCCTCTCATCGATTAATCGAACCCAATAGGAAATTTTACATTCACCACAGTTCAAAACTTAAAACGAAATAATCAATTTTTCCAACAACTAGGAATCGCTATTTCGTTTTCGATCAACCGAATTTAGATCATGTTTTCGATTCCGATCAACCGATTTTAGATACTGCTTTTCGATTTCGATCATTTTTTCCCACCAGATGCACCACTTTAAAACGGCGTGTTCTCTTTAAAACCTAGTAAGAAAAATACACTTACAGGTCCTCCAGTGAACTGACGGCCAGGAAGGCCTCCGGGTGGATGTAGCTGATGTCGTTCGCCTCCAGGTCCCTGCACCGCAAAAGAAACATCTTCAACTTTCTGCGGCAGCACTGCGAGGATTTCCCCACCCCCTAACAGTGTAGGGCACTCACAGGACTTGCAGCTTGGCCAGGCCGTCCAGGCCGTCGTGCGGCAGGGTCTGGATGTTGTTGTGCGCGAGCAGCAGGTCGTGGAGCTGTCGCAGTCCGGCGAACGGCCGCCCGGAGAGGCTGGCGATCTTGTTGCTGGCCAGGTCCCTGCGGGCAGAGGTTACTCCGGTCAGACAACGGTCAAATGGTTAAACCAACCACTTCCATATGTGCACATGGCACTCGAACTGAACGTGTGACCCCTTGAATGGATTGCTCTCCGAGCGAGGAATCCATTGGTGGGGTCACACGCTTGGTTCGTGTCTTGTTTAGCGACTCTGGAGCTCAAAACGCATCCGGAATTTTGACCAACCAATTATAATTCCAACCGGATACCATTGCCTCAAGGAGAAATCCGAGGGGGAATTTTACCGGTAACAGAGGTCCTAACAAGGACAAAAAATTGCTTTGTTTTCCCTTTTCCGGAAACGACTTCCGTGTTTTCGTTTCCCCGGCCACTTCCACTTCCGGTGTCGCGATTCTTCCTCCTTTTCCCACCCCACTTTGACCGACCGGCCATGTTTGCTATCCGTCCCTTCGGAGCCTCCGGGACCGCGCGTCTTCCACAAACACATTCACATCGGCATTCGCCCGTCCGCCGGCTCTGAGGACGTCTAGGACGTCTGGGCCCCCTAGGACGTCTAGGACGTCTGGGCCCCCTAGGACGTCTAGGACGTCTGGGACCCCTAGGACGTCTAGACTCTTGCTACTCACAGAACGCGGAGGTCCTTGCAGGCCGAGAGATCCGGCACGCGGGTCAGCTTGTTGGACTTCATGTCCCTGCAACCAACACAATCACAGTCAGAGTGCTGCTCGCCCTTCTCTTCAGACAGACGGACAGACAGACAGACAGACGGACAAACAGACAGACAGACGGACAGACAGACAGACAGACAGACAGACAGACAGACAGACAGACAGACAGACAGGGAGCGAAAACAAGTGAGGCCGTGTATCCTTGTGATGGGATGCGGCCCCGTCCGCAAAGTCCGCACACGCTTCAACACACTCATTCATCAATATCAGGATGAGGCACTCCGAGGAGATGAGTGCGTCTCCAGACGCTCCGTCGCGCACACTGCGCTCCGTGCTGGACGGAGGTTTCAGATTCGGAGCTCTCTTTACGGAACCGTTCTTTAAATACGTTAATTTTCAGTTACATTTAAAAGAAAAACAAACTAGGAAAAGCTATCGCTTTAGGCTGATCTGAAGGGTTCCCACCTTCACATATTTGTAATTTACTTTTCCAATTTTCCTCTATGTTGCTACATTAGTGACAATTTTCAAGTATTCGTGTAATTTACTAAGGATGTTTCTGGATTAACATAGTGGTGAAACTCACAGGCTCTTGAGCTTGGGGCAGGTGGAGCACAACGACTGCGGCACCTCCCGCAGCGACGCGCGGTCCAGCCTCAGGATCTCCAGCGCCGCGGTGCCGTTCAGCGAGGGGAACTCGGTCAGGTCTCGGGCGTCGGACAGGATCCTGGGGAACGCCGAGAAAGTTAGTCCGAAACGTTCCCAAATCAAGTTGAACCAACCGCACAGTGAAAAAGAAAGGTTAAGTCAGAACGACTTCGGAATGATTAGTTATAAAGTTGACTGTGGGGCTGTACTTTCTGGACCGGTAACATTGATAAGGAAAATATCTAAATTTCATTTTCTATTTCTTAATTAAACAAAAATTTTAAATGTTTTTTGAATTTTTTAATTTTTTTAAGAAATTTTATTTGCTTTGATCTCAATTTTTTTGGGTTGATCCTCGGGTTCCGCTTACGTCGCTTGCTTTCCACTTACAGCTTGCGCAGCTTGGGCAGGAAGGAGAAGGCGTGGGGGTGCACGGCGGCCAGGGGGTTTCCCTTGAGCTCCAGCAGGGCCAGCCCCGGCGACTTCTGCAGCGCGCCTGCGGGAATGTACTTGATGCGGTTGCCGGACACGGACCTGCATTGCAAACGCATTAGAAAAGCCAAAGTCGCAGAAAAAAATATTAAAAACTCCATAAAGTATGTGTACGAGAGACTTACAGCTCCTGCAGGGCAGAAAGATGTGACAGAGCCTCTGGAATGTGCGTCAGAAAATTGTCGTCCAACTCCCTGCCAACAAAACAGCCACGGTACAACTTAGTTTCGATTTTTGTTGTTTCGGTAACCGTCATCGACTGAAAGGCACACTCACAGCACTCGGAGGGAAGTCAGGTTGGCGAAGGCCTCCTCGTCGATCTCGCTGATTTGATTCCGTTTGAGCAGTCTGGAGGGGCAAACAAAAACATGGCGTCATGCAGGGGTTAACCTCACCGTAAACAACAACAACAACTTGTCGACGTGCTGAAAAAGACCAAGGGGTTACCCACTGAGGTAATCCTGTGTACACCCACTCGGTAATCATGGGTAATCGTGGTAATCTCGGTAATCTTGGTAATCGTGGTAATCTTGTAGTAATCGTAGTAATCGTGGGGTAATCTTGTAGTAATCGTAGTAATCGTGTGGTAATCTTGGTAATCGCAACTGTGTGGGCGGGATTCTAACGCCTGCAGAGCAGGCGGGCATGTGTCGGGCCCAAAATGGCATACGATCATGGTCTGGCCCTTAATAGTAATGGTAATGGCAAGGTAGGCCACCAATTAGGCCCGCAAGGCACCAGTGTGGGAGTGGAGGCCGACATAGTCCCTGCTCGGGGAGGTGTCTTCCCCGGGCACCCGAAGTGACCCGAAGCCACCCGAAGGCGTGTCTGGTATGTGCGTCCTCGTGCCACATTTTAAATTTTTTGTGAACTAAATTGACTTTTATTTTCCTATCCAAAACTATTGCTGACAAAGATACTACTTAAGAGGACTCTCAAGAAGTTGCCTCTCCACTATATTATATTATTAAGAATTATTTTTTGTTTGCAGTTTTTCATATTTGACCAAAATATGGAACTTGTTTTAACTTAGTCTCTTTAGAAGTCAGGGGTGGAATGGCGGCAAAATAAACTTCTCTTACGCCCGACCACGCCAGAATCTTGTACCATACCCAAAAAAATCCAAGCAGACGAAATCGCGCAACACCGTCACTTCTCATCACCTTGGCTCCTATGGTGAGCTATGGCCGGCAAATACACTATGCATTATTCGCAGTAGCTCTGTTTCCGGAGACGAGCCATTCAAGTGAAAGTGAGAACACGGTTATTATCCAAGAATGCTAATAGACATTGTTATCGCTGAGCAATCATGGTAATCATGAGGTAATCTTGGTAATCGCTTGGTAATCGTGGTAATCTTTTGGTGATCATAGTAATCACTAGGTAATCCTGGTAATCCCGGTAATCTTAGTAATCCTGGTAATCAATGTAATTTTGGTAATCACGAATCCTGTGTACGCTAAAAATTTGAGTGGGTAACCCCTTGAAAAAGACCCGTCGTTACAAGACTTCCAGCCGATAACACCGACATGTCTTCGAAAGTACAGGAGGCAGGCGGCGAGGCTGAGGATGGGCTATGTGTGTGTGTGTGTGTGTGTGTGTGTGTGTGTGTGTGTGTGTGTGTGTGTGTGTGTGTGTGTGTGTGTGTGTGTGTGTGTGTGTGTGCGCGCGCGCGCGCGCGTGAGTTGAGGTCACTCCTCCCTTACACGAGGTTTTTTTTTCGGCCCCATCTAGCCGCTGCCGCTGTCAATCACAGAAATATCGGCGCGTCGCCTGACCTCGCACAAAACACGCCGGGGAAGGGGAAGGCCCTCGCGGCCGCCATCCAGGCGAAGGCTGACACCACCCGCCGGGAAAACTTGACGCCATCATATAAAATATTCCGACAAAGGGCGCCAAAGTTTGTGGCCGTTCTGTCCGGCGGGGGATAAGCTCCAACAGGCACCGCCGATCCGGCCTGAGGCGGCGGACAGGAAGTCGCCGGCGAGCCTCGCTTCCGGTTATGAGAAATTCGGTCCAGAGGCCGCGGCACTGTGGGCCAGAAGACCGGTGCCGCCGGCCGAAACTCTAGACGCGTTTTGAGCTCCAGAGTCGCTGAATGGGACTCGAACCGATCGTGTGACCCCACCAATGGATTGCTCTCCGAACGAGGAATCCATTGGTGGGGTCATACGTTCGGTTCGAGTGCCATTTAGCAACTCTGGAGCTCAAATCGCGTCCGGGGTTTCAACCGCCTCCACCGGTCTTCTGGCCCACTGTGCGCCGCCGCCGTCGCAATACTCACAGTATGACGAGCGAGTCCATCCGGGGGAAGTCGCCCGCGCGCACGGCGCCGAGGAGATTGGTCCCCAAGTTCCTGCAGGGAGAAAGGGAAACCGTTCAGGGCCTGCTTGGTCGGCGCGTCGGTGCGTCGGAGCGGGCAGAGCGCCTGTGAGGTAGGCCGCCGCCGAGCAGCGGTGCGCGTCGAGGCGGGGATTGCCTACCTCGCAGGCTGTTGCCTGGCCCTCGCGCTCGCTGCACTCCTTATTAGCCACCAATATTCATACTTTATTCGGGTTTAATCGAGTTTGACTGGTTCGATTAGATTTAAAAAAAAAAAAGGTTTCGAACACTCGACTCCAATTTGAGATATCGAAAAGTGACTCACAGAGCCTCCAGGCTGCGTAGCGGCTGCAGGGCGCGCGTCGGCACCCCTCGCAGTTGGTTCAGCTCCAGGCGCAGGTTCCGCAGCGCGCCCTGGCTCTCGAACATCGCCGGCGACAACTCCGAGAGCTCGTTCTGGTCCAGCTGCCTGCGAAGCCAACAAAACAAAACACGTCAGAGGAAATCAAGCGCGGCCCTTTACAGTGGGCCAAAAGACCGGTGGAGGCGACCAAAACTCTAGACGCGTTTTGAGCTCCAGAGTCACTAAATGGGACTCGAACCGAACGTGTGACCCCACCAATGGATTCCCCGTTCTGAGAGCAATCCATTGGTGGGGTCACACGTTCGATTTGAGTCCTGTCTAGCGACTCTGGAGCTCAAAACGCGTCTAGAGTTTCGGCCCACTGTGCCTGGTCCCTTCCAGGGCTCTGACCTTTGGCGCGTCCTTTAGGACTAATTAGGCCCCGTGCCGGCCGTGCCCCACTTGGCAGCTCCGCCAGACGTGCACTTGCAGTGGCGCGATTTACGAAGCCCGCGTCTAAACGAGATCTCCAAACTAATTGCTATTCATTGACACGGTGGCGCTGCCGCTATCGCGATTCGTGTCAGCAGGAGAGAAAAAAAAACTGTCAATTTCCGGCTGCTTTAAACAAGCAAGCAGCCCGACGATTAAGACGCAGATAGCACCGCGCCTTCACTCTCCGTGCGACAAACCACCACACACCACCGGCACACGGAAAAAAATAGATTAGCTGTCACAGCTAATATGTTTGCTGATATTTCTTTAGCTAAGAAATTTAGTTGGTGCAACCAAAAAAATAGCTTCGACAGCAAATATTTTGCTCCAACAGCCAATATGAAAGTTAGTTCTCACGACTAATAATTTTAGCTACGTGGAACGAGAAGTTTGCTTCACATCTCAATAGTTAGTTGTAAAGACTGACATGTAATCACAGACACGAAAAGAAAAAAAAACCAATCGAAATTGGAATCGAACCTGGGACCTGATGATTGAGAGACAAGGCCGCTAACCACTGCGCTGTCACAGTGATGACGTTTGCCTGTCGCCAAAGATCGCGTATGAAGCCGACGACGACAGATTTCCCGAGTTTGTCGGCGAGACACGTCTTAACGGTCGCTCTGTTGTCCGGTATGCAGATCGTCATTGTGGCGTAGTGGTTAGCGGCCCTGTCTCGCAGTCGTCAGGTCCCAGGTTCGATTCCAATATCGAGTGGGTTTTTTTTTCTTTTCGTGTCTGTGATTACATGTCAGTCTTTACAACTAACTATTGAGATGTGAAGCAAACTTCTCGTTCCACGTAGCTAAAATTATTAGTCGTGAGAACTAACTTTCATATTGGCTGTTGGAGCAAAATATTTGCTGTCGCAGCTATTTTTTTGGTTGCACCAACTAAATTTCTTAGCTGAAGAAATAACAGCAAACATATTAGCTGTGACAGCTAATCTATTTTTTTCCGTGCAAACGCGATAAGGGGAGTAATTGCTCCATCGGCGGTACCGGGCAGGTACCGCATAAGAAAACAAAAAAAAGGAATGAGAGGGGGAAGGACAACAAGACGAAGAAAACAACAACAATGTAGTGGAGAGGTGACGACGATGACAAGAAGAACTAGAAGAAGAAGAAGAAGAAGAAGAAGAAGAAGAAGAAGAAGAAGAAGAAGAAGAAGAAGAAGAGAAGAAGAAGAAGAAGAAGAAGAAGAAGAAGAAGAAGAAGAAGAAGAAGAAGAAGAAGAAGAAGAAGAAGAAGAAGAAGAAGAAGAAGAAGAAGAAGAAGAAGAAGAAGAAGAAGAAGAAGAAGAAGAAGAAGAAGAAGAAGAAGAAGAAGGGGTAGTAAAAGACACGCCGCCGCTACGCAAACTGCAAGACGCGAGGCCGCGACGCGACGCGCCATTTTTCCCCCGCCTCGTATATCACTCTCGCTTCTCCTCCGTCCGCTCGTCCGCGTCTCCCCGTCTCCGCGGCGTCCCCGAGAACGTCCCCGAGGACCGGGGGACGTCCCGCCCGACTTGGCGGACAATGCGGGGCGCACAGTGGGCCAGAAGACCGGTGGAGGCGGCCGAAACTCTGGACGCGTTTTAGGCTCTTAAGTCGCCAAACAGGACTCGAACCGAACGTGTGACCCCACCAATGGGTTCCTCGTTCGGAGAGCAATCCGTTGGTGCGGTCACACGTTCGGTTCGAGTCCCATTTAGCAACTCTGGAGCTCTGCACGCGTCTAGAGTTTTGGCCGCCCCCACCGGTCGTCCGGCCCACTGTGGCACGGAGGGATGCTCCCCGCCTTCCCGATTATCATCGAGTCCCCCCGGGATCCCCGACGGGATCCGGGATCCCTGCGGGACTTCTGGCTGCGGCGCTTGCGGCCGCGCGATCAAACGACGATTTGTTGGATTTATGAGGGACTCCCCTCGTTAAGTCCCTCCTCTCTCTTCCTCGTTCGACGTGTGTGTGTGTGTGTGTGTGTGTGTGTGCGACAGAGACGGACGATGGGGACGACGCCCCCGCCGTGTTTTACTACGCGTGTTAAATGCGATGGCACGGCGGCGCAGCGGCGGAGCGCGGGGCACAGCTTGCGGCAGGTCGCGGCCCGGGACGCGGGGTTGATGCGCCGTGCTGGCGCCAATTCAAGCCGGCCGGGGCGGGGCGAGGGGGCGGGGCGAGGGGGCGGGGCAGGGGCGGATCCAGCGGCCACCTTCGGAGGGGGAAGCAGCGCCGTCTGCCAACCTAGAGGGACGAAGAGTGAATTTTTGCCTACCTACAGGTGTTTGTTTTTGTTATTGTTTCTGTTTCCTACATGTTTGTTTGTTGATACTGTTCTCTATGCGTTTCTCAGCCACAGCTGATTTCTCACACATTGCTTACTAGAATGATGAATTAGAATTCTATGAGAAGTTTTTTTAGAACAAAATTTTTAAATTGTGTAATATTTTAAAACTTTTATTTTCGAGAGAGTTTATTTAAATATTTTTGGAAATTGGTCGTTTGTTTTGACCGGCCACCCCTGTTGTCCGGCCGGTGCCGCCGCCGGGGTCGTTACGGTGCACGTCCAGAGTTGCTTTCGGATTGGGGGGGGGCTTCGAAAGTGAAAGTCACAAGCGAGTTGGGGGACGGCTGGACGGCTCGCTCCAACAGATAGTTGAATTGATTTATTGCCGACGCGGCGAGACGCGGCGAGACGCGGGCACGGCCAAGGACGCGCCGAGGCCCCCAGGACCCCCTAGACTGATATGCCAGCGACGTCTTCGATAGTGTTCCTCGGGGCAATATCAGCCGGACGGACGACCATTCAGAGTTTCCGACAAACAGAACGTCTTTATAGTGGGGTCGTCCACATATTACATCCTGGACCTGTGTGCGTGAGTGTGTAGGTGTGTTGGTGCGGTGTGTGTGTGTGTGTGTGTGTGCGTGTGTGTCTGTGTGTGTGTGTGTCTGTGCCGTCCTGAATAAATTGGACGTTTATGTTGATGACTTGCAGGGGGCAGGTCAAAGCCGCCCTTAAAGTGTAAGGGATGCAGACGTCAGGGGGAAAAATTGTCCAGAAATGCCGTGAACGTAAACGGGCGGGCATCAGGGGCAGCCCCACCGCGGCCAGGATTCGCGGGTATGCTCTTCCCCGTGCAACTTTGTCCCCAAAGTACCCGCTTTACGGCAGTGGCCACCACGGGCACCGCCTTGACGGCCTCCTCGACGGCCACCTCCTCGACGGCAACCCCCTTGACGGCCACCTCCTCGACGGCCATCTCCTCGACGGCAACCCCCTTGACGGCCACCTCCTCGACGGCCATCCCCTCGACGGCCACCTCTTCGACGGCCACCGCTAAACAAGACTCGAACCAAACGAGTGACCCCACCAATGGATAGCTCTCCGAACGAGCAATCCATTGGTGGGGTCACACGTTCGGTTCGAGTCCTGTTTAGCGACCCTGGAGCTCAAAACACGTCTAGAGTTTTGGCCGCCTCCACCGGTCTTCCGGCCCACTGTGCGCCACTCCGCACTTTTCCGTCGCTGCCGGTCGCTGCGCTGCGCGTGCCGCCGTAGTGGGCCGGCCGGTGAATGCCACGGCGTTTCCTCTCCCCCACCTCCTAAATAATAACAGTAATGACACTGTGCTGACGGCGCCTCTGACAAACGCCCTGCCCGCCTTGCCTGGCCCAGCCGCGCCCCGGGGCTGCGTGCGGGTCATGTGCGAGACGCAGCACGGAGGGGGCCGCGCGGAGGGAGGGAGAGGAGGGGGGGGGCACTTTCGGACGCGGCCTGTTGCCTGGCTGGCCTTAGGGGGCGGCGGGCATTTGTTGCCATTTGTCCCAGATGGAGATATACATGGCGGAGACTGAAGTGCGAGTGCTCTCTCTCTCTCTCTCTCTCTCTCTCTCTCTCTCTCTCTCACACACACACACACACACATAGAGTAAAGGTGACGGACGCAAAAGCCCCCTAGCACAAACACAAATAATTATAATGTTGCTCTGGTGATATACATATCTCAATAATTTAGGGGTTGCTGACATTGGACTGTGTTTGTTCAAGGCAGAACTCGTAAAGAGAACGCGCATGCATTATGCCACGGCACTGGTAATAGCAAATACGTTCGAAGCCTTCGCAGGGCACGCCACCACAAAACGTGGATGGAATCGACGTAAATGACCACGGATTCCTACGGCAATGTCAGGCCAGATACGAAAGTACACTCTAAATGTTGCAAAGTGAAGATTCTCCATGGTGGAAACGTTCCATATTATGGTGGTGCAGCTGACTTCATAACCACTGAGAATTCACTGTACCTTATAGATATTTTGACGAATTTCGTTGATATGTATTAAGGAGAAAATCTCTACCATAATATATTGGTGCAGCCTTTCACCGAAGGACATTTACAGTGTAACCGATAACTGAAGTCATTCCAACCTAACATTCGTTGCAGTGCATATCCCCTCTCGCCTTGCGCGAATTCAGCCCGAGACAGCCGCCTTCCCACGGAGCTCAAAACCGAACCGCAAAAACAGACAAACGCGTTAAAATAAGGGAAAAGGGTGGAAAGACAGGGGAGGGGGAAACGCCCATTTGCGGCGCGAGCAAGAACAGCCGAGCGGGGCAAAGCACGCGGTAGCAGACTCGTTCCGAGAGTCGTCTCTCTGTCTCTCTCGCACCTACGCGGAGCGCCCCGTGAGTGCGAGAGAGACAGAGCGACGACTCTGAGGGGTAGTAGCAACCCGGGAGGGTGCGGCGGCGAGGCCGGGCGAGGCGGCACGGCGTCGCAGGCCGGGTAACAGAGGGTAAGAAGGGTAAGTAACAGTCCCCCAGGACGGGTAGAGGGCGGGTCGCGCTGTGGGACGCGGCGCCCACGCTCGTCCCGTCTCTCTCGCACCCACACGGGGCGCCCGCGAGTGCGAGAGAGACAGAGCGACGAAAACGACTCGCAGCTTGCTGAGTCGCTCCCCTCGCTTGGGCCGGGCCGTCTGGTCCACTGCAGGATCAGCCCACACCCTGGCCGCCCCGGCCGCACCGCGTCGCCGTGCACCGGCCCGGCGCTCTGTCTCTCTCGCACCCGCACGGGGCGCCGCACGTGCGAGAGAGAAAGAACCAGTCGCCAGGCAGATTTATCCGCTTCCCTTCTTCCCTTGCAGTGTGCCGGTCCCGGGTACCGCCACCCCGCCGGGCCGCCGCACAGTGGGCCGGAAGACCGGTGGAGGCGGCCAAAACTCCAGACGCGTTTTGAGCTCCAGAGTCGCTAAACAGGACTCGAGCCGAACGTGTGACCCCACCAATGGATTCCTCGTTCGGAGAGCAATCCATTGGTGGGGTCACACGTTCGTTTCTAGCCCCATTTAGTGACTCTGGAGCTCAAAACGCGTCTGAAGTTTTGGGCGCCCCACCGGTCTTCCGGCCCACTGTGGGACGGCGCCGCAGAGCAGCACCGGGTACTATACGGGTACTGCCGGGGCGGCCGGGGCGCTGAACAATTGGCTGAGCTTTCAACTGTCGGGCATAAATTGCAGAGCCTCGCGCACACAGCGGCACACAGCGGCACGCAGCCACAGCGCAGGTTCGAGGGAGACACCCCGAGAAAAATGGAGACAAAGTAGTGCGGCTGGCCCCGCGAAAGCGCGCCGCCGCCGCCGGTATTCGAACCCAGCCCTCCGGGCGAGCGGGAGGCGAGCGCGAGCGCGCCAAGGGGAAAGATATTTAAATTACCCAGCCCGTGTGGGGCGCTTTTTGCTGGGGCGCCGCGTCCTCTGTGCGGCATTGTGTCGCCGTGTGTGTGTGTGTGTGTGTGTGTGTGTGTGTGTAGAGAGAGAGAGAAAGAGAGAGAGAGAGAGAGAGAGAGAGAGAGAGAGAGAGAGAGAGAGAGAGAGAGAGAGAGAGAGAGAACGGGGTAGGGGCCAAGGTTCGGGGTCCAGCACCGCGTTGGAGTCACTGGAGGTTATCTTTCAATAACAACGACCCTGCAAAACCACCGCCACCACCACTGGCTGCTCTTCCGCGTGAAAATTGACGAGGAAAGTGAGAAAGGAAAAGCGACCAAAACAGAGAAAAACTGAAGAAAAAACGGTCGAAAATGGCAGTGTGTTGGCGCCGGCTGGCCGCCGGGTGGGTCGGCGGGGTCATAGCAAGGACCATTGCGTCTGTAGGTGAGCCGCAGCAGATTGCAGAAGGGGGAGGGGGCGGTACCACACTTTCACTCGGAGGGTCCTGGCAGAATGATTCCGAACATCCCTTGCGTCGTTCCGTCTCTCTCTCGCTCAAGAAGCGATCCGCACGGGTGCGTGAGAGACAGAGCGACGAGAGAGAGAAGAGAGAGAGAGAGAGAGAGAGAGAGAGATGGTGGCATAGGGGACGTGTTAAGATGTAAAGCGAAGCAAAGAGCTCAAAAGGGGCCATTACCATCAAGGATTCCAACCTTGCCCCCGGCGCAGGCAGAATGAGATACCGCACTTTGAATCATGCGACACGCAGAGAGAGAGAGAGAGAGAGAGAGGGGGGGGGGGGGGGTTACAGGCCCCACGCCGTCGTGTGTGTATAGTACGAGCAGCCCGCCCCCGGCAACGTGTTTTTGCCTTTTTTACTCGCTTGGCCGCGCGCGTGCTGGGCCGCGTTACCGCAGGCCCAACAATACACTACGCACGCACGCACGCACACACACACACACACACACACACACACACACACACACACACACCCCCGTCCCTGACCGCCTGAGTGAGCATATGGGTGCAGCGGTCCATTCTTGGCAGCGAGGCGGCCTAGGCGGTCTGGGGGAGCCCTCCGATTGGTGGGGCCTTGCTCATTATCAGCCAATGGGAGCGCGGCCTACCGTCTAGTAATGCGGGGCACCCCTTGCTCTCGCACAGAGGGGAAGGGGGTTCATTTTTTCCAGCGTGGGCGTCGCATGGGATTCTGGTGACGTCAACCCGGGGGAGGGGAAGGGGGTGGTGATAGGGTACTTTTCGAGCAGTGCGTGCGGCTCGCTGAGGCACAGTGGGCCAGAAGACCAGCGCCGGCGGCCGAAACTCTAGACGCGTTTTGAGCTCCAGAGTCGCTAGCTAGAAAAGATCGTGTGACCCCGCCAATGGATTCCTCGTTCGGAGAGCAATCCATTGGTGGGGTCACACGTTCGGTTCGAGTCCCATTTAGCGACTCTGGAGCCCAAAACGCTTCCGGTGTTCAGACCGCCTCCACCGGTCTTCTGGCCCACTGTGCGCCGGGCGCTTCGAACAGAGTCCGTCGGGTTACGAGCGTGCCGTCCGGCCTCATATGCGCGCGGCGTACCGACCAGTGGGCAGACGGACAGACAGACAGGCAGACAGACAGGCAGACAGATAGGCAGACAGACAGACAGACAGACAGACAGACAGACAGACAGACGGACAGAGGGACGAGCGACGGCGTTCCGGATTTAAGGGCCGCGTGCTTCGTTGACCGTTACACGAGGCGCCATGCATGTCGGCAAAACTTGACTCTATTTCCCTCGTTTTCTAAAACTAATTGCAATCATCAGGTTAGGCTGCCATTAGAAAATTAATTGGCGAGCGATAGCGAGCCCTTGCCGTGTTTGGGCGCTCCAAAAAGTGACTGGTCGTGCGTCTGTCTGTCTGTAGCGTACACGCTCACGTTTCTCAGCAACTACAACACAAAAGTTCCCAAAATTTTGCACCGAACATCCCCTAAAGGTCCCACGGGGGGAGTTATTTTATATTCACGATTACTACCGTTTGAAATATTCAAAACATCTTTTTGAATTAGGTTCTTAGCATGGTTAGGTTGGCAGCATATATAGCAATTTTTCATACTTGCGGCCGCGGCTCTCAAATACGGGACTGGCAAAACATTGGCAAATAAAACAAAATAAGAGGAAAAGGGCTTAGAAGTGAGTTCGGTCTTATTTTTTTCGATATTCTAAATGATTGAAACCCCTCCGGAGTGTCAACACAGTAAAATACGGAAAATGAAAGTGAAAATTATTACGCGTTTCGTCCGTCCGTCCGCCCCCTCCCCTCCCCCGCCACAGGGGAAATGTTTTAGTCAGTGGAGTGTGTTTGATCGTTTGATAATTGCAAGAATGATTTGGTCTTTTTTTAGTTTTGAGAGTGTATTTCCATTTTTATTCTCAGACATTATACTTTTTAGTTTTTTGCTTTGCTCAATAACAGTTAGAAAATAGATCAATACAATCTAAAAGAAAAACAGACACTAATCTTGCCAAAAAATAGTCTTTACTGACTCTTGGCACTGACTCTGGGGAAAGGCTTCATTGCAATGCTGTAAGTTTACTATAGTACAAACCCTTTAAAGATAACTATAGGGTGGTGAGTTTGCGCATACATGGTTTGACTTGACATCTGATTCAATGATACGATTCAGTGACTTGGTCGCATGATTTCATGAGACGATTCTTTTAATTTCATCTTACATTGTCTGCGACAACTGGTAATTTGTGTCAGTCATGGTTTGAGTTGGCTGTCTTTTTAATTTTTCAGAATGTTAGGTAATACTTATGCTATACTGTTTTAAAGATTAAATACACGTCATGACTATCATTATGAAAAAGATTAACTTGCGTTTAGCAATAAGTGGGCTCGACTTGAATTCAATGGAACGATTCATTGGATCTGACAGAAGGTCCTCTCCGTAAAGTAGTTGCAATCAGCCTGCCTGTAAATGTGTCTTTTTTTAAATTTAAATTGAGATAAATAAATGTATTTTATCCCTAGTTTAAAATAAAAGGGAGATAAAAGGCTTTGTAGGTATTACTTATCATTGTGTATTCAGATTCAATAACAAGGAATATCAATGGTAATTGAAGCTTTGTGAATCGTTAAGTAATTCAATGCT
Source organism: Thrips palmi (assembly GCF_012932325.1). Lineage (NCBI taxonomy): Eukaryota > Metazoa > Arthropoda > Insecta > Thysanoptera > Thripidae > Thrips > Thrips palmi. The sequence continues at coordinate 7,434,366 of NW_023144627.1, forward strand.
GGCTGTTGAATGTTACTCGACTGAGTAACAGTGTCAGGGTTCATCTTGCGACACAATGAACAGAAACAACTTAGAAATTGCGAAAATGACTTCCAATTTCATCCCAGACCATTACTTTTCCCCAAAAATTTTCCAAATTTTTGACCAAAATTTTGAAGTCGAGTTTACATAGTTTCCTGCAGTTTTGGGTGTGCTGATCACGAAAATGACTTCCAATTTCATCCCCGACCTTTACTTTTCCAAATATTTACCAATTTCGGGCCAAAATTTTTTAGTCGAGTTATACATAGTTTCCTGCAGTTTTTGGTGTGCTGATCACGAAAATGACTTCCAATTTCATCTCAGACCTTTACTTTTCCAAATATTTACCAAATTTTTGGGCCAAAAATTTTTTAGTCGAGTTTTACATAGTTTCCTGCAGTTTTTGGTGTGCTGATCACGAAAATGACTTCCAATTTCATCTCAGACCTTTTTACTTTTCCAAATATTTACCAATTTTGGACCAAAATTTTTGAGTCGAGTTTTACATAGTTTCCTGCAGTTTTAGGTGTGCTGATCACGAAAATGACTTCCAATTCCATCCCAGACCTTTACTTTTCCCAAAATTTACCAATTTGTGACCAAAATTTCAAAGTTGAGTTTCCCATTGTTTCCTGCAGTTTTCAGTAAGATAATCACGAAAATGACATGAATTCCGGCCCTTTCGTGACGGAAGACACTGTATTGGCCTTATTCTGCACATATTCTTCGCCATCTCCTTTAAGAATGTGTTCAGACGCATCGCTCGCCTACTACGCGCCCAAACTAAACGGCGCGTACCCCTAGTTATTTTGACGATAAATTTACAGGGTGCTCTTGTAGAGTAGTGGTCATCGACAAGGAAGTCCAAGCAAACGTTTTTTGCCAGTGTGGGTTGCCTCCGGTGAGCCAGCTGATGCGGGGCCAAAGAAGCTGATCTCCACGTTTTCGGAACGCCCCTTCCTTTTAGGGTGTACTGTCGCTGGGACGCGGGAGGCCGGTCAGGCCCGCTCTAAACTCCCAGGGCTCGCCAAGGCCTCAGGCCGCCTGCTTCACACTGAGAAAACCTTACAAACTATTTTGGGCCTTACAAAGAAAAGTAGTTTGTATAACAAAGTATTTTGAGCATACGTAAGCTTACAAAGAAAATACTTCGTAATTTACGAACTATTTCTTCGTATAACAAAGTATTTTAGTTTGTTATACGTATGCTCAAAATACTTCGTAAGGTTTTAAGAGTGCAGCGTTAGCAGCGTAAGGCGCCGGTGGATGGCCTGGGCGTGCTGGCTCTCCCACCCTCGAAGAAAAAGAGTACTTACAAAAAATTAATATTACGCACTCTCAGACTCGCTTGGTTTTAACATTTTGTCAGCAGCACCTCAAGTAATTTAAGCAACAATAATGCGTAATTTTCGCTTTGGTTATTATTATTTCCATATTTGGAGTCTTAGTGCTTATTGACAAAAAAATTTTCTTCAATAATTTTATGCAGTAAATTGTACGTGTCCAAGAATGAATTACTACATATTACTGTTGTAGGCAATAGTACCTGGTTACTGACGACAAAGTCAGTAACAAGCTGAGAGTGTGTATACTGCAGCGGACCCACTTAAAGTGATGAGAACAAACCGAAGCAACTAGGACCAGCGAGCTTTGTGAACATGTTACCGAAGTCCCTCGTGTTTTGGCAGAAGCGTCCTTCCATACGCAGACTGCGCGGGAGGTCTCCTCTCTCTCTCTCTCTCTCTCTCTCTCTCTCTCTCTCTCTCTCTCTCTCTCTCTCTCTCTCTCGCACTCATAGGGCGTAGCCTTCGGGTGCGAGACAGAGACAGCCTGCAGCCAGCCAGCCCCCGGGTCCCTGACCCTGCTGGACTCTTATTACCATTGGCCATGGAAATACACACACAACTTGACGCTGCCCTTTCGGTCGTCCGCTGTCTCTCTCGCACTCGCGGGCAGAGCGACGAGGCGGCGGCGGGCGCCTTCGGGTCGGACCTCATCACCCTGGCCGGCTCGGTCCCGAGCTCGGTCCAGCACGTCTAGCGTTCCCCTCCCAGTGGCGTAGCGTACCCCCAAGGCAGCACTCTGCACCGCCACGCCGATGCGTCATCTGAGTGGCGAGCCTGTAGGACAAGCAGTCCCTCTTAGCCGCGTGCTGCGCCGTGCTGCGCGCCGCTGTGAGGGCGGACATGTATTGCCCAGACTGATTCCGAGTGCTCTCTCTCTCTCTCTCTCTCTGTCTCTCTCTCTCTCTCTCTCTCTCTCTCTCGCAGGTCAACGCTTCCTCCGGGCGCTGCGGCTGCTCTGCCATAACCGAGCGTCGTGCATGTTGCAAGGCTGTGTGTCTCTGTCTCTCTTCAACCAACAGTGTCACACAGCCCTTCCTCTCCTTTCTGCACACACACACACACACACACACACACACATCAGGAGGCCAAGTGAAGATGTCCTTGTCCAGCTAGACCGCTTTCCACTGCGCGAACTGTGAACGAGGACGAGCAGGGCGCCGCAATATTGAGATGGAAGGAAGACTTTCCCTTTTTCTTGCACCCACCCCTTCCCCCTCCCCCACCCTCCAGAAACGTCGTCCGTGCAAGTAGCTGGTCGAGCTGGTGCAAGACGATGGCTTCGTGACTCCCGTTTCTCTCTTCTTCTTCTTCTTCTTCT